>NC_140192.1:25781428-26381428 GCF_965226575.1 Pagrus pagrus | reverse complement strand
TACAATGAAGCCATACTTGAGTAAAAGTAAATATATTGTGTTAAAATATTATTATTGGTAAAAGTGAAAGTTACCCGTACAAATAGTACTTGAGTAAAAGTCTTAAAGTATGTGATATTAACTGAAGTTAAGGATGAAAAGTACAAGTAAGTTATACATATATTTACATGTATGTACAGTATATACTGTTGACTATGGGCCAGATCTGACTTTCAGTAACTAGTACTAAGTAATAGTTAAATTTAGTGGAGTAGAAGTATAAAGTAGCAGAAAATTTAAGGTACAAGTACATGAAAAATTTACTTAAGTACAGTACTTGTAAGTAAATGTACTTACATTGCATTGCAACACTGCTAAGACTGATGAGTCGAAATGCTACATTGCATGTGACTCCCAGAATTTCGATCTACACCAGTGACAAAAGTCACTAAGGAGATGTTTTCTGTCTTTGTTAGTGTGTGAACATTTTGCTGCCTTTGCAAGAGTCCTTTACAAGAAGAGAAAGAGAGAAGGATCAAAAGCCAGAGTATGACAATGACATCTTTTGAAAGCGCAACAAAAATGTTGCCTTTGGAGGTTTGCTCTGTGTTTACTAGTGTCACTTTACAAGAGGAGAAAACCTGGGAGCCAGCTGAAAACACAACACGAGGACAAAAAGACTGACAAGAGGCAGAGCAACTGATACGTGTCAACAAATGGAAAGGCACACAGAAACATACAGCTCAAACACAGAAACTAACACATGAGCAAAATGCACAACTTTGGCTTTACTGCTTCTCCACCTGATACACTGTTTCCCTAATCATCCTGGTCCCTTGAAGTAAGTTGGCTAAAAAGCAGAGCTGGGATGTAACAAAGTACAAATACTTAATTAAATACTTACTTAGTTGTAGTTTCTGTACTTCAATATTTATTTTTCTGACAATTATTTACTTTTACTCCTTAGATTTTAACACAAATATCTGCACTTTCTACTCCTTACATTTTCAAAACAGGCTTGTTACTTATGTTAATGCATTTTTTTAAGGGGGAATTATCGATTATTTTTATTTTGCCTCATTGCTCACCACCTTTGCAACATCCTAAGTCTGATTTCAAGCTATCAATGCATGTCATGCTTGGCAGAAATGACGTAAAAAAGACATAACAAGATGGAAACAGACAGAGAGGGAGACTCAAATGTGAAGAAAAGGCGACCCTGCAGCCCTCTGCCTGGATTTTCTTATTTTCTCAGTTTCTTGCTGCTCGGGACTCTTTACCAACCCAAAATGTTGATATTTCATGTCCTGAGAACTGACTCAACAATCAACTATCTTTGTGGTGCGTTTATGAACAGCTCGGACAAATCTAAATTTCTAAATCAAAGCTAAATTTCAGTCTTTTAGTGATTTTTTGTATGTGTACTCGAAGCCTCATCAATCGCTCATTTTTAACTGGATCGGGTTGAAATTTGTACATCCAAGAGAGAGGAGGAGAAAAGTTCTGAATTTTGGAATGGCCCACCTTTAAGTGTAATAGTCTTTGAATTATATTGATATGACATGAGGTTCAGTCAGCTTAGCACAGAAATGGCTGGTAGAAATGTCCTTCAGAAGGACTTTTTACTTTTATACTTTAAGTATATTTCAGAGCCTGTACTTTCTTACTTTTATTCGAGCCTTTTTTCATCTGTTCTTCTACTTCATCTAAGAATGTGTGTACTTTTGCCAGCTCTACTAAAAAGCTTAATATTTTCTAGATATGGAAGGACATTTTGTGAAGAGTAAGCTGCAGGAAACGAACATACTATCCTCCGTGAAGGCATTGTTGTTATTTATAGTTCCCATTACATCACACTGGCCATAGGCGTGGTGGTGCTATGATGTGATCTTAGTATAGGCAGACATACAACCTTATGCAACGATGGTCAGTCACACACAAATGGCACAGTGTCAACGCGCTGAAGGGGAGAACATCTCAAAGGTTACATACTGTACAATCCAATTTGTAAGACAGATACTGTGTATGCTTACTATAGAAATGCATTATTGTCAGTATTACAATCCTGCAACAACTAGCTTTCTAAAACTGTATATACCTGTGCAAAAAGATCATATTTAAGGAGGAGTTTCAACAAGGTCATTATATCTAATCATTTTAATAAATCTAATTTAATATGCTGCAACAGAGCCACTTTTTATATATTCATCAGGAAGTCTAACATCTTAGTATCTGTCTGTAAATCTGAGAATTAAATTCAACTAGAGCTGAATGTTGTCTATGCGATCAAACCCTGAGGGGTATGTGTGTGTGAGTGCGTGAGAGTGTGTGTGAGAGTGTGTATGTGTGATGGATTTGCTGCTCATGCTGTTCTCACACCACACACCAGACGCAGGGGGTCCCTGAGCTCTCAAACAAGGCTATGTTTACTTAAATTACTGTACACACACAGTCAGACAGGCAGAAACACACACACATATACACACACTCACACAGACACACGGGAGCACAAGCGGGCACAGAGTGAGGAGGAAGAGGTAAAGGAGAAGGAAGAAAGCTGCAGGAAAGAAGAAGTCAGTGTACACATAATGCTTGAAGGAAGAAGAGGAGCAGGAAGAGGATGAGCGTGAGGCAGAAAGATTCACGTTCATGTCAATCTGCATTTCTTTACCACTGCTAGAATCTCACAACTAATTTTAAAGAAGACCACGATTTTTCTTTGACAGCTCGTTTTCCTCTCTTGTTTCTTACATGCCACTTAAACTGCATTCTTCTGCTGGTAACATGGTACCAACATTTTCCTACTGCTTCAGACTGCTTTATTTCTGACCAAAAATTTTCAGTTGAAAGGTTTTACCCTGTCAAGAGATCCGACAGATCATGTGACCACAGGGGTCAGTCGATGGTCACATTCATGTGTGATTATTAGAGCTGAAAGGATTCTTTGATGAATTGATTAGTCCAGTATAAGAGTAAATGCCAGCGTAGTCCAAGTGTCTGGAAGCTCCGAGATCCCAAATTGATTTGAAAAGACGTTATTTACACCTTTTAAAAGCCGCAATCTTAACTTTAGCTGCTAAGCTAAAAGCGGTAGCGTGCACCCGGGCTGAAGGATAAGACGTTTGAGTTCAACAAGTTCGACTGCATGCTGTAAATGAAAGGTGTAAATAACGTCTTTTCAAATCAATATTCAAATCAAATCTCAGGGCCTCTGTATTACACCTTGGATTACACCATATGAGCTGTATGGAGCCTTTCTTTTATTTTTTTTTGGGTTGTTCTTTCATAAAAAAAAAAAAAAAATCAACTTCAGTTGTTTAGGGGAATGCTGTAATGCTGTTTCACTGTGAAGCTCCAGAAATGTTTTGTAGACTACAAAACTTACCCTGACTTTCCATCGGCATGACGCTGAGTAGAAAATGACTGAATTCTCATTTTCGGGTGAACTGTTCCTTTAAGTTTCTTTGAAAAAAAAAAATGCTGAAAATGACCTAGCTCCAGCTTCTCAAATGTGAATATTTGTTTGTTTTTTGTAATCTTCCATGACAGCACATTGAATATCTTTGGGTTTTTAACTGTTGGTCGGCCGAAACGAGGTATTATTGGAAATTATGCTGAGCATTTTTCAGTATTTCTTAAAATTTCTACAAACAGAATGATTGATTGATTAATTCAGGAAATAACTGGCAGATGAATCCATAATTAAGTTGCAGCCTTGAGAGTATTGTACCACTCAGTGGAAGAATGTGGATTTGGTGACATGCAAAAACTGTGTACTTTCACAGTGAGCAGTCTTTGACTTTCACGGGCATTTTATAAATTTTTCAGGGCATTTTCCCTTGAGCGGCAATTAATTTCGAAACACTGCAAAATGCCTTCAGAGTCACAAAATACTGCTGCAATAGAAAAAAAGTCACTGTGAAGCCAGTGATAACCAAAATGATGATTGCGCTGATGTCTACCTGAACTGGGCGAGCAGCAGGCCTCCGAGGGACGACCCGCAGATGGAGAAGCCCATGGCGATAACGCCGTTCCAGAAGCCGAGCTCCCTGGCGGTCATGTGATGATCCAATAGGAAAAGAGGAAACATGGTAACTGCACCCTGCTCACCTGTAGAGAGAGAGGTGGAAGAGGTGGTTAAAAAGGAAGGTGGGAGACAGAAGAAGAAGAAAAAGAAACAACAGGGGAAGGAAAAGAAAAATATATATAAAATCACACTGTACATCTGTGACTAAGCATTGCTGTTTTTTTATGTACAGTAAATACGTGAGACGCCTCCTGAATACACACGCCTCTTCCAATCACAGTCAGATACGATGAGGATGTTGTACCAAACTGTTTAGCCTGCAAGACTGAACAACATGGTTTTCCTGAGATAACAACTGCAGAATCGAATACAGCGCACCAACACACCGCGCACCTAGGCCTATTCCTGGAAAGTGTCAATAATAGATGCCTGACAAGAAAAAGAATACCCTCAGTCACTTTATCAAACGAGGGCCTAGCACTTTTCCTAAAGCACAAAAAGGAAAACACAACAAAAACACAAAAACTTCCACAGATGAAACAGACCTCACAAAGACCTTTCAGTCAAAATAAAAAGTTTCTGTCACACAGTAAGACTTTCTCTGTGTGGCGTTGAGTGTGGGGGTAATGTTCTGCTGAACATTACAGTAAAATATTCAGTGGCGCCGACTACACGCCATTATTATATTAATGGAGACTGACTTCAGAAAGACAGTGGGACCAAGGAGCTGTGTGAGTGACAGCTTGGCTCCCAGACTGCTGTCAAAGACGACGCAACACAACCGACGACTCACTCACTCAGTCAGCCAGGAGACAAACAAAAATAGAGAAAGAGGAAAAAAGACAGATGAAACGGACTGAAATAAAAAAATAATAATAATAAGAGAAAGCTGAGAAGCTCCCAGTGATAGGGAGCGCAGGAGCAGAACGAGAGTGTCACCGCTGTAACGTCGGTGTGACAAAAACCTAGGAGAAACGTGGAGAAGGAAGTGTGCATTCTCTGTGTAGGAAACACTTGTCTCTCACTTCTGTCACTCACGTTTCACTGTTGGAGTTGATACAGAGGGGGATGATTGATTGTAGAGCTGTGACCATTAATCCCTTAGTTGTCTACTAGTTCACTATTTTTTTTTTTTTTAAACTGATTAATCGGTTCAAGTATTTTTTTAAGAAAAGAAATTCAAAATTCTCTGATTCCTGCTTCTAAAATGTCAATATTTTCTGGTTTCTTTACCCCTCTATGACAGTGAACTGAATATCTTTGGACTGTGGACAAACAAGACATTGAGGACATCATCTTGGGCTTTAGGAAACACTCAAACACTCAACACTTTTCTCCATTTTATAAACCAAACAACTAATCAGAGGCAAATAATCGACAGATTAATCAATAATGAAAATAACTGTTAGTTCCCGCCACAGCTGATTGTATAAAATTAAATTAGCCAAAAAGAAGAAGGAGAACAAGTTGTGTGAATTATCTGTTTCTGGTGTTTGTTTTTCTAATGATGGTGTCTTGTAAGCCTGTTTGAGCTAGGCACATTATTTGTGCATGACACAATCAATGTCAAAAAAAATAAATAATCAAAAATCAATCAATCAATCTGTACATAAAAGCATGTATGAGTATGTATTTCCAAATGGGCTGAGCAATAAACTGAATTAGTTTACTGCAAAATGAAGTAACGTAACAGCTTCAGGGGCAAAACAATTAATGGAAATCGGTATTTGTTTCAGTGCAAATTGCAAGGTAAAATGTGTCACAGAAACCATTATAAAGTAGAATGGCACTCAGTAGAATGCATACCTCCATCAAGGCCCAACAGTCCTCTTTTGTAGATACCAACCACCTAAATGTGTATGTAATTCATCAAGATCCATGCATTATTCCCTGAGAAATTAACGAAAATGTCAAAAAATCTTTATCTTGTGATGCTAAAAAAGTGAGAAAAATCTCCTGTAACCATCTCTTCATCTGGATTGCACCAACAGGTTCCATCCTCCATCTATTTGTTTCTGTGTAATCCTGCTGACAAACCGACCAACAGACACGTGGACACAGGTAGAAAACCTAACCTTCATGGTGGAGGTAATGAGCATTGTGGTGTGAGAGGCAAAAATAAAAAATCGCAGCATCATTTTAATTTTTTTTCCCAGTAAAATTTAAATGAAAATGTTATGTCACGCACTACAATTATGACTCCTATCTGTAAAAATAATCGCAGTTAAGTTACACATAAAACCACCAGTTGGTCAAACCCAAGAACACGGATCTTCACATGACATTACTACCCTTCTACACACCCAGCAGGAGCTGCACTAACGCACTCACTCTGTGCATTATTCACATTTTAATCGCTGTCACCCTCAACTCTTTCGAACTGCATCAACTGTGCGGTAAGCATATTAGTCATAATAAAGTAAACATTGGCAGCAGCGGTACCCATGATGCCTGGGTTGTTTACCCATGGTTCTGTGCTCCCGATCCTGTCTGCCTGTTGTTTAGCTCAAAGCTCAGAGCTTTCACAGTCCTGCCTTCAACTAATTATTTCTTTAAAGAGGGGGGGGTGGGGGTGGGGGGGAGGGCGTGCAGACAAACACAACCAGGCTGATTATTCCTTTCTATAAATATTCTCAAAGCAACAATTGTCCATTTCAGCAGGGATTTCATTAGACATCCGCAAAGATTAAACAAGCAGAATGAAGGGGGAAGGAGAAAAAGGGTGGAACAAGAGCGAAGGGGGGAGAAGATGAGAGAGAAGGGGAATGGAGTGGTGAGGAGAGTGGAGGACTGAGAGAAAGTCAGTGATAACGAGAAAAAGACAAGGAAAGAATGAAAGAAAGAAGTGAGAGAAACAAAAGAGGTTGAAAAAGGGCAAGAGACGTAGAGCAGGAACCAACAATCATAATGTATTTATTCAAAAAATAAAATGACGGGAGTAAAACATGACTGGAGAGAAAGGAGAGCAGCCAGGGATGGAGAGAGATGGAGGAGGAAGAGGAGGGGGGGACAGAAGAACAGAGACATTGTTAGGAGGTTAGTGAAGAGGAAAAAGAGCAGGGATGGCAGGCTCATAAAAAAACTCTGTATTTATGTTTACATTAGAGACAGACAGACCAAACAATTTAACATGAAGAGGCAAAGTGACAGAAAGAAGAGAGGGGGCGGCGTTTTATTCATCCTCATCATTTAAAGCTTCTTCATGACAACTACAATCATATACTAGACTTGTAAGCAAGCAGAATCCAAGAAGTGTAGGAAAAGACTATTTACTAAAAGGCCCACAAAACATATTTTATTGATCAGCTTTTTGCTCTGCACAATGGCGTTCTATAAGAATACACAATTATATACACTTTGGTTATTTCACATTAGGTCTCTGTGTTGTTGTTATGGTTTTCTTACTGGTTTTCAAGTGGGCACTGCTCATTTAGAATACAGTTAAGTCAAGTGTTTCCAGTGTTTTGGGCCATAAAATGATAATGGAAATTATCTCAATATAATCTTCACAAGAATATAACAAATGTTGGATAAATGTTTAATTAAACCACCCAACCACTGGGAGAAGAGGGTATTGATGCACCTTAAACGCTAGCTGCCACCCAGTATTGAACAGAAGAAGGAGAAGATGACAGTGAAGAAGAAGACAAACTTCAGGATTAGAGGTAAGCTTATAGACACACTGGCTGACAGGATTGTATTTGGGACAGAATAAACAAAATACCGGTAAGTGAAGTGAGCAAACACAGTACCCATGACCAGCTCAAGCATGATTAAGAAACACCATAAACCTTTTGAAATATTCCAGTGTTTGGCAAGTGTTTGTGATGCTACAACAGTGAACGATAGTTTAAAACTACAATTAACAATCTCTTTTATTCAACTTCACTCAAGTGCAAAAACCAGCCTTTAAATTTGAAAGACATTACATTCATCTTAAAAATTATCAAGAGACTAATATTAACTTTTTTATGTTGGTAGGAGGGAAAGTGACAGAGAAGGAAAGCAGGGTAGTTTTATTCATTCTAGCAGTTAAAGATACTTTAAACTTTGAGGCAACATCCTGAATTTGTTGTTGTTCAGATTTGTTCAGAATGCAGCTTTTGTACACACTATAGTAGGCATGCAAAATATGTTGGTTTTTTTAAAGCCAATACTGATAACTGATAATTACCTGTTTTCTCACGGCCCATACTGGTAAGAGAATCGATAATTTCACATTTCTGATTACAAAAAAAATGTTTATAACTGGTTTCTCCTTCCTCTCTGAACCCTCTTGGATCAGGTAAATCTTGTTGTCTTCCTCTGAAACTGTAAAAGACCTTCACACTGGCGACATGTTTGGCTTTCAGTTCTAAGCTGCTTGACTCTACCCGGGTGCAACAGTTTGATGTCATGAGTACGACAACAGCGTGCTGCACTTGTTCTTCTCTCTTTAATGACACAAAAACGTTCTGTTTCTGTTCTTGCAGTACACACAGAGCAGCCTGTGGCTCAGTAAATCAAGCACTGATTAAAAAACAGTTTGACCATGTTTGACATTTCCACCAAAGCATAAGAAAAAGCAGCATCTCATCACAATTAGCTTTTAACACTAACTTTAACTTTCTCCACATTAACACCTTTATCCATATTGATTGGATGGGAGAGATGGTCCGTGTGTATGTGTGAATATACGGCGTGTGTGGTAGAGGGGGGGTGGGAGGTAGTATAGAAAGGAATCAGAGTAGGATAAGGGTGAGATGAGGGTGAGAGGTGGATGAGGACAGAGGGGTCAAATCCTGACGTCCATGCTGCAGCTCACACAAAAGAGCTGGCAGAGCAGGAGAGATCACTGAGGACACTCAGTCCCCCTGCAGAACAACATTATCACTCCCTGCCGAGAGCACGGTAAACAGACAGCTTCATACATACTACATGTTTGAGCACACAAACACGCAAATGTCCTAGTGCAGAAAGATGCACGCGCACACACACACACACACACACACACACACACACACACACACACACACACATGCGCGCACACACACACACACACACACACAAAGACACACACACACACACACACACACACACACAAACACCTTTCAGCAGCTCAGGCGCCCAGCGGACAAAACAGTAAACAGATCCCTGTCTATACACACTTTCACAATATCCTATGCATATTATTATGCATTTGCCACATTCGCTTATGAACGGGGGAAAAAACACTCTATAACGACGTAGACAACCACTATCTCCATGGCTCAACAATAAGAACTGGTCCAGGGCAACTAAAATGCCACATCAGGCTAGTGAATATAGTGACTCACTTAGTAGGAAAAAAAATAATTCTACGCGTAATTTTTTCCTGTGCTAATGATGTGAGTAGATAAGAAATGAACCAATCTCACTTCTGTATCACCTCTGTTGAGAGTTGCACATGTGCAGTACCAATTAGGTGCTCGTGACAAAATGGCGGTGGGTGTAGAGATTTATGAGGAAACAGGAGTTTATTCATTTGCTTAAATAAAGATTGAACATGACAATTACGTCGTGTTCAATCTTTGTCAAATAGCAGTCTTCGTTGCTATTTGACAACTGCTTACAAAATAATTTGTATAGTAGAAAGTAAAAATGATCATTCGGCAAGTAGAGCTTGACTAGAGTGGTGAAAAAAGTGACAAGTGTTTGTTGCCTTTGTTTGTTTTCAAAGAAATGATTAAGTGTTAATGTTAAGGAAAAGACCGATTATCGGTCTGGCCAATATTCAGCATTTCCCTGATTATCGGTATCTGTGTTTTTTGTGTCAGATTGACGATAAAATACATTAACTTAAAAATACAAAACTTTGGCTCACTGTTTCTCTGTCTGCAGTCAACACTGTCTGGTCTCACTCACAACCCACTCACAACATTATCTGAATCTGAATAATCTGAATCTGCATAGTAACCAGTAAATAAAATGATCAAATAAATGTAGTGGAGTAGAAGTATACAGCAGCAGAAAATGGAAATTCTTAAGTAAAGAACCTCAAAATTGTACTTTAGTAGAGTACTTGAGTACTAGAGTACATTGTAATTAGTTACATCACTAGTTTACCAAAATTAAGAGATTAAGATCTTTATTTTTAGTTCAAATGTACATTGGTTCCAAATATCAGTTGTCAGCCTCCTTGATTATCACTGTAATAATTGTATCGGTTCTGTTGATGGCGATGTATATTACATTGAAAGTGGTTATACTGCTAGGTGACACTGACAATACTCTATGTTCATGTTATTATACATTGACCTTGTGGGGTTATAGTGGACAATCCAGGTATTTTTGAGTAAGTTGAAATTGCAGTATCTACACTTATCAGCATTGTAAGTTTAGTTAAAGGTGCAATCTGTACTTCAAAAATAAAACTAATCGGTTGGCATGCAACCAAAATGAAAGGATTCTTAAGTCTGAAATTGACATAGATGCTGTTAAACCCACAGAACTCTTAACAACAATTAAATAATAAGTTAGTGTTTTCTGATGCTGTTCAAAGTTTGTTTACATCAGTTATTTGTGTCAATACAGAAACAAAACAGCTAAATAATATCAATTATTATTTATTCACAAAAGCACAATATGTTGATTTTTGATTTTTAAGACAGAAACTAAACTTTGGATTTTGATTTAGCCTTTCATGTGAGATTTACGTGATTAAAAAAATATGATCGGACCTTTAAGCATCTAGAAAGATCAGATCAGATCAGATCTGTCTCTGCATGGATAAATGTGCATTTATTTCTATTGCCATTTTGCTCCTTTCCTCTCACAGGGCACCATGTGGTGGTTGATCATTAATTCATCCCCTCCTTCAGCCTCCCTCCCTGCAGTCCTTCTTCTTCCCTCTGGAAAATATGCCCCCCCCCACTCCTTCCCTGAGTTTCTCTCATTCCCACTCTTCCACCTCCCTTCATCTTTGCGGTAGCCCACTACCATCCACCTCTGCATGGCATCCATGTCTCTGAAACTGTCCTGTGGGCTGGACTACAGGTTTCATGTCAATACATTAGTTTTTAATTAATTAATGACAGGCTATATTTTACTGTAGTTGTACCCTCAGTGCAGCTTGACAAACAGTCCTTTCAAATCCTTCACTTTACCCTCTCGATCTCAACCCTCCACCTTCAGGCTGTTGTGAAAAGCTCAAAAAATGGTATTAAGTAGAGGGCAATAGTGTGTCATTGAACTTGATGCAACAGCTATTAAACTCAGCATAAAGAACAGGAAAAGACCCTTGTCAATAGCTCTTTTATAAGTGGTTTTCACTGTTCTCTTGAACATGTGTACTGTCCATGAGCCTCCAACTCAGCATTCACTCATAAACTAATGAAATCCAATACAACAGCTCTGAAGGTTATTATAGTTTTTGCTGAAACAGATTATGCAAGGTATCCTTTTATATCAATGAGTTGTGTGTATCATAAAACAGCAGCTGAGTGTATGTCACTATAAACCCATGTAGCTGTCTTTTTAGGTAATGAGGAAATGGTTAAAGGGGGGTGTGCTAGAACAAAGCTTTTTGTGTGTGTGTGTGTTCATCCATCCATTCCTCCGTCCACCTGGTCAATTCCCAGAGAAAGCCACCATCAGGGTCCACCTCTTTCCACTATCATTCACGTCTCTTGTCAAACACACAAGGCTCCTGAATCCCAAACACCCAGTTTTGATGTGTGCAAGACTGCAGCATTACTTACACAATGTATGTAGTTTTAAAATAAACATTACAAGAAAAATTGAGGACTATCAATACTAAGCATTTTATTGCAGAAATCCTATATATTATACTGTTATGGTGATGATAAAGATTATTCTAGTATCTGCTGGTAAGGCAATGTCAGGAGAAGAATGTCTATACTAGGATTGTGAAGGTGGCCAGTATGATAGTGGGAGCACAGTTCAGTAGTTCAAACCACATATTCAATAAGTTTGTCCTTTCGCTTAGAATGTTTAGCTCAGCATCAACAGCATGCAGGGGGTCAGTTCACTTTAAGGTTAGAATTTTTCCTCACTAATTTAATCATTGAAAAATGTTAAGCATGAGAAGGTTGTGCTATCCAGCCAATAAGTACATTTCAGATAATTGATGCTCTATCATAAGAAAGTAAACTGCAGTGTCTTTTTACATTTCAAATTGGTTTAATTGTAAGTGACTTGAACCAATGCTGCTACACGTGTTTAGTACAGTGTGCTACTTACAGTACATGTTAACCTAGAACTGATGGCAAGCAAAACATCTTAAAGAAAAGCATGGTTTTGATGGGTTCCAAAACACAAACATTTCTTTCAGGAATAAAGGTCAGCTGATGTTTACTATTAAACAACACAGACAATTGTATTTCCAATTCCAATGATATTTCATCATGAGTTCTATTTTCATGCAAGGATTCATTTTTGTCACACAAAGAAAGATGCCAATTTTCCCTAATGGTAGATTATTCTCTTTGAACACAACTGTTCATGTTTTAACATCACCAGTTTATGGACTTGCAGTATATTTCAGATAATTTGGCAGCAATAGTGTTTTGCATGTAGCTACTGTCGCTGTGTATTTATATTGCAAAGCAAAATGCAGTTATTAATCTTAAAGGAAAGCTTTCATTGTGTGTGGTGTTTTTTTTTTCACATTGCATTGCAATAGCACATTTAAAGTGATCATATACCAAACAACTAATCAGTGCTGATAATACTCTGTGCTAATAGATAAAGGAGTGATGATGATACAGTACATGCTTTGAATTCCTTAGATAAGTGCTCTCAGCAGACCAGATGGCATGCAGCAGATGATGGAAGGCTCATTAATAAGAGACTTTTGACTTGACTTGGACTCTAGCTCAAAGACTTGAGACTTGACTTGGACTTGCAAAAAATGACTTGTGAGCATCTCTGTTCAGAGGACAAGCTCTCATCATCTGGCTTACGTTTTGTGCCCATATTTCTAGAAAAAACAAGGACAAGACTTTCTTCATTCCTGTCTCCATTCAAGCCTTGAACGCTGGTGGCAGGAGAAGGTAACTGCTGCTTAGTGATGGATGATGCTGCTGAGGATACAAGGACAGTGACAACATCGTGATAAAAAAGATGTTTGGCCTGAATAAATAGAGCCCCTGAAAACTGCACACAAGACAAATGTGAACCTTTGAATTACCATCCTTCACAAAAGGAAATTTTTTAGACCTTCGATTTCCAGAAGCACAGTTCTCCCTCTCAGAGCCTTATGGGGGTGATCTGCTCTTGGTTCTTCAGCTGAAGGGCCTCATTTTTTCTGGAAAGGGCCTTGAGGGCCTTCATCCAGCATCTTAGTGAGGTCCACAATCTCTCCAACAAGAGTTCCATGTGTCTTTTCCTTATTCTCCAGCCTGTCCGCCAGCATCTGGCTTTCAGCTGACAACTTCTCAGCGAGGGTTTAGGCCTCCTCCAATGTTTAGAAAAGTGGTTCCCCCATTTCAACGGCTTCCAATTTGCTTCTCTCTCCTCAGTTTCTGCTCTTCCTGCAGCTGTTGGTCGAAATCTTCAATGAGGGCCTCCTCCATCTCAAAATTCTTGAGGTTTTAAGTGTCTGCCTGGCCCCTCCATTCCTGCTCTTGCTGGAGCGTTTGCTGCAGCTCCAGGGTGTCATGATGAAGCTGATCCTGTTTGCTTTTCTCAAATTGGATCTGAGCTAAAAGCAGCCGGATATCAGCAGAATGCTCCTCTGAGCTCCTCTGCAGGTCTTCGAGTGTTTGGAAGAGAGTCTCTGCGATCTCGACAGCCACCAGTTTAACATTTTTGTTGCAAACAAAAATCAAAAGTATCAGAAATAAAAGTACTCATTGGGCTGCAGAATGGCCTGTCATCGTAATCTTATCATGTCATATAAAATATAATTTGATTATTGTTACTATCACATTACAATTAATGTTGTAGCTGGCTGGGGTGGATCACTTTGGATAACTTAGTGTTTGGTACTTCGACCCTTAAAGGTCCAGTATGTAGGACTTACAGGCATGTAGCAGTGTGATTGCAGATTGGACATAGGGCATTTTTAACATTTTCATTAATTTCTCAGGAAATACTTCATGGATCCTGATGAAACAAATATGTGTATTTAGATGCCAAGCAAGCAATTTTGTGTCTAAAGACTATAATAGCCGTCTATACGTAGGATTCACATCTAGGATAAAACACAGGTTAATTGGGGTTGTCGGTGCAAATTTAGTAGACTTCTATTTGAAGATGTTGCTTAAACGTTCACATTTAGACAATATTTCGCCATGATTTGGACTCACATGGTTTCAAGTGAGAAATGTGAAAAATGACAATAAGCCCCCGGCAAACGCGAATGAACATAATATGAATAAACTTTACATTACCTCGTCTATGAACATTTCTATCTGAGTTACGTCAGATGGATTTTCATCAGCAATGGTGTTGGAGACAACAGCTCCCATGATCCCATCGCTACTTCCGTCTATTGTTTTGTTTGATTGAGAGACACCTAGCTGCAGAAATTTCATACTGTACTGTGCATTTAAAGCCTGTCTCAGAGGGGCTCACACAACTTGGGACAATTCTCAACTGTGCATAGGTGTAAGCCACCCTGAGCATGTGTTTGTGTCAACTGTTGTATGTTTTTATGCTTTCTGCATGTTTTTTTTTTACTTGCTGCAGCACAAACTGTCTGCTTGGGGCAAATATTAAAACTGACTTGACCACTTGATATGACAAAAGTGCAATAAAATAATTATGTTCCTCGAACTCTCCAATTGTAGTAACAAGTAAGTTTACAATATCAAAAAGGATGATAAGGATAGGATATTTTTTATTATTACTGCATGAGCTTTTGTTATAACTGCATTTGTAAACCTTCCTAGTTTGCGTCTTTCCTGGCCTTTTGCCTTTATATTTTCAATTAATAGTGCCTACTTTCCTCCCCCTCCTGCCCTCCATCCGTCCCTGCGAGTCTACCCAGACATTTCTCCCATCAAGCCTGTAGCCTCAGATGGCACAAGGGTCACAGTTCAGACACAAGGCTCCTCATGATTGGCCAATGTGTTGGCACAAACTCAGAGTTCATTAGGGATAGATGAGGGAACGGGGTCTGTGCTTGTATATGTGTGTGTGTTGGTGTCACGCGCGGGGGGGGTTCAGACAGGCAGATCACCAGTCTCACACAAACATACCCACACACCCCTTGAACAAAAACAATGCTGTCTAAATAGGCAATTATGCTGGCACATCCAGGCCTAATCTAAAATATTACGCAATCCTGTTGTTTTCTTGTAAAGGTGGGAAATATTTAGAGTACTACGACAGGAAATACTGACAAGTGACAAGACGTAGCTCGATCTCGACACCGAAAACACTTTGATTGATTCTCGTTGCAATCACGATCATCAGCCGATAATGAGTGTGTGTGCGCAACAGAGAGAGTGTTGGGGGGGGGGCAGGGGGTTTCTCCCTAGACAGATTAAGGGGTCCAGCCAGCCTTCATATTTTGTCTAGTAGTGTCGTCTGCTGGGGCTCATCCGATTACTGAGCCACCCTTAACACTCTCTCAAAAACACACACACACATGTGCACACACACACAATTTAAAACAAAGGAATAGGTTTACCAGCACATACACAAGTAAAGACTAGTATGCAAATGTGTGGAGACAATTATATTCCCACCACCCACATACACACGCACATGTACACACGCACACATCAGCATGATGTGCCGTCTTCCATTTCAGTTTCTGAACGCAACAGACACAAAGACACTCTAATCCTTACATAATCCCCTTCTGCTACCAAACACCAAACTCTGGTCATATCAACTCTCTCTCCCACACACACCAGCTCGACTGATCCAAAACTACTTTCAAATTTTAGTTTTGTATTGGAACTAACTGGTTCACATGCAAAACTGACTGCAAGGGCTCAAAATGCACACAAACTAACATTGTCTTCTTGTTCAACTGCCTTAGGTTTATACTTTTGTAACTGTGGCATTAAAAATGACTGCTTTATCTCAGCAGGGCCCATATTTTCAAATGCACACACAGGACCTGTGAGACACAATAAATTATCTGGCAATGATAACTTCCCCAACTTCTTCAGCACACTGATTCAGTCCTCATAGACACATCAACAGAGACATCTAGTGGTGAGTTGTGGGACCTTCGTGAAGGAAGGAATACAGCTAAGAAAAGGTTCTCTGTGGGATAATTTCAGGAAATATAACTTTTTATTGCTTTGGGGAAGATTTTTTTGTCTGATAAGCTGGTAAATTGGGCTGGGAGTGCTCCTATTAACATTTTTTGATGTGCTTTTCTCCTTTACTAGTGTCCATTATCATCATTTGAACTTGGGCTGTGCAATGATAAGTCGATTATGTCACTCTAAATGTATTTGATAATTGATTCTTCATTTCAGTTGTTTGTCAAAGAACTCCTACCATTCTCTGGTGCCTCCACCTTCTCCAATGCAATGATTTGATGCTTTTTTTCCTAGTCTATATCACTGTAAATTGAGTATCGTTGGGTTTGACTCTTGTTTGTAAAAAACAAGACATTTGCAGACTTCATACTAACAAATGCAATGGACATTTGTCATTTTTGGGGGGGCATTTCGTAGATTAAACATTTGGGGATGAAACTTTATTAAACATTATTGTAGGTTTAACTGTCAATTATTTTCTTGATTAATCGGTTAATTGTTTATTCTAAAAAATGTCAGAACATTTTGAAAAATGTTGATCAGTATTTCCCAAAGCCCAGGGTGACATCCTCAAATGTGTTGCTCTGTCCACAACCCAAACGTTTCAGTTTACTGTCATAGGGGTAACAAATTATTACAAATTATCAAATAAATTATCAAAGTAGTTTGTGATTAATTTTATAGTTGCCAACTAATTGATTATTTGTTGCAGCTCGAACTCGATTAATTGATTTAGTCATTTAAGTCACCTGCTATTTTCTGGTGCCACCCTCTCCAATGTGATGATTTGTTGCTTGTTTCTCTATGTACTTGTAAACTGAGAATTGTTGGGTTTTACTGTTGTTTGGACAAAACAATACATTTAAAGGCATCATCTTGAAAAATGCTCTGGACATTTTTTGTAACGTTTTATAGATCAAACTAGGCCTGTATGATATGGTAAAAAATTCATATTGCAGTTATTTTGACAGATTTTGCATTACATGATTAGTGGAATGATAATTTTTGCACCAGAATTTACAGTACAAGTTATTTTTTATTAATCAAACTCACCTAGTTTGTATGTCAGCACATACAGGACAGTCCAAGGGGTGCCGGGCACTGCCAGCAGCTTTCTCCACACCCTCCATGGCCTCATGGCGTCTGCTCCCTGCCCTCCTCTCCTGCTTCCATCTGCCTGCTGGCCCCTCACAGTCTCATCGTCCAGCACAGGGGCCCCCCACACAAACAGGGCCACGCCTGCGTACACAAACGTCAGCAACATGAACATCCAGCTCCAACCAGCCACGTCGATCACAGCCAGCAGCCCACCTCCAGCAAACACTGATCCAGCTTTATAGCCCACGACTTGGGCTGTGTTGCCCAGCCCCAGCTCCCCACGACCTTTCAACAACCCGACGGCGGCCCCGTCGACTGCAATATCCTGGACTGAGGCCAAGCTGTTCATGGCTAACAGGGTCCCTGCTACTCCCCAGATATGTGCTTCTGGGGCCAGGGCAGCACTGGTGAGGCATGTCAGAGCCAGACCAGAAACCGTCGCCACCAGCCAGCGACGCTTGGTGCCCACCCGGTCCACCAAAGGGGCCCAGAGCACTTTGAGGACCCATGGGAAGTAGAGGATCTTGGTGAAACCGATGCGGGTGAGGGAATGACCAGCTCCACGCAGGTAGACTGGAAGCAGGGAAGATTGGAGACCATAGGGGATGCCCTGGACAAAGTAAAGCAGGCCCAAGAAGACTAGTTTGTCATTCATGATCTACACAGAAAGGGATCCTCTTGTTTTTTGAGCCGACACTGTTGTGGTCCATTGGTCAGGTCATTGTCTTTAATTCTGGTTATTGGGGAGGACTTCTAATAGAGAGGCTTACCTACTTCAACTCACTGACCTGAAAGGAAAAGAAAAGAGAGAATGTGAGGTTCAGTTTTATTGGTATATCAGTATTTATTGTTAAATCTCTGATAAAGCTGAGATGACTAAAACCAGCCACCACTCCTGCAGGCAGCCTTAAAAGGATGTGTCTCTGCTGCTCTTTAACTGCTTCTCTGCCCAGCTCAGTTATCAGTAACGTTACCTGGCTAAGGCTAGCTCCTCAAAGTCAAATAACTTACATGTACATAAGCATGTTAGATATAACGGTGACCACGTGTTTTATCATTGAGTTCAAATACAAACACAAATGTGACTTCGAGCCGCTGACATTTCGCCGACAGCTATAACAGTTAGCAGTTAGCTAAGTTTGCTGTCAAACTGACTGTCTAGCTACCGTTAGCCTGCTAGCATGCTGCCATGCTAAGCTAAGTGAACGAACAGCTTTAAAACACATTTGTACAACATGTCAGTATTATTTAGGGGTTTGTTTCTATGAGAAATATAGTTCCGTATCTGTAATGAGATAAATCTTGAGGCATACTAGGAAAGAAAGTTGGTTAGCCTAGCGTTAGCACACCGGAGAAGCTGCACCGCTTGTTTATAGTTGTGGTCTGCATGAGCTAAGAGGTTGCCAGATTCGGGGACAGCGATCCCCCATTTACTGATCAGAAACACAGAAGGGGTCGTGTTTGTTTTATATTTGTTATGTAAAAACCCAAACACCTGCTTTCTGTCTATGATCTTTATACATCATATATTACTTTATATGTAATACATAACAATACGGGGGAAATTATTTTACTACCAAACCTGGCAACCCAAGGTCCCCTAATCACACTAAAATATACAATTGCTGTACTAGTATAAAGTATGTAGGCCTATATCATTTAATTAGGTGAGAGTACAGATACAATACTGTGAAATTACTCTGTTTATTTAAAAGTCCTGCATAAAGTATGTAAGCAAAATAGCATTAAAAAGTAAGCATTAAAAGTTTCACTGCAGAAAAATGGCTCAAGTGACTGTTAGACTACTTTATAGTATATTATTTGGTTATTATAACTCATGCATTAATGTAAAAGCAGGATTTTACTGGTATAGTTGGTTGAGGTGGAGCTAATTTTGAATAGAACTGCAGCTATTGATTATTTTTCTTAACATAATAATCTGACTGAATTGATTATTGCTTTGTAAATATCCTGAAAATAGTGAGAAATGCTGTCAAAATGTCCCAGAGTGACACCTTAATGATGTTGGTTTTGTCCAACCAACAGTTCAAATCTCAAAAGTATAAAAAAAATAAAGAAATTAAAGAAATGAAAATAATATAAAGGACAAGAAATAAATCCTCACATTTGTGAATGTTTTTACATGAGAAATGACTTAATCATTGTTCAAAGTAGCTGTATCAGCTGTATTTGTATATTGTTGGATAGTTTTATCTTTAACAAAGAAGCATCATATATTATAAGCATGTTATGTTTTGTATGCAAACATCTGCATCAACATTTTACTCTGAAATGTAGTGTACTACTCAAGTATGGTGCATTCCACCACTGTTGATCACCCATTCTGTGTGATCCATTGTTCATTTATTCATCCGTTGTTGGTGTTTGCACACAGAGTATGTTATTTGTGTCACATTATAATTTCTAGATTATGGATTTGCAGTTGGTTTTGAGCCAAAATATGCAGTTGCCTGTACTTCATGAGGTTTTTTAAATGTGCTTTTTGTATATAATTGTCAGTATTAACATCATTAGTGCTTAAATATTTGAGAATATATCTCACAGCCAGTTAGTTCATGTCTGTCTGACATGTGCATGTGCAAAGAAACCAAGATCACTCATAGAAGACTTCATATAAAAAGCTTTTATTTGCAAGTTGTCCGAGCTCCTTCAATGGTAGGCCTTCTGCTGCAACTACATATAATTTCACACATGTTGACCTGTATACATCTGTTAGCAGCTGCACTGGGATGAATGACATCAGCCTCTCTTCGAGCACCAGATACAAGAATCTAATGAGGGTAAAGCTTAATGGACCGCTCGCATACTGCTGTCAGATCTATGCTGGAATACAAGTGCTGGAATGAAAAGGAATAACTTTATCTATCTGCTGAAGCAGTGCCGATTCCATGTTATCTTTCTTTGCGTATTGCTCTAAATATCTTCTAAACTCAATGACAGTCACAGAGACAGTCTCATCACTTCTCCACAAAAGCATAGGGCACAATATGTGTCAATAGATAATGGTAGATTTTCCACAGCTGGACTTGCTGCTGGATCTTCAGTAATACAAGCCTTGATCCCATTGATTGGCTCTTAGTTTTCTCCACAGAGAGCGAGCAGAATCTTCTCATAGTCTCCTTTAGTGTCATCCTGAAGGAAATAAAAGACATTATATTAATACCACAAAAACCTGAGCAATTCTGAATGTAGGAACGTCTGAATGATGTTTGCTCACCAGAATTTCCTGGTGGAGTGTTTTGCCGTAGGTTTTTTTGTACTCATCCCTGATCCGTTTCATGTCGATCTCGGAGCGGGCCACCATGATGCGGGTGAGGACATTTTTGCGGGGACTTTTACCCTGATGGGCAGAAAAGAGTCAGTCAGGTAAAGAGTTGGGAAGCAGACACAGTAGCCTTCATGTACATTTTTATATTTTGTGAGTAGTAGACTAGATACTATACCTTCATGGACAAGTACAGCCTCTCAGCAAAGTACGAAGGCCTGCTTCCAGCGCACTTCACTGTGGTTATTTAAAAAAAAAGGTTCAAGTTTAAATCTGTGCATAAATCGAAGGATGAAGGCTCAGGTGATGAAGTAAGAGTCAAAGTTTTTGCCTTTACCTACTGCTGTGAGAAGGCTCTCAATATCTCCCTTCATCTCCAGGTCGATCGCTTTGGCCACGTCCACTTTGCTGTACTTTGAGTACCTATCAAATACTAAAGGAGGAGAAGTAGAATGTCAGCGCTGACAGGAACAAAACATTTCATTAATTTAAATTAAATTAATAGATTTTACCAAACGAGCCAGCGAGCCATGTTACCTTTTCGGAGATGAAGGGCGCTCCTGGTGGTGAGGATCTCAATGAAGACAGAGCAGTCTTTGCCCTTCCTGCCCTCGCCGGCCTCGTACAGAGCCCTGGCATCGCTGTCAATCAGTTGCTCGCAAACTCCATCAGTCCTGCCGGCCTGCAAGGAAGAGAAAATTAAAAACTTCACAGTGCTGAAATAGAGATGAATATAGAATGATGCCAAGATCTTTGCTATCCTATTCTTCTTTGTTATTGACTCAAACGACATACAGTATGATGTTATCACTCTTTTTTTGTTTTAAAGCAGTCCTCATTTATATTTGGCTGTAGTTTCTGTACCATAAAATATATGATATGATGTGTGTATGATGTAAGAATTATTGGTATTTTATCAGTCTTAGAATTTCAATCACATAATTGTCCATGTTTTTTAAACTAAAAACTGGTAAAGGTAACAGAAACATACATTAAATGTTGCTTAATAAAAAATAGTTTAGCCTAAAGATGGTGGAGAAAATGAATAAGCTTTAAAAAACAGAATAAAAGAAAAGAAAAAAAGAAAAAAGTTGAATATGAGATTAATTTACCAGCTTGACTGTTTAATACATTGTAAAATGTATGACTTTACTTGTGACTTTACTTTGAAAAAAATCGAGGAAACCGATGACCTCAAAGTTACTAAATAAAGTAGACTAATAATTTTAAGTTGTTAAAACATTTTAGCTCCTACAACTTAATTTTATGTGTGCTTTACTTGGTAATTCTGAGGTAATGGTTTGGTAAAGTTGTAAAGTAAAGTCAACTTTTAAAATGTACAGTGTACATTGACTTCATCAACATTTGCATTTCACATCTTTTTTAATTTAAACATACTACAAGAAACATTTAAATGTAGATTAAACAGTCTCAATGTTATACCGATTTCTCTATACAAGCAAATGAGACCATAAGCGAGAGGATTGGCTGAGGAGAGTTTGTACTGTGCATTTGCCCTGATACATGCCCAGATATGAGGACATGAAAGGCCTTATTGTTAACTCTATGTTACCATGTGTGTGCGGAGGGAGTGAGTGTGTTTAGTTTTTATAAACCACTGTCACTGTCACTGTCGCAGCGTCAGTAGGGAGTGTCGTGTGTGACATTAATGCATCCTGGTGCTGTGACTGAATAAGTGTCTGAGCTAAACGTGTCATAAAATGCTGTCAGTAAGTACAGCAGGAAACCTCACTATGAGACGAAAAGCCAGCGTGGACACACACGTACCTTGCAGAGTTCAAAGAGGGCAGACCTGAAATCTCCGCTAGTGTCACTCTTGATGTCATCTTCCAGGTCCTTCTTGTATTCTTAGAAAAGAAATCACAACATTAACATCAAGGATATTAAATTATATTTGAAATTTGAAAATCTGGTTTAAACAAGTGCTCTCTTATATCCCAGAGGATGTCATTTTCCACTGGCACATGTTGTATCACTTCGGTTTTCACAAACTGAAAATGATTGCTTAAAACTTGTTGGCACGCACCTTCCTTGTAGACTTTCTTAATTTCCAGGATCTCTCTGTTGTTTCTGGAGGCCATAATCTCAATCAGGGTTTCCTCGTCTGTACCGAGTCCCTGAGAAGGAGGATGCATGGATATATATAGATTGATACAGAGACAGATAGTTTATTCTTTACAGGCCCAACACAAACAAAACACACCTTCCCTCTCCTTTGGTGAAAACAACACATGAATATGAGGAAATGGGCGGATATCATTACGCTCCAGAAATAACAGATGATGATGAGGTGAAGTATTTGTCTCGACTGTGCTCGAGCATGTGTGTGTGTGTGTGTGTGTGTGTGTGTGTGTTTGTGTGTGTGTGTACCTTCATAGCCTGTTTCAGCAGGTGGGCATCGTACTGGGCCGGTTTTTTCAGCAGGGCCAGCACCACATCCTCCAGGTCTCCCTTCAGAGCGTTCTTCAGTGCTGATTCCAGAGTCTACGATGAGAAAATATAGTGTTAATGCGAGAATGTGATCATGTGTATGCACAAATCTAAAACATGTCTACCTTACTGCTATAAACATCTTTGATTATTTGTACCTTGCCACTGGCCTGCTGGTAAGCCTCTTTGATCTGCTGTCTCTGCTCGTTGCTCCTTTTCACCAGAATTTCAATGATGGTGTTCTCGTCCACGCCTGAACAAAGGACGTGTTGTTAAAGTAAATCATCATTTATATTATTTTGTATCTCTATGACAGAGACTAATATATAATGCAGTGGAGATTTAAGCTCTTAAGAATATTTGACTTGTCACTTCATGTCACTGATTTTCTTGGAAAAAATGTTGTCATGTAAAAAAATTCACAAAACCTTGCAAAGTCCTGCAACTGCAGCACTTGCACATAAAAAAGTTTGAAAGAAATTTAAATAAAATTGTATTTAAATAACTGTAAACACTGCAACAACTATTTACATTAATACATGCTGCAAATTATCCTTAGAGCTCCTTGGACGTTCAGGACAAATTTCACTGCAATCAAACTCAAAAAGGGCCAAACTTTAAAAATTCATATCTAAAAAAATGTTTGGAGTAGAGCTACAGGATTTTGCAAGTTTTTACATTATTTGTTTCAAAGAAAATCCATGAGATGAACTTGGAAAAGCTCTAAATTCTGGGTGAGTTGGATTGGACTGACCCAAAAAGAAGAAAAGAACTTTGTACCACAGACACCATGTTAGCGGTAGTGGTGCGTGATTGCCAGCAGAGGGTGTTAAAGCTCCTACAGCAAACGCCTGCATGTCACACATCTTTAACAGACACACATTGCCAAACAAAGACATGTTCTCACACGCTCCAGAGCTTCCCTGTGTGCATCTCTAGCTCACCTTTAGTCTTGATGGCCTTGTCCAAGACCGCTGCATCTCCACTGGGGCTGAAATTGGGTGCTGCGGTCACCGTCCCCTCGTTCTTCAGGACCTGGGAGACACAACACGGATTATTGTGTTTGGTAAATATGAGAGACACAGCCTCTTCTGTCCTTACACATTGCCTGCATCTACTCTCTTGCCTATAAAAGACGTTAAAGACTTTTTAAACTTCTTTTCATAAAAGAATTATGACAGATTGTGGGAGCTGTCCTGGAGGCACTCCATGCCCCCAACAATCATGACAGCGCTCTTTAAAAATGCCTGAACACGCCCCTGTTGGACTGAACTCAAAGATAACAGGAGTCTGAGAGAACAGACTGAGATCAGGCAGGATAACCTTGTGCAACTTTCCCTCTGTTCACTTTATGAAACGGGAAAGCAGAAGTAGCATTTTGATCTGTTTGCAGAGTTTATGAAGGGAGGGGCTCAGATTCCTGCTTCTATGAGTCACGCACTCAAGACTTTGCATGGTCATCCCTCTCCCTGCATATAATCGTTACAGTACACGCTTCCTCTCTCTTAAATAACACTTATCATCCTATCAGTCAGCTCTGCTGCACTCCTTTTCCCCTTCCCACTCATTCATTCCTTTCCCTCACCCTCCTCTCTCTCAGCCTCGCTGTAAACTCTGATGAAATTTTTCCACCCGAACATACTGTGCCACAGGAAGAGAGAGAAAAAAAAGGAAAAAAACAGGGTTGTTGGCCTTAGCAACTGGAAGAGAACCACAGAGTTACGTACTGAGTCATCGGGCAAGCCCAGATAGACCGTCTGCTGCATGAAGGCTTGGATGAAAGACATGGTGGGACGCTGGAGTCTGTCTGTGGAGAAGAGAGGAAATGTTGTGAGCACTGATGTGATCCAAACATGAGTGTAACCAGAGTGGAAAGTAGTGTACAAGTCTGGTGTGAGAAATGGTGGAGGATCATGGGATAAAATAAAACAAAGTCCACTGAAGACATTTTATTCAAACAAGAAGTGATCACTCGTTATTGATTCTACTCTTCTGACAGAGATCTCATCCATTAAACCTGTTGGCGAAGGAAAGAAAGATGTTTGTTTTTCCTTCATCCACTCCTCACAAGCTTCTGCATATTTACTGTTAAGTGGTTTTCCACAATGGCAATCATGTGGAGACTGCCTGGCCACACCCACGCTCCACTCTAACAAGGATTTACATCTGTGTAAACTATAATATAGATGCTTGAAATTTTCATTCGTACCTAAACCAGCTCCAAACTTTATATGCGTCAGATATTTAATCAATTAAAAAGTCCATAATCATCGCCGCTGTCTTCCCAACCACACCCTCAGAGATTACATCAATACCTTGAAGGAGAGCGGACCTAAAGCTGGCACATCGCGCACCAAACTTCCCCAAACTCTCACAACTAAAAGCTGAAGAACAGATGTAAGAAAGAAATGTAAGACAGACTTACCGTGTGGCTTTTAGAAGGAAGAAGTTTGTCTCGCTGAGTTTCCAGGGGCGTTGTAGCAGCAGAGAGAGTGTATTTATACACATGATAAACCCCACCTAGTAACCGGTCCAGCCCATCCTCCTCTCCACAGCTGCCATTGGACTGAACCGCTGCCAGGCTGCCGCACACATCAGTGCAGTGCGTAACGGAGCTGCGTCCAAATCCGTGCGTAAAAATGGAGGAACAGCTTCTCCTCCAGCTGATTGGAAACAGGCACGCTGCTTAGACTTGAAAACATGTGTTTGTTCAAGTTTCAGGTCGTGATTTTTCATTAAAGGGGGGATTTCATGGAAAATCACTATTACCAGGGACAGATCGGGGAGTTAGGGGGAAGTTTATAATCCTTCACCTTGTTGTCCTTTTATGGTTTTGTGCTCATAATGAGGTTTCAATGCAGTGTTCAAGTTATTTTGTCTGCACAGGAATTTCTATTCATCATAATACTTGATTTGCTTTGTTTATTATTTTCTATTCTATTATTTTTCCGCACTTTAACTTTTTTATATATAGATAAACTATGATTTCAAGCTCTCTTGACATTTCAATTTACAGACTAGACTCACTAAATAGTCGAAGAATTGCAGACATTGGGTATGACTGGAAAGCTATTTGCAATGATTGGAGAAATTGGATATGACTGGAAAGCTATTTGCATTCATTGAACCCAGCTGTATTCATGCGTGGTGATATTACTCCCCAGTGACTCTAGTCCTGTTAGTGTCACGTTTTAGCCCACAAGCTGTCCCACATGAACATTAACATGCTGGGGGTCATGGTATGTCTGAAGGTGTGTAGCTTCAAAAAAAAAAGTTGTATTCACATTCAATTCCAACGTAGAAATTTTGATAAATAATAAATGTTGAATGTTTTCCTACAAGTGAATATTAATTGTTTTACAAAATGAACAGTTTTTGTGTATTGTTAAAGGACTAGTTCACCCCAAAATGAACTCTCAGTCATTACGAATGGAAAGTCTGGGAATGTTTCTTCAGTCCGCAAAACATGTCTGGGGCCTCACAGCAAAACTGAAGTAGTTGGAGACTTGTTTTAAAGCATAAAAACAACTGGAAAAGATAAAGAAAATGGCTCCATACAGCTTTTCAGCCGTTATCTGAATCTCTAGAAGCTCAGAGATCCCAAACTGATTTGAAAATACTTTATTTTCTCCCTTTATTAAGCCAAACTCTTCACTGTGGCTGCTAAGCTAAAAGCATGTACTCTGAAGTGGGTGCACAAGCTCGACCGTGCATCAAGAGTGTAAATAATGTCTCTTCAAATCAATTTGGGATTGGGTGAGTAGATAATGACTGATGACATTGTTGGGTGAACTGTTCCTTTAAGTATTGCTCTATCACTCTGTGTTTGTGGTTCATTTGCTTCTATTGGTGTGTTTGGTGCAAGCTCAAGTAAGCAACACATTAATGTGTGGTACTTATGGCTTACTATGAACACAGGTGTTTTCCACAGGTGATATATTCACTAATGTAATCCAGAGTAAGGAATGCTTTAATGTTTTCTCTGATGGTATCTCTTCCTTTGCAAAAATGTTATCAGGAGCAAACTAGAAACAACAAATGAATCCATGACTCCGCTGTGAATCAATCAGTGGAAAGAGTATATCCTGAGTATTACAATACCTGTAGGAAAGACTGAGCAAAGACCACCTCAACATTCCTCAAAAGACTCTGGTCTGGACTCGGTCATGAGTGTCTATGAGGTGTGTCGTGTTGTCATGACAGCACAGCCAGAGCCTGACGCTACCTGCAGCCTACGTGCCTCGACAGAGGCTGCTGCTTGCAGCTGAGCTTAACAGCCGGGAGGATAATGACACATCTGACTGATGACTTCATGTACGAACCCAGTCATACTGTGTCAACACACTGTGGGTAACAGCCCAAACATCAAGACTTCACAGGCCCTCGATGACGTCCATAAAACGTTTGTCATATATAAATCATATATGTGTGTGCTGAAAGACAACCTTTGTTTTGTTGTGATGAGTTTATATGTGTGTTGAACAAGGGATGCACTTATCTACTTATCACTTATCTCTTATCTAAGTTTACATACTTTCACTTTCACTACAATTACTACTAAAAGTATTTGCGAATTTGTATACTTTTAAAAAGTACACAGAAGTACAACTTTAAATAAATAAACATTAAAGCACACTGTTTGTAAGTCTACTAAAATGTATCTACAATTAAGTTAAAGTACAGGTCAAAAAGCATACTGACAGTGTAGTACAAAGGACATGAAAATAGCATACTTTCTATTAGTACACTAAATTACTGCTCTAAGTATTTACAAATTGGTATACTTTTTAAAGTATACTAAATTGCATATGTACAATTTACATTTTACACAAGTACGCTTTTTAAAAGTACACTAAAATACCACTTTAAGTATTGTTGAATTAATATATTTGTTTATTTTTTACTTAATGACATCTATTTTGAAGTACACTTTTTTAAAGGAAATTTAGAATAAACTTAAATTACATTAAGCACACGAAGTAAAAGTATACCAGTAATAACGTTTCTATACTTAAATTATATTTTTAATAGAATCAAGTATACTACTCCTACTACTACATTTTACCTGGGAAACTTTCAGATACAAATTGGTCAGGAATTAAGATTCCAGTTTTTAAAAAGTACCACAAATCCATCAAATTGGAACAAAATGTAAAGCTTAAATCACAATTATGTGAGAAACTAGTGCATACAAGGTTGATAAATTAAACCACAGTTCACACAAGTAGTATAAATAAGTAAAAAACAAAGCATTCAAAATAAAACATGAATTGTTTAGCTCGAATAGGCTTGTAAACTTAGAATTGAATAGATTGGATTGACTCAGTATTGGACCATTATCTGATATCAGTTTCAGACTGGTACGTCCCTATGTTTTATTTTTTATTAGTTTGAAGTTGTCATATTTGATAAAGTGACACTGTATTCATCCACAGAGGAATATAGTCAGGGTAGGATTTGGATTCTGATAAAGGAAGGAGGGCGCAAAGCAGAATTTTCATTAAAGTGGCATCATGGGAGGATTTACCTCTAAGTAAGGTGTGTCAAACAGATGCTCAAGCTGTGGTCCAAATGTTCCAAATGAGTCTAAAAAGAAAGGAAATCCTCACAGAAGGGTTAGGCCAAGAACAACAGGGCAGGAAGAGTACAACATCTTTAATCGTCAGCAGCAACGACCATGAAATTGATTTTATTCTACTTCTTTAGGAGGTATATGGACGGACGGACACTGTACAGTAGCAAATATGTTTCGTCATCACAACAACCCTGCATAAAGATAACTTCCTGATACTCCTTCAGTGCAGTTCACCTGGGTGACCTCGTCTGGGGGTGTGTCGGGGTCTACAGCAAACAAACAGAAACAAGAAAAACTGAGTGAAGCGAGTGTGTGCATGAACGTGTGAGAGAGCATCTAGTTACAATCTCTAACGTACACACAGGAAACCTGAGGACTGTTTGGGGCATCTTTTTACCAGCAGGCTCTGTGGGGTTCAGGCCTGACCTGCATGGTGAAACTCCATCTCTGCAGGTTTAATATTTAAAGACTGTTGAGAGTTTGGTTCCCCTTAGAGATCAGGACCAACGCGTCCTGGTCAGCATAGCAGTACACAAACTGCACTGAATCACACTGAGGGGATCGTCTGCTCCTGGACCAGGTAGTCATTTTATCACCGAGTCTTCCTTGTTATTTTCTCTTTAATTCATATATGTGTTTTTGTTTGTATGGATCAGTTTTGTCACAGTGTTGCTCATTTTTTAATTCACAAATTTCAGTTTTCAGCAGTGTTTTAAAAAGTACCTAAAACTCACACTTCAGTAAAAGTCAAGATATTGTGCTTAAATATTATTTTGGTAAAGGTGGAAGTTACTCTTATGAATAGTATTTGAGTAAAAGTCTTAAAGTATCTAATATTAAATGGACTTAAGTGTCAAAATGTATTTTCTGTCAATAAATGTACTGAAGTAGTAAAAGTAAAAGTACAAGTTAATTACACATACATTTATATGTATGCACATATATATACTGGATTCTCTGGGTTGACCCGTATTGGATTCAACATTCAGCAGTTTTTGATCTAATTAAATAAATTAATTTAAAATTGCTCTGTATATGGTGGCCCTGAGGATCAAAACACAGCAAGATTTCACAAAACACAACAACATTTCACAAAAACACAACAACATTTTTGAAACACAACATTGCAGAAAATAAACTTTCCTGTTTTACTGACCAGAAATGTGTTGTCGAGAGTTGTGTTTTGACCATCAGGGCCACCGTATATTGGGCTCTGATGCAGCATACAAGCTGCAAATGTATTAAATAAGTAAGTAAAAAATACAATATTTGCCTCCAAAATGTAGTGAGATGGAGGTATAAAGCTACAGAAAATGGAAATACTCAAGTTAAGTAAGTTAAGTATCTCAAATGTTACATACATTGTAAGTACAGTACTTGAGTAAATGTACTTGGTTACATTCCATCACGGTTTTCTTAGTCAATTCAAATGACTCTATATAGTGAAACAACTAGCAATGTGCCAATCCCTGTCAAGTTTAAGATTTGTCCTTATATAGCACCGTGAAATCAGAGAATTTGAAAAACAAGACACACAGTCAAATTTGGGGATTTTCAGTTTTTCCTGTTGAGAAGCTCGTAGCTTAAAGAGTCTTGGAGAGGCTGACAAGAGGATTTATCTCCCTGGGTGAATCTGCTGTGTGCGCTTTTTGACATCTGCAGTTACTTTGAGAGTTGAACCAGAGTTCATCGTATAGATTAAAAATATTTTTGGGATTTTCAGTTGCTTATGAATTAAAATATTTCATCTTTGTGGGATCTTTGTGGCTTAAAAATCATTTAAACCCTTTTTTTTCTACGCAGATTTTGATCCAAACACAAGAACAGTAGCGACAGCCCCACACAGTTATTCACACAATGTATATGAACCCTTCTGGAGCTGAGAATGGATCTTATGCATTGACCTTCCTGGGAAAGAAAGTGGGGAGACATCACTCTGTGGCCCCTGCAGGCAAGCAGCGTGAGTTTAAAACACACAAACAACTTATAATCACATGCACAGTTGCAATGGCTTATACTCGTCTGCATCCTTGTGTTGATTTCTGTATCAGATATCAGATTTTCTGTTGTAGAAGAAGCTGCTCTGAGTGATGAACGGGTGACAAGGTTTAAATATTTCAGCTGCTTGGCTGCCTCCGTTGTGAAGCAGTGGAGCAGTCAGCGCAGAACAAACATAGCACATTGTTCCTGGCAGGTCCGGATGGAGACCTGGTTGTGAATGCCAGCCGAGTCCACTAGAACCAGACTGGCAAGCACACGTGCTAAAGGACCGCCATGTGCGGACTTAATGCATCTTTACTGTCAGTAGAAAAACAGCTGGTGTCACGATAACTGTAGTAATGCTTTACATGTGTGCATGTGAATTCACATGGCATGCATGCAGAGGACTGTGAGTTCTTATGAGATATATAGAGACTGGCTTCATGCCATCGTTATGTCACTGTTAGTTCTACCATCTTCTGTCCAGATGTTTTCAATACCTTAAAACCTGTTCTCCTGCTGCAGCTTCTTTTAGCATTGTATCTAAAGCAGTGACTTTAAAGCAACATTTACCTTTAAATCATTTTGATGGCACAGTTTTTCAAATTTGATTTTCTCATCATGCACCATCTGCATGTTTCATTTTTCTCAGGCGCCTGGGAGACAACCAACAGGTCTACCTGCCTCGAGGACCCCGTGGTGTCATTGCGGCCTGGACGGGTCCGGGTGGCAGCCCAGGCTCTGGATTTACCGGGCAGTGTACCTGAGCTGACAGATGAAAGGCCGTGTCCAATAATTCACACCACACAGTTTGACCAGTATGAGGATGGCACAGCAGGTCAGGCCAGTAAAGCACCCTCCCTGCCACACACATACAGAGTTGTAAACTCTCACAGTTCCTTGCAGAAGATAAATAACATTAAGCCTTTTGGATTCGTCCCCTGCCTGCTTTCCAGCTCAGACAGCAGATAACCTGAGTGTTTTTTTCTAACCAATTTTTCTCTGAAATTCCTGACATCATTTCTGTTTTTCCACTGAAAGGTGTTTCTGGGAGGAAAGTAGCAGCATGACGACACGCCCACATTCCTGTTTGAGGAAACAAAGAGGGGGAGAGGGTGGGATGGGAATGTGAGAGACAGAGGGGAGGCTTTTTATGCAATGCGTCAATATTTGAGATAAGCCTGGCTGCACTGATATACTCACTTAAAAATGAAAATAAACAGGGACTAACTGCTGTGTTAAAACTCATGCAATTAGGGAAGTGATTCATGTTTTGAGTGTCATATTCAGAAATGTAAATAGACAATAAACTGCATGATAATCGCTCATCTTAAAGATGTAAACCGTGTTTAAAATCCAAGAAATAAAATGTGAAAGATTTCACTGAGATTTATGTGTTTTATTTTAAGTCTGTGTCCATGTAAGTGCAATAAAAATGATAAATGCATTATAAACAAACACACAAGACACAGAAAAACTGGTGAGAGATGTTGAAAGAATGATTTCATTGTGACTTTATCCAGTTGTTTTATGATTGGTGTGGCTGGTTTGTCCACTTTTGAGAGCGATCGGTTAAAATCAGGGCTTAATAAAGCACAAAAACACACACAGCCAAGCCGATTTATGTGCTCCTCCACCCAATAAAACTATTAAATTAGTCTGACATTCATTTGTACACTAATATAATAACATAAATGAATATTTGCAGTTCTCTTCAGTTAAATAACCTCAAGATAAATCTTTGTATTGCTGGAATTTTTGAGGGGATTTTCTTTTTCTAACAAAGAAAGCATGAATTATTATTATTATATTATTATAATGATTAAAATGTTCTAATATATAATATATATTATTCTGGTCTGTTCAGCTTATTTACTCATTTCATATTATTGCCCTGATATGTCTTTATGTTTTGATTGTGACAGTAGTTATTTGTTGATGTATATATATATAAAAGATAGCATGAAATATGAAGAGAGCCGAACTATCACACTGGTTATTATTATTAATTGGCGTGTGGTGCAATTTTAACACGGCACATTCACTCCATTGCAAAATAAATAAGTAATAGAGGAATATGTTTTTCAATGTTTTGTTTGCTGTAACTCTTCTTACTCTTGCGGCTTACTCCACCTGTCAAGCTGTTTCCAACTGTTCCCCCACATTTGCTTCATTGTTCAAGCTATCATCCATCACAAAACTCTGTGGATGAGGAGGTGGGCCGCGTTCAGACGCTGGATCGGCACCGATCGCAGAAAACACCCAGGACAAGAGGTCAAACTAGGTGTGTAAAATGATGAAGAAATATGTGGAGGAGGAGGGATGATAGCGTGAAGAAAGGTGTGTAGAAGGGAGGGATGATGACACTGCAGTTACATACAAGCCGTGGAGGTTGAGGTTACTGACCATGTCTTTCACTGCATGCCTGCTCTGAACTGAAAAGAATGAAATGTGATTTAGAGCATGTTTCTTCTTCAGGCTCATCAGAATCTCAGCTGTCAGACAGCAGTGATGCACATCAGGCGGCAGAAGCTGAGAGGTCACAAGAAGTCAAGATCTACATCCCCTATGAGTCAGCTGAACTCTGTGTCACTCAGGTAAATGCTGAGCATGAGAAGAAGCACTGTGCTCCCGCAGCAGTAAGCTTTATTAATAACACAATCTGGCAAAATGATAGATAAACTAACCAATGAAATACAGATAATTTTATTCTATCTCATAAAACAGAGAATCTTTGTCAGACGTGTGACTCAGAGCTGTGTCCAGTCGACACACAATGAAGACTCTGTCCGACTCTGTGTTGTGTTCTTCCTCACACTCACATGGCTGCCCTGATGCTGCTGGTGTGACCCTGCCAGGCATTCGATCAGTGTATGCTACCAGGGTGTTATTTCATGAATGTGAGGTCTTTTTGTGTGCGTCAGATAGCCGAGGACATGGAGGCGATGAAGAGAAGGCACCTGGAGATGGTGCAGGAGCTGGAGGAGAACTTTCACATCGCAGCACGGGAGAATCAAGTGAGGAGGCATGTGTGTGTGTGTGTGTGTGTGTGTGTGTGTGTGTGTGTGTGTGTGTGTGTGTGTGTGTGGTCATGGGACTAACAGAGAGCCCTAACACATAACAGTGATACAGATCTTATTGTGTGGTCAGGAGTGGACTGTCCAGAAGATGAGATCTCATTACCAGAACAAGTTGAACACTCTGAGGAGAATCCTGGACCTCTACCAGGAGAAGGTGGAGAAGAAGAACGCTGACTGGGAGAGGAGAGTCTGTGTCAGTGGTCTTCATTTGTCTCCCTCAGTACAAACTCTTATTTTAAACCCAACCAGATCCCTGTCCAGTTTCCTCCTGTATTATCTCTGGCTTACTCCCCTTCAACTCCTGCAGCTCTCACTGGTTCAACAATGCACTCAAACTCTCCGATCTCTACTTTAACCTTTGGACACTACACCATATTGTAGAAACAGCTTAATGTGTCTATTGTTCTTGTTTCCTGCAGGCCTTGACTGCCCAGAATGAGCAGCTACTAGAGGAGCAGCGAGCTGAGAGGAGGAGGAGCAAAGAGGAGGTCCTGCAGTGGCACAGAGAAAAGGTTGGCAAGGATTCATAAACTCTTGTGCCATCCTCTGAACTGGAGCACTCCCTTGTGGTCATATTTGAAAATAACATGTAACTATTTATAAGTCCTTACATCATTGTTGGACCACCTTTGTTCCTGTTTTTCTTCTAGAGCAAAATGCTGGAACTGTTCTCCAACAGGCTGGATGTCCTGCACAGCCACCAGGCCTCCAGTGAGTCTGCATGTGGTTCATGGACATCCATGTCTGACATATATATCACAGATCTTTACATTTAACGCGTTTATTAATGCACTGTGATGCTGAACAGCACTCCGGGAGCTGCAAATGGCCCGACAGGAAGTGGGGAAAGTACAAGAAATGTTGATGGTATCATCACAGGAGCAGCAGGAAGCTGCTGAGAGAAGTGAAAGTTCAGAGGACAAAGAGCTTTCAGCACAGCAACAGACTGTGGTGGGTTGGACTTCGTTACCATAGCAGTCGAAGATTATAAACACATCAACAAAGCAACAAAGGAAAATCTTCTCAGACACATTCTCAGGAACAATATGTAGATAAGGTCAGATAAGATCATCAGAATAAATATGGGTTGTGTATGTTTCTGCAAACCAAGGATTTGTTGAAACTTTACAGTTCTTTATGTTGCAAATTTGCTGTTCTTTAGGCTCAATGTTATGTTATGAAAACATCTATGCTTGTTAGGTTAATCTGTTTAGGCACAAAGACCACTTGGTTAAGGTTAGGAAAAGATCATGTTTTGGCTTGAATTACCCCTTATGGCTGGAGCTGTCCCAACTTCCCCTCAAAAATATCCAACTTTTGTCGCACAAGCATGACTGGAATCACCCTGGGGTGTCCTTAACCTCCAGGTACGTACAAATGTGATAATTTGGGTGTGCTGACCCTTTTAGGTGGTTCACTCCATAGGCCTGCAATGAGTCAGATCAGCCACTGGAGGGGGCTAAAGCACGTCTGGAGGAGCTGAAAGAGAGTTTGTACCAGAGGGAGAGAGAGATCACTGAGCTGCTGGAGGCAGAGAGGAGCCCTGTCCCTCCGGTCCCTCAGCCTCCCTGCAGCGTCCTGCTGCCCACCGTCATACACAAGGTCAACTGTTAAACTATATGTATTGTGCATCACATTATTTAAATACAGCATGCTGTGTTTTGCTGCTGGCAGGAAATACTTCATTCTATTTTCTCCACATCACATTGTTTTTGCTGATAGTGTTAGACCAGGGGTGGGTAGTAACAGTCAGTGGTGGAAAGTCTGTTCTGAAGTTTGCTTACAGTAACATTACTGAAATTACAACAAAAAGTACCAGTAATAGAATAATACTTTACATACCTTTTCTATATTTGTAGTAAGGTGCAATATTTTCAATGACTGATTTTGAAATAATCCCAAAGTATTGAAAATCAATGACTTGTTTTGTAATCTGATGGATTATATTACTAATTATGAAAAATTGCCAAATAACTGACTACATTTCAAAGTAATCTGACCTAACCCTGGACTGCTCTGTTTTGTTTTCCAGGCTCATGCAGTCTGCAGTGCAGTGGCTGAAACCAGAGCTCTTCTGGACCAGATGATTGAGGAGAATCGTGTCGCTCTGATCGAAGCCAGACACAAACTGGACAGTCTACAGACGTCCAGAGAAGAAAACAATGGCAGAGAGGATAAGAGCACTGACGGGTTAGAGACCATGGAAACAATAAATGACCTCTTTTAGGTTGAAATAGCCACAGACAGTCAGAGTTAAAGTGAACTAATTTTCATGTTGCCCTCATTCCTTTTATTGTCTGAATTGTGGTTTTCTTCTACTTCTCAGGTTGGATGAATATGAGTCAAGTTTGACATTACTACAAGAAACAGTGAGGGGGTTTGAGGTGTGTCAGTTGGCTTTGGACTGCATCAAAACTGGAGAAAGTCCTGAAATAAAAGGTAAATAAATATTATAGATAATTGATTGAAGCCAATGATAAATCAGTTATATAGTACATTCACATCACATGAAATCAACAGCCATTTCACTATTAAGAGGAGACACTACAAGTGAATAGGGTAAAAAACATTTAACTAATAGATATCATCATAAAACTTTCCCTATTGGTTTCTATCATGGGACAATTTTTTTTTATCTAATTAAAAATGCACTAATCTGCATACATTTCAACATTTGATGAAGCCACAATTCAAAATTCTTTCTTCATTTTGTTGACATGTTAAAGTCAAAGGTTTTCACAGAGGGGATATTTGATATCTCTTTTTATCACTCCATAAATCAGAAAATACTGTCAAAAAAAAAAAAAATCTCGTCTGTAAAAACCTTCAAAATAAAGAGGAATAACGAGGAATAAGGAATAAGAGTTTGGTGTATGTAAGTGTGAGTGAGTGTAAGATGCTTCACTGATATCAGTATTTGTAATCTGTGTCTCGTTCAGACTGCGATGCAGTCTCAGAGCTGGAGGACATCTTGGGACGAGGGACAATCCAAACCACAGAGGGAGTGAAGAGTGTCGGTCAGCAGCTTCTCTTGCTGCAGGATCAGGTCGGTTTTGGGTGCATTCCACTGTCATACCAGGATTTATTATTATCTGTGAATAAACACCTTTAATATACTGTTGCAAATCCATGCACTTTCCATATTTCTCTAAGAACTCAGATGCATTAAGTCAAAAGTTTTGCATTATTATTATTTCTAATAATCTATAGCTACAAGCACATTTTACACATATTCTTTAGTGTTATAGCTGTGTGTCATAATTCTCTTCTCTCCAGCTAAAACAAGTAAAAGACGAGAAAAAGAAAATAATTGAGAACTACACGTCAGAAAGGACGATGAGGAAGAAGTACTACAACATGGTGGAGGACATGAAAGGTACACATTAGCAGTAGTTGTCTTTGTATGAAAAAAGCGAGGCCGTCATGTGTTATTTTTCCTCTTAGGTAAAATCAGAGTGTTTTGTCGAATTCGACCTGTGAGCAGAAACGAGGTGGCGCAGGGCGGAGCCATCGTCGTGGAGAAAATAGATGAATACTCGGTCACCGTGGAAACACCTCGAGGGCAGAGGGAGTTTCAGTTCGACAAGGTGTTCAGTGCTGAGGCCTCTCAGGACGACCTGTTTCATGACACCCACAGGTGAGAGGGTATACGTATATCAGGGACCAGTATTCACAAATATACCATGACACATATACTGTATAATGGGCCCTAAATGTAAATCATTTGGTCCACCATAAAGTTACAAAGTAGATTCTGATATTTTATAGAACAAATATGTTCCAACTGCGCCTCAAGCCCCATTCATCAATACTTCAAGGTTATTTTAAGCCTGGCAACAGCAGATATACCATTTTTAGGGTACAAGTACCCCCGGTTGTGAATCACTAACATGTGTAACACACTGATGAAGAGACTGTAATCAAAGTACAGATGTTTAAATGCTGTCAGCTCAGCAGTTTTAGATATATTTCCCTCACAGGCTGATCCAGTCGGCCATCGATGGCTACAACGTCTGCATCTTTTCGTACGGCCAGACGGGCTCAGGGAAGACCTTCACCATGGTGGGGGACAAGGAACAGAAGAAGCCCGGGATCATGCCGAGATCTTTTAATGCCATATTTGATTTCATACGGGAGAACAGCAATAAATTTGATTTCAAGGTAAAAGACAGTATATCCAAAGTACAGTAAGAAGAAGAATCCCACATCGTCTTTCTTCTCGTCTGTCCCTGTGCTTCCTCATCCTTTAACCTCAGGTTTCGGCCTATATGCTGGAGCTGTACAACGACAGACTGCAGGACCTCTTTGTGAGCCCGGCTGGTGAGGCCCATGCACAGCCCCAGTCCCATGGTCAGTCCAGGCGGGTGGAGATCAAGAGGACCAGAAAGGGGGTTGTGTTCGCACAAGGAGCAGAGACAAAGGAGGCTTCCAGTGCCCAGGAGCTCTACGCTCTGTTCCAGCAGGCCTGCGCCAACCGACACATCTCAGCCACCAGTGAGTCCTCTATACCGTGCCGTGCCGCCCAGTTCAAACAGAGCCCTGCTAAATGGTTTGGATTAATCGTGTTAGTTACAGTCAGTGTGAGGGGGCAGCAGCTAGGTACATCATTACTGGACTGAGCGTTGAGCAGCCAAACTGCAAATCAGCAACATTGTTTTATAGATGCACTCAGGTCAGCAGAGTCCTGCAGGATTCACCTAACAGGGAGCTGCAGGCACTGACAACTACAAAGTTATTTATACCAATTACAAATACAGCGAGATGACAGTGACAAAAAGCTTTTTGTGACAACTTTACCTTTCTTTAGGATCAGTTTTAAATGTTATCTTGTCACAATTTTATACTTATAATCTGGTTAGGATTAGGCACAAAAAACACTTGGTTAAGAGTTGGAAAAGATCATGTGGTTGCCACAAAGGAGGTTGAAACACAGTCTCGAACTGTGGTGTATGGCTTGCCAGCCTTCTTATTTGTAAGTCCAACACCAGATATGGCAGTAAAAAACAAACAAACAAAAACACTACCAAAGTTTTTGTTTTTGTCTCGACGTCTGCTTAAAAATATGCAGTTGCTCCACGCTTACAAATGAAACACAGTCTCGAACTGTGGTGTATGGCTTGCCAGCCTTCTTATTTGTAAGTCCAACACCAGATATGGCAGTAAAAAACAAACAAACAAAAACACTACCAAAGTTTTTGTTTTTGTCTCGACGTCTGCTTAAAAATATGCAGTTGCTCCACGCTTACAAATGAAACACAGTCTCGAACTGTGGTGTATGGCTTGCCAGCCTTCTTATTTGTAAGTCCAACACCAGATATGGCAGTAAAAAACAAACAAACAAAAACACTACCAAAGTTTGCAAAAAGAAACGACTTTTATTCACAAATAATACCAAAATTAACCAAAACTAAGGAGTATGGAAGCCAAAATGAACAAAAGGATGGAGGAAGTCAGGGGCAGCCACGCAGTGGGCCGCAATACCCAGAACCTCCCTCCCTTAACTCAGAAAAACTACTTAAACTAAAGTAAACTAACAAACAAGGCTGTGAAAACAGCACCACCAGACCTCCATCCTCAATGAAAACAAAACACCAACAGAGGGAGAAGACAGAAACACTCAATGGTCAGGACCGCTTGGTCTGAGCTCTCTCTCTTCCAACCTCCCTTCAATCTGGGCAGGGCTTAATTCTCTGGTCAGGTGCACCTGAGAGGAGAGAGTAGAGAACAGGAGGAGAGAAAACACAGAAGGGGAGTGCGTGTAAAAGAAAAGATCAAGTTTTGGCTTAAAATACCTTCTTGTCTTGCCTTCAGAAAGGCAACTCATGTACATGTAATCATTGTGAATGTAATATGAGATGTATTATAGAAATGTTGATTGACACGTAGAAGATGTACAAATTTAACATATCTGTTTGCAAAACTTGGACTGAATATCTCTAATTTGAGGATTTGCTTAATTTTTCTCTATTTTATGTGATTCTAAAATATTTGGGAAATTGTCAACATCTGTATCTGAACATCAACAATTCACATGTATCAAAATCCCAAATCCACTCAGGGCCTTTTTGTTTCCCAAGAGATGAATGTGGAGAGTTCCCGCTCCCATCTCATCGTTGGCATCATGGTGGAGAGCAGGAACCTGACCAATGGGAGTGTGAGCACCGGGAAGCTGAGCCTGGTGGACCTGGCAGGCAGCGAGAGAGCAGCCAAGACTGGTGCCAAGGACCACCAGCTAAAGGTTTGCCCATATGTTAGGAACTGATTGAGTAGTATCCGATATCTTCTCTTGGCCTCTTTAAATTCTCCTCTCCTCCTCTCTGCAGGAGGCCAACTCCATTAACAAGTCTCTGAGCGCTCTGGGAGATGTGATCTCAGCCTTATCTTCTGATCTGCCACATGTTCCATACAGGAATAGCAAGCTGACACAGGTAATAACTCTTAACAGTAAACTTTGTCAAACATTTGCTGGAGGATTTGCTGCTTTTCTTTGACATTCATGACAGTAAATGAAGACTCTTTGTGCTTTGGACTGTTGTTAGCAATTTTTGGTTGTTTTACAATTTTTGGCATTTTATTGACTAAACAATTAAATGATTAATCATGTAAATGCAACAAATTAGTCGATAATGGAAATAATCATTAGTCGTATTCTTACTTTGCATCTCTCTCAGGTGATGCAGGACTCTCTGGGTGGAAATGCCAAAACCCTCATGATTGTCAACATCTCTCCTTCTGAATGCAACCTTGAAGAGACGCTCACATCTCTCATGTAAGAGACAAAGACAGAATCATCTTTTCATGTATTTCAACGCTAACAAAGTGCTTATAACGCCTGAACCTTCCAGTTACGCGACACGAGTGAAGGCCATAACCAACAATGTTCAGAGAAATGTGGACAGCAAAGAGATCGCACAGCTAAAAGAGGTGAGTCACTGTCAGTTGTTACAGCCAGTCCTTAATGAAGACTAAAATAACTTTATTCCTGTTGTCTTTTCTGACAGATGATCATGAAGCTGAGGTCAGGACAGACTGTGGAAGAGGAGGACATCATATGAACCGTACTGTAAACGTTGCAAGTTGTGTATAATAGTGGAGTAAAGTGTTGAACTTGGAGCGTTTCTTGAGTGGCCTGTCTTGTACCTTGTATGCATTGTTTAAACTGTACGTGATTATGGATTAGTATAGACAGTGGTCAGGGCTGGATAGTAATAGACTGCATGTAGTTAGAATTACATAATCAGATTACAAATAATAGATTATAAAGTTTAAATTTGAAACTACAATGGCACTCATTAGAGAACAGACCTCTGCCAAGGCCAGTTCCCTTTAATTCGGGACTGTAAAAAGGGGACTGTTGGGCCTTGGCAGAGGTATACGCTCTACAGAGTGCCATTGTAGTTTGCACCGTGAATGTTTTCAGATGTTAAAAGAACAATATTTTCAATGTTTGATTTCGAAGTAATCCAAAAATATGCGGATTAGATCATTAACTTATAATTGAATGGATTCCATTACTAATTACAAAAATTGCCATATAATTTGCATTAAGTGATCTGACCCAACGTTGGCAGTGGTGGAGGAAGTATTCTAATCCTTTACTTAAGTAAAAATATCAATACCACACTGTAAAAAATATTCCACTGAAGTCCTGCATTCAAAACATTACTCAAGTAAAAGTATATATACAAAATGTACTTTAAGTATTTAAAGTAAAAGTACTCATTCTTCAAGAAAATATTCCCAGATGTTTTTGCAATAATATTACTGCTGAATTAATGTGTATGTTGCATTTTACGGCTGTAGATGTTTAAGGTTGAGCCCATTTCATCTACAGCAATGTATCATACTGTAAAAGATCATCATATGCTTGTGGCATGGATGTCCCGTGAGATCGACATATCTTTAGTGGGTCAACTTTTAATGGTGTTTTCTTTGTGACAATGAATTTTCCAGCTAATCAAAGAGTATTTTTAAATATTTTATTTAGCTGAAGAAATGGGCGAGTTTTCACAACCCATACAGAAACACACCCTTTTAGTTTATCAAACATTCAAAATCAAAACATCTGGAGACACAGTTTTCACTGAAATTGTAAAAGACGAAAAGTAATTAAAGCTTTCAGACAAATGTAGTGGACTAAAAAGAACAAGATTTTCCTCTGAGATGTGGTGTGGAAGTATAAAGTTGCATAAAATGGAACTACTAAAATAAAGTACAAGTACCTCAACGTTGTATTGAAGTACAACGTTGTCACATGCCCACACTTGGGTGGCATCATCACTATATAGGCACTGACTGCACTGAGGGGATTGCGTGCAGTTTGTTAATGGGTGCTGCCTGCCAGCATCTATAGAATGAGGCCGCCACAGTACACAGGGCCCCATGTGTAACTGAAGAGGCAAATAGGAAGTCAGTCGGTCATTCAGTTTGCGCTCCTATTGTATGTGGGAAACACCAACGAGTTTGTAGCCCATTAGAGCCTGAATGGTTAAGTTTCCAGTGCCCATGATCTGTTCATATACTGTTACGGGGCGATATCGCATGGCTGGTATTGGACACTCATACACGCAAAGACCCCATCTTGTTGTTGTGGTTTGCTAAAATTAGAGCTTTATGATAATAGAAGGTGAAGACAACTGTGAGAAGATTTAAAAAGTGCGGGAGAAACAAGCTGATTTTTGTCCCCCAAAAATAAAAATTCAGTCTTTATAGATTCACCCTCATGCCTGGAAAGTCGGTTGAAGTTTTATTGTCCACAAAACATTTCTGGAGCTTTCTGGAGAACAGTGTCTCTGTAACTTGCACCAAGATTTATGTGCAAAACCTTTTAAAAAGCACTCTCACCAAAGACAGTGCAAGTTTGAGGAATTACTTACATAATTTTTCCACATGTCTGAAGGTTGCAGCTGCTAATAGATTTAGGAGTCAGGAGAGAGCACAAATTAGGGGGGCAGTTCATGCAAAATGGCTTTATAAGGATGGATGTATCTATGTTCAAATCTGCGATGTGCAAAGAAGACAAACTAAGTTTCCTCATACAAGCTGCAGTGATGTGTAGGAACACCTGAATCAGAGACAAATCGCCATGTAGCATGAGACACTGGAATGTTTTCAAAGAAGCAAAATGTGCATACTTAAATATTAAAATATTACCATAATCAATTACTGATGAAAATGTCGCTTGAATTAATTTCTTCCTTGCACTAAAAGAAAAACAGCATTTCTTTCTGTTGCCCCATTCACATTGCCTTTTCAAGGCGGGAATATTATGCCAGTATTTCGCCTTGCCGTCTGTATGAAAGTTACAGAGGTGGAATGGGGGGGGCAGTTTCATTCTGCCTGTGATCTGCCAGCGGAGGAAGTAAGAGAGCCACAAGAGGCAAATCGACATCGGTGTGGAAGGGTAAGTCGGCAGTGGGACAGGGGTTTGACGTTCTGATGGTGTTCACAGTCTGACAACTTAACAGATCCTTCACTCATCAAATAAAATACATTCGTCCCAAAGTTCAACCCACTACACAAAACCAACCACCAGTAATGTGGTAGCAAATAGTGTCTTTGGAGACTTGTATGAGGGGAAAAAATGCAGAATTTATACATGGAAAAGTTGCTGTCACCATGTCTGTCCTACCGAAACTTCATCACACTTCCACCTGAAAAGCAGCTTCAATGACACACTGGAGCGGTGTTATGAGAAGGCAAGCCTTCTTTGCAGCGCTATTGTGGAATCTTTGTCTGAAAAGGGCATATAATAGAGACCCAACTTCATCCTCGCTAACAACGAAGCAGAACTAAACATAATAGTGTCTTCTGCATAAAAAATCAAGTTTTAGGAACATTACAACACATTATTTATATAAATTGTAAATGAGATAGGACCCAATATGGACCCCGGAGGGACACCATTTTGTATAAAAGAAAAAATAGAAAGAATCAACTTCAACACTTTGTTTTCTACCACTCAAGTAGTTTTCAAAATACTGAACAGCTTTTGAAGATGGCCCTATGCTAACCAGTATCTTTGTTGCATAAACAACTGAGGAAGATGGATACTTGTTTTCAAAATGTAAAAAAAACAACTGAAAATAAAACATAAAATGGCTCCATACAGCTTGTCATAATCCAATTCTTCAGAAACCCTGAGATCCCAAATTGATTTAAAAAGATATTATTTACACACTTAACGCACAGCCGAGCTTGTGCACCCCCTTCAAACAAGGTGATTTTCTGCAGTTGAGGCAGGGACAGTGATGGAGGACAACAGGTCTCTCAGCATCTGAATACGTTGGTCTAAATGAACAAAACATACATGATGTGTTTCAATAAAATAAATAAGTGATTTTCTGCATTGCTTTGTCACTGCATATGCATCAGACATATGGGCACTACAGTATACTACAGTACAGTAGTAGTAGTAATACAATATTCTGATGACTATATTTTACATTTTAAAACTGAAAGAGTAATGTTGACTATGTAAGATGTCATAATTCAATATGCATACCAAGATTTGGGACCTCTTGAGTAATTTCATCCACGTGTTGTTCCTCAACTCTTGGGAGCTCCCGAGAGCTGGAAGGTTTAACTGTAAACACAAAATGTAATGTGCAATGTAAGAACTCTAACTGCTGACCAACAGCATTAAAAACTGTGAATAACAGCATAACTATGTTATACTTTACTCACCCGATTGAGATCGATTCTTCCTCACATGATATTCCCATCTCGGTCCCACCTCCTCCAGGTATCATTGGAGCCTTCAGCCCTCTTTCGCTTTCTTATCTTTGGGGGCTAAAAGTTAAAAAAACTGTGTTAATATAATTGCCTTTATTGCGGCACACACACCCATGCACTCTCACATGTTCAGCCCTAACCCATGTGCGCGCACACACATGCTGTGTCTCAAATCAAATACGTTTTGAGTGCCTCATCTGGGTTCTTACAGTACACGGCATTTTGACCTACTTGAGAATTGGGATGCACTGCAGACTCAAAAAAAAAAAAAACTGACTTTGATTAAGGAAGTATTCGAATTGAGACACAGCAACACACACAGGTGTCTCTTATAATAAAAGAGAAACATCGTAGAAAATTTTTACTATTACCGCTTTTGCTGCCAACTCATCCGCCAAGACTTTCCCCTTCTCCAACGCCTCTTTCAATGCCTCCATGGCAAGGGATGGTGGGGGAGGGAGGGGGAGGGAGGAAGGAAGGACGGAAGTCAAAGTAAAGACAGAGAGGGATAAAGTTAAACAACGAGAGACAAAGGAAAAGTAAGAAGAAATTAGTGATGGAAAAGGGATGAGATATTAGTTCTTAAAAGAACTGTTGGTTATTAGTTCTTAAAAGAACTATTGGTTTTAAATTGCGATCAATGACAGGTGATGGTGGAATGATGTTCAAAGACCTGCAAGCAAACAAACAGACCAAAAGGACCTGGGATTAAATCATTTTCTTAAATATTTAGTTACATAACAAGTAAGTTATGATAATGTTCAAAAGGAATTAGCTGTGTCATCTTCAATATCACAGGCTACACTAATCAAAACTACCAAGACTGTGTATCACTAGGCTAGGAGTGTTAACTGGCTGGTCCCTGATTATTTGTGTGTCCTTTTTTGTTTATTTACCATGCATTATGATAGAAGCCTACTTTTGGCTTCTGAAACCAGCATAACTAATTATGAAAGTCTCTGCAGTAACGTGCATCATAAGAATTAGATGTCAGATGCAGAATGCCATGTTGTCCTAGAGCTCATAAGCTAACTTACTGTAGCTAACAGCCGCAGCTTTCAGGTAAAATTGCATACTTTCAGAGGCATGAGTGATTAACTAAAGCGTAACTAAGTGTAAACTGAACTAAGTAAGGTACATATTAATTGCCGATAGACGTAACTATTTGTTAAAAAGGAAGATAATAAACAAATAAAATCATACACAGAGTAAGTGACCTACCAGAGCCACGACGTTCAGCGATATGGCAGGAACGCGCCCACTCGGTGCATCGTATTTTCATTGGTCATTAAGGTCAAAGGTTAACGTTAAATCATGGTAAAGTTAGCTAGAAGTAGAGGTTTTCATATCCTGTCCTCAAAACAAAAGCATTGTCACATTGTCACTGTTGCTGAGCTTTTATTTTGTAAACAACCGAAAATAACTTTACTTCGAACCATCGCTATCTTGCGAGTTGTATAGCAACGTCGGAAGCAAATTTTTAAATAGGCTATATTTTGACAAATTGACCACATATTTGGCATCTACGTTGTTACTTTCTCGCTTGAAATGTTTTTAAAACTTAATAAAGTGACATATTAACGGCCGTAAAAAGAAAAGTGGAGTCAACCTAGACCGGAGGCGTGGATTGTGTGGGCTGCAGTTGCCGCTGGAGGTCGCTGGCTGGCTGCTAAACGTAACACAGTCGTAATTCGTGTGCACGCCATACGACAACTGTGGTCGTTTGGCGAAGGAGGACAGTCTGGTGATTTTAGCTCAGCGATAGTTAGCTTAAAAATGGGTGTAAATAAAATCTTTTCAAATAAATTTGGCATCTGTGGAGACTTGGATTACACTGGCATGGAGCCATTTTATGATTTTTCAGTTGTTTCTAACGTTTTAAATCAAGTCTTTACTTAAGTTGTTTAGGAGAAAACTGCAACGCTATTTTGCTGTGATGCTCCAGAAATGTTTTGTGTACTACGAAACTTCACTTGACTATCCATCGGCATGGGAGTGAGTAGATAATGACTTAATTGTCATTTTTGGTTGAACTTATCTACATCAATAGATCTCGGCCTTGTTATAGGCCTTGGCTCAGACTTGGACAGTCACAGAAGAGTCAATGCCTCAAGGGTGGCATGTTAGCTGCACTGAAGTTTCTATAAGTAGACTGTCCTTTGTCTCCAGTTGGGCCCAATCCTAATTGTTCAGCATTTTTAATCTATACTGTGGGCCCCACAAGTGCTTCTCTTTGTCTGCTATGATTCCCAGCTTTGCGTGCTGTGTTTTATTGGCTGCTTTAGATCAGAGGCCACTCAGCACATGTTCACTGTGATTTGTTATTCTTTAATGGCAGCCATGGTTTAAATCATGCTGTGAGTTCTGTGGACTAGAACAAAGTGAGAGACAAAGACACAGAGAGCTGCAGGGAGTACGTGGCGAGGGAACAGGGTTGATGAGGGGGCTGAGGTCTCATCCTCCTGGTGTGTTTTGTTAATTAAACCAATTTACCGCTGAAAATGGTTTGTATACATGACCACACAAAGGGAATGATGCCTTTAATACAGTGAATGCCTGAAGGCCTGCTGTCATGAGACGGTTTGCACGTTCGGAAGTCACTGAGGGCAATCTGAGAGTTCGCGACATGACACATTTGGCCTGAAAATAAAAACAAATAATAAAAATATGACCGATGTGACACAGAAGTTGAGCTGTTTATTTTTTATTTTCAAATTACAGGATATTATGATATTCATTATACAAAGAAATTGTTAGAAGTGACATTCAAACTACTGTTTTACTTGAAAATATTCAAACATTTTAGCGCTTATACTGTGAACAAGAAACGGTTGGTGGCACTTAATCTGTTATTTTCTGTATAAGAAAATCCAACAAAGTCTGTTGAGATCAATAACTGTGACAATGACATTTAACTTAAAAATGTAAAGAGGTAATGCGACATGTTTACAGTTATAAATATTTTTACAAAGGAAAGAAGAAACTATAATACTACACACACAAAAAGTTCCAGGGATTTCAAAGTTAATTTCAACACTCTACAGTCATGCAACGAGGCTGTGCTTTGAGCTAAATGCCAACATCAGCATGCTAACATGTTTACATTGCCAATGCTAATGTCTGATGGTAAGCTGATAGAAAGTTTCATGTTCACCATGTTCACCATTGTAATTCAGTATGTTAGCATGCTAACGTTTGCCAATTAGCAATAAACACAAGTACAGCTGTGACTGACGGGAATGTGATGCAGTCATGTGGTTGTGAACTACAGGGCAAACAGTTTGACTGATGATGGCGCTACATGAGGAGTCAAAGGACACCAAAGTGATAGCATTTTTTCCTGTTTGAATGTGTTGAGCAACTTTCATGATCTCATATCTCAATCCAGTTGAGATATTTCACTCAAAGCCACTAAAGTGTAGCTGGTTTCGACAGACAAAAAGCCAGAGGACCACCAAAATGATTGCAATTCATCCTCCAGGGATCATGAATGTCTGTAGAGTGTACAAGTTTAACAACGCACTGGCCGACACTAGATGACTGTGTCTATAAAATGTTATCTACAGGTAGGTTTCTGCTAGAAAATATCACAATCCCTCGGCAGACTTTCCTTGGATGGATTAGAGTTTAAGAGAGAATAATGTTGTGAAGATAACTTTCCATTTAAGGATGAAGTTCCACTTAGTAATTCTGCTTGACTCCTCTTTTAGTCATACACATTCTGCCACGCTTCTTTACATTTAACTTGTAAAATTAGAAATGCCTGACTTCACACTTTGCTGTCCTATTTGCCGCCCTCAATGATGTGTCTAATCTGAGAGTGTGGGAGGTCACTGTACTGATGGGCGAGGAGAAGAATCTTCAAAAAGATGGGGTACTTGTGTGGCCTAATATATATTTTTTGCGTCATTCCTCAGAGAGCCACTGGGGGAGACTTTGTAGATGGGAGTTGGTTTTTGCCTTGAAGCTACAAAAAAGAGGAGGAGGAGCTATGGAATAAGAGGGATGAGGAGAGGAAGAAGACGAAGACGTGAGGGGGGCGGGAAGATGAAAGGAATCCCACTGATGAGGAAGCGATAGGAGAAAAGTTGAAACAAGGAGAAGGAGAAGAGGGCCGAGGATGAACCCTGCATGAACAGTTTGACGCCTGAAGCACTGATCTCCAATCTGAAACAGCCTCTGTCTCCCTCCCTCAGTGTTTAACTGGAACTAATAGCTTGAGATAAAAGCTTTTAATGAGGCGCTGCTTTAAATTTAGTTTCATTTTTAATGTGCTGGGACAGGAAGGAAGAGGGAGCCTTTCAAAGTACAAGCACAGAAGCACTTTGAATGACCCTAGACTGTCATTAATATTGTGTTCAATTTAATCATGAAGTTAGTTCATATTCAACACTATTTCTAGACAATTTCTAAAATCTAAGAAATACATTTGTTCATACAGTATATTTCTCTTTTGTGACCCCATTTGCCAAAACAGAAACTCCAGTCTGAACAATGATTAGAGGTACTGTATCTTAAGAATAGCCAAATATGTATGTATATATATATGTATATGTAATATAATAATAATAATTCGAATCATCCACACAGAGCTTGATTTGCTTTTTGGCTGTCTAAAACCTCGAGGAGACGGTAATCCTGTATGGACGTGGTTTCATAGTCAGACCGAAGTCGGTACTGAGATCCAACTCCTGCCCCGGAACATTTTCAATCCGCAGCCTGTGGAGCAGCGTGGTGAGGAAGACAAACATCTCCAAACGTGCGAATCCATCGCCAAGACAGCGTCTCTTCCCCATGCCGAAGATGAGAACCTTCTCGGTCAGCTCCTTGTTGAGTAGGCCTGATGATCCCAGGAAGCGTTCAGGGCGAAATGTGTCTGGGTCGCCCCAAAGATCACTGGAACAAAAACAGAAAAAACATATTCATTGATTAAAGAGAAGATTTTGAAAGAGACAGACACATTTCCCTCTTTACAGATACAGTATTGGGTCTTGTAAAGGCCCAAATCATAATGTGGTGATGATTGTTTGTGGCTACTCACATATCATGATTAACCTGATATTGGTTAATGAACACACATGTATCTTTGGGAATGAAATATCCATTCAGGGTGATGTTTCTCGTGGTACTGAAGGGGAGAAAACCAGAGAGAAGTTTTAAAAAAACATACAAAGGACTGTAAACATGAATGTTATGTAATCAAAACTACTGTCTTACCAGTGAGGAATGGTGAAAGGGACATATGAAGCATGACGAAACACTTCATATATGAATGCCTCTGTGAAAGGCATCTTGGGCTTATCTGAGAACCTGGGCAGTCTGGCTGTGCCAATGTGGTCGTCTAGAAAAGACAAAAACACACCAAACTACATTAGAAATTCTTCGGTCGATGCTTATCTGATGTGTCACATCAATATGTCTCGTGACATTCCTTCCATCAATTTGTGAGGCTATGTAAGTGCTGAAAAACTCTCTCATCTCATTGTATATGGTTATGGTTAAAAGGCTTCTGAAGCAGTAGCTTTATTATTTATTTATTTTTTAAAAAGACTGAATGAATTTGTATGATCACATATTGTGCTCTCTCTCAGTCAGTGTAACAAAGGGCTGAATTACTTTTAAACAGTTCAATTATCTTTAACATTAATGTGTCTTTGTTTCCCTGACCCAAAAGAGGGGATGGATGGCAACAAAAGCAAATAACAACAAAAATACATCAGCCTAATTGTTATTTTAGACAACAGTATTGGTACAGAATCATTGCATTCCTTTGAACCAGACCCTGAACTAGGATGCAGGTTAAGTCTGTTTGTCCAGTAAAACCTTGATGTTTGAGTCTGCAAAGACAACTAATCACTATTTAGCTATAAGTCGGTTTCTGATATAATTACATCATCAGTACTTTTCATTCCTGTCTTCTCTGTCTGTAGAGTTGAGCTGCACTTCAGTTCATTAGTGGTTGAAATGGCAGAGATCTGTGTTGTATCTGTGGTGTACTTCACAAGTAATTACAGTGACAAAGAATGCAAGTTATTTAAAATGTTGTCATTCATTAATAAGGTTTCCAGTAAAGTGGCAAGTGCATTGTGAGCAGTAACAGCTTAATTTAAAATTAATTGAAGTGGTGAGTAAGTGGAGAAATTCAAACTATGTGTGTTCAGTGCCTTGCGTGTTACGGCCTTTGTGTCAGTCTGGGACAACTCTCTAACCTTTCTTTCTTTCTCTGGCTGTTTGTTCCTCCCTCTCTCATCCCTCTCTGATTCATCCCGTCTCCTCCTTGTGTCTCCCCCTCTCTCCCTCTCTCTCTGTCTCTCTCTGAAAATGCAACGTGCCTCTGAACAGAAGAACAGACAGCACCAATTCTGTCAACCCACAAAAGTAGCTCTGGCGTCAGCAAATTGGACCGATCTTTTGTGAGGTTCTCTGGTGGCTGATGGATTCTGTCTGTCCGGGAAGGGCACTCAGGTTGGCCATTGTCGGGTTTTTATTACAACAGGGATTCCACAAAACTCGGGACGCTGTGTAAACTATAAATAAAAGCAGAATGCAATCAATTGCAAATGAACTGTGTTTACAGACAAAGGTTTTACACAGTGTTCCCGTCCCCATGTCCTAACATCCTTTATACAATCATATGGTTCACAAAGTGCTCGTGAAGGACTGAGCCTTTCGAGCTCCTTTCATACTCACGTTCCAAACAGGTGTCTTTTGATTATTCCACAACTTTGTCTTGCTCCTGTCTCAACTTGTTTGAAACGTGTTGCTGGCATCACATTTAGAATAAGATTGTTGTTGAGAGTTGATGAGGTAAAAAATTCAATATTTTATCTCTGTACTGTTTTCAATCACAATTAAGTAAAAATCATAAGTAAAAATCGATTAGCAAATAATCAGCATGACCTCTAACTGGTCTAACTGTGTTTTTACTTAACCTAACTAACTATTTTTGTTACTTAAACCTAACCAAACAGTGACAGAAAACTGAAAAGAAACCGAAAATAATAAGTGAACAACATAATAAAATGTTCCAATCAGGTTATGAACTCCACTCTTTGGGGTGAGAATCCAATGAACACCCATGAAGCTGAAACGGCTTACTGAAAGAGTGGCCTTTGTCACCTTTTCATAATTTGAAAAGATGGTCCTTTGTAATTACAATGTTCTGTGTTGTGCTGGAAGTCTTTAGTTTATATTAGCGGACTAATTTTTGTAACCTACCGCTCTCTCTGTTAGCGGAGTGGATAGAGGCACTAAGACGAGGTATTCGATAACTACAGGTTTGCATGCATGCAAGTCACATCCTTTGGAAAGAAATCCGCAGTCCGGCAGCATTAAACAACTCAAACAAATCATCCACAGGCTCATTTTTCTTGTCTTGTTACTATCTCCTCACATATTTCCAGTAAAAAAGTGATTAATACATGTAAATTGCTCCTTGCTAGAGCCCCTTTAAGAGCTGAACTTGGTATTGATCTCTGTATCCGTTTCATATCTCAGATATTAAGAGCTACTGTTTGTGAAGCAACATCGTCTCCACTAAATGTAATAGTTTTTTAATAATAAATCAGTAGCTACAATCTTTGCTCATTAATTAGTGATGTGTTAATCATGAATGAGCAACTGTCTTATTCTGCATTATGAGAATGAGTCAGTGCACGGGCCCTAACGATTTAGCATAGCATGAATTATTTCTCTTTAGATAAGACGCATGCAGTATTGCTCTCTAAGCACAAGGCATATATAAGATTCATGATACAATTTGTCCAACATGGTCACATTTAAACATAAGATAACATTTTATAATAACTACCATTAAAATTGGAAAATCTAGTTATTTGAACCTATTTAAATGATATTTGACTGTTGACAAACAATGAAATGCTTTATAAACCATTTATTAGCACCTCATTTTATAACACTTGAATAGGATAATAAATACTGTGTAGTTCATCTATAAACATTATTTGGATGGCCATTATAAAGATGCAAATGATGTTCATAAACCTTTACAATTGCTTTGTTTAAAAAGCATTTCACTATTAAATTAAATATACTATAAACCTACCATTTATTAATGATGGTTATTATAAAGTGTTAACGATTAACAAGGAAAACAGGACATATTATGGGCAGAAGAGATTGGTAGAACATAAGTTTTTCTGAACGCTCCCTGGGTTAAAAAAACATAATAACAAATGGTTAATTTATAGTTAACCAATCTTTGCTAAATAGTTATTTCACTGTTAACAAAAAAATAAATGATTGATTAAGCAGCTGTGTGTTCTATAGCTGCAACTGATGTTTAAGATTCTTTTGTAAATGGTTAATAAATACTATGTACTTCAACTATGAATGTTATATGGACAGCTATTTTAAAGTTGCAGCTGATGTTTACAAACCTAATGTTTAATAAGTGGCTTATACAGCAGTGAAATAAGTAAAATAACTATTAACAAAGGATTAACTATAAATTTACCATTTATTAATGATGGTTATCATAAAGTGATACTTTTTTAGTATATATTGTAACATTTAAGAGCTACATTTGGCAATGATCTCTGTGTTCTTTCATGTCTTGCATATTAAGAGCTATGGAAGCAACACCTTCTCCCTAAATTCAATAATAGACCACCAGCTACAATCTTTGTTCATTGCTGATACAGTATGTTAATCATTAATGAGCCACTGTCTTTTTCTGCACTGTGAGAATGAGTCATTTCACGGGCCCTCTTGATTCAGCAGAGCATGAATTATTTCTAATTAGATAAGATGGTGGCAGTTTTGCTCTGTAAGCACTGGATATGCCAGTTAGAGATCCCTCATAAAGTATATATACGATATAAGAGATATAAGATTTATCGACAATTTAAAAGAAGAACAGGACACATTTTGTCCAATATGTACAAAAGAGATTGGTCATATTTAAACATAAGGTAACACTTTATAACCATCGTTAATAAGTGGTAGATTAATGATAAAGTTTAATCAACTATAGGCTTACCCCTTATCAATAATTCTTAATTCAAAGTGTCACTGATCGGTAAATATCGGTAAATATTTTAACATATAAGAATCAAATTTGGAATTGATCTCTGTATTCTTGTCATATCTTGCATATGAAGACCAACTGTATGAGTACACCTGACACCTTCTCCACTAAATCACTACTAAAGAAAATACTAGAAATTATATATTTTTTTTAATAATAATCACCAGCTACAATCTTTGTTTGTAAGCGGTATAAGAATGAGTCATTGCCCGGACCCTCATGATTTAGCATGAATGAATGAAAGGATTTGTCCTATATTGTACATTACCAAATATCCAGACCCCTCCAGTCAGGACAGGATTAATCGGTGTTCCCAGAAGCAAAACCAAGCAAGGTGAAGGAGCTTTTAGTTTCTATGCTCCCCACCTGTATTTTTTACATTTTTTTTATTTCTTCGTCTCTGTAAAGAAATTTGAATTGCCTTGTGTCTGAAATGTGATAAATAAATAAACAAGCCTATAGCCTTGCCTTTAAAACAGACAATGATCACATTTAAACATTAGACAGTACCTATCTCCTGGTGTATTCTGTCCTGGATGTCAGGAAACTTGATCAGGTACAACAGGCTCCACTGTAAACCAGCAATGATGGTGTCAAATCCTTCAAAAAAATCACAAACAATACAACAACGAAAAAACGATTCATCAATATGATCAATTGGATGTCATTTCCTGAGATGAATGTCAATATATGTGAAATTTTCAAGTTTGTCCTACCTGCTCCAAAGATGTCAATGACACTGTGAATGATCTGAGAGTTGGTGAGCATGGACGTGTCCTTATTTTCATCTCTGTCCTCACAAAGTGCAATCAGAGCGTCTGTGATGTCGCGGATACAGTTCTGCAATCACATACACACATAAAATAAGACAGGATATCTAACATTGATTGTATTGCTGTCTTTCCGAAATCATTGTCAGTATCGTCACTGAAACATCAAGCTATCTTTATAACAATTATGCAGAATAGAATATAAATAGATGTTCGAAGTTTTTAAAGCAATAATTATGTAAGAGACGGTAATCAGTTACGGTATGACGCGTGTCTTCCAGTGGGATGCTAATCCCTAATTAGAGTGCGTGCGAACATTTTAGCCACTCTGCACAAGAACAAAGGCACCTCCCAGGGAACTTGTTTGTTATGTTTTTTGGCCACAGTCACTCTCACAGCTACTACTACATGAGTGCAATGTCAGATTAAATAGTGGACGGCAAATTAGTGGGACAGATCTAAAGAAAACAACGCTTACAGATGCATCATCCACCCCATTACTGTTTGTATTTTGTGCAACACACTGCTTCAGGGTAGGATAATATTCATCAAACCACTGATTGATTAGTCAATATAACACATTATTATAATATTAAACTGATCAGTAGCTTGGTCTTGGTAAGCAAGTTCTTCGTTCTTTAAAATCTTTTAAATCTATTTTGCATTGCGTGTCCAAAAACACATTTAAATATACAATATGTAACATTTTCACATGAAAATGTGAATGACTCAACCTTTCTTATATATTTTGTTAAGTTATGTATTTACATCATCCTAAATGTTTTGCAACAATGTTGCATGGCCGTTTGTCGTTATAATTTCCGAATAAAAATAAAATGATGAACTAGAGGATGGGTTGCTGACAAACAGGACTGATTACCTTGTACATTTATACCTGAGTCATGTTAGATTGACCTCCAAATTTTTACTGTAATGTGACAGAGTAATTCATTTCCTTTCGCGATTTCTTTCCATTTAAAGAAATAATAACAACACAAGTAACTTTTCTGCATTAAAATGAAATGTTTCTAAAAACAACTACGCTTCTTTTGTATTTTGCTGACTTGTGTGCTTCGATTATTTCGAATGTTTCCAACAATGTTCACACCCAGGGATATACTTAAATATACTTTTTTATTAAAGGAAACGATATATTTCATAATGTGAATAAAACTTTACATTTCTTTACAACATTATCTCATCTGTGAAAATTTGTGCCTATCTGTCACATCAGATATCATTGAAGACATGATCTCACACTCCCAACGTCTTTTGTTTTGTTTTGATTGAGAGACCTCTCGCGGTAGAAATTACATACTGTGCGTTTAAACAAAATTTTGCTCTACAAGTGTATCTGCAGCCTCCATACCTTATCAAAGGTGTTGATGTGCTCCTCAATGCTCCGCTCCATGAATCCATTCATCCTGCGGATGTGCTGAACCATCTTCCTCAGAGACGGACTCGGAACGTAGCGGAACACGGGGAAAAAATCGGCCAGGTTTCCTGCTGCAAAGATCCTCAGGACCTCATTGTTGATGTGAACAATCGTGAGGAACTCCTTGTCATTGTAGTCATATCGTTTCCCGAAACAGAGGGCACAAACCACATTTGCCACTGAGGTTACCAGGGGCATCACCGGATCTACACCTGTCATATCTCCTTTAGCAGCGGCCTGTTCCCGAATAACCTCCACCATCTCAGCTGCCTCAGCGCAGACGTGCTCCTCCAGCAGGCAGGTGGCACCAGATCCTCTGGGCTCAGCCTGAGAGAAAGACCTGAGGGCATTCTTACACAGCTTCTTATGGAGCATCCAGGCCGGTCCATACTTCTCACTGAAGGTCATACTGGTTCCGTTGGCCACGGCAGAAAAGGTGAACAGGTCAGGTCGGCCAGCGAAAGCTTCTCCCTGCCGAACTAGTGCCTGTCTGATGGTGGAATATCCACTCAGGACGACAACAGTCAAAGAGCCCAGACGCATCTGAAGGGAAGGAATGAAAAAAAGTATTGAAGGAAATTAATACGTAATCCTCAAAAACACATTTTACTGTACATACCTTGAAAACATCACCGTACTGCAGCCTCAAGTGGGTCAGAGAAAGATGAATCTGGTCCCCCATCTGGAGCAGATTGCCGACAAGGGGCCACGGCGTGGGGCCAGGAGGAGGGGGATAGTTTGTGTGGTCCAGTTGGGAGTAGTGGTGGTGGCTCTTTCGGCCCCTGAGGGCCATCAGCAGGAGGGTGAGAAGACACAGAGCAACTGTGACACCAGACAGAGAAGCACAAGGGTTCTCCTTGATGGGCAGAGTCTCAAATGTCAGTCTCATCTTGGCAGGTAGACTGCAAATACTGAGAGAGAGACCCTTCATAGAAAAAGAAGTTGAAAGTTAATTCAATTACTCTTAATCAAGAATCAAAATACAGTGTATTTTTTATATAAAGTAAGTAGTATATAGAAAACTCACCATGCAGTATCCTCTGTAACTTTGGTGTAAAAAAAAAACACTGAAGAGCCGGACAACAGAGAGCTGAGCAGAGACCAAAATACTCAGCAGGCTGAAGTTTGAGGTCTGATCCACAGGAACGATCCAGGACGTCCCTTTCAGCAGCAGCTGGGCCCCCTGCAGAGGGAGCTGCTGCCCGCTCACAATAGAGAGGCACACATGGCGAGAAACTTGGCTCAGGGTGAAGGACCAGTACAGCCCGGCCAGTCAGTGACCGCATCGGCCCATTTGACCGCAGACCGGAACCGATCACAACATGGGCCCCTCCTGTCCTGTTCCCTCGGTGCCTCACAATGGGAGAGGCTGTTTGTTGTTGCAGTGCATTGGTTCATAAAGTATTTCAAGAGCTTATATGTTATGAGATGTGTTTTAAAATATGCAAGAATGGAAAAAAGGCCAACAAAACAAACTCTGTGTCTATGAGCACCCTAAAACTGTACAATGACCAACCACCAAGAATTTATCTTTAGTTTTAGTTTATGACTTTTACTTGTACAAAATAAAATACTGTGATATCAGTGCTTTTACTTTAGTAAAGAGGCTGAGTTCTTCCTCCACCGGATGTTCAGACTTCAGCATTGTTTTATGACCAATGTAATACTGTAAAGTGTCACAAGGGGGAGCTCACGACTGCTCAGATTGACTTAATGTCCTCTACAGACTGGACTGAGGTCATGCTTTCAGGCTGCATGTTATTCATAGCATCACAACCACAACGCTTCAGAAGGTGTGGACAAAATAACAGGAACACCTCACAGTGTTTTGCAATACAGTTTAAAATCAGATCAAATCAGATCAACAGTGGTGGCAGGTTTTGAAAAGCAGTCCATTGCTAAATTGTTAAGGTTTTTGTCTCTTTTCAGTGCATTTATTGTTAATATTTCTAACTTTGTCATGCTGTAGATCCCGAGTCTGTGTTTTATTTTAAAATTGCCCGGATGCACTGGCGCTCCACCAGTACCAGTTTAAATTGAATAATCAGAAGCAATACAGCAGAACCAGAGGTACCACCATTTTATTCCGTGCACTCTTCTTCCTTTTCTAAACCTGGTGCCTACATTACCCAAAATGCAACGTAACTGTGACATCAGTCACAGTCACGGGCAATTAATCAGATTACATGCAGCTACCTCTGGAGCCACAAAAGATTTTACACTACTTGTTTCCACATGCAGTAGTACTCCCCAAGACCTGTAAGCACATTTGAATGTGTAAAATTGGTGGCGGTATCCCCTAAGAGAACTGCAGAGTCACCCATCTATGACGTAATGATTAAAAACATCATTCATAAATATTTTATTGATTGTAATATTTACTTTGTGGACTCTTGCACCTTCATCCCTCATTTCCCTTCTTTTCATCCATCCCTGTGTTACATCCTCTCTCGCTATCTCTCCATCTTTCACTCCTTTTTTTTCTCCCTTCTTTTTTTCTCACTCTCCACCGAACCGTCAATTTAGCTCAAGTTCAACGGTGGAACACCCGGCGCTGTCAGGCCGAGCGACAGCTCCTTTGACCTGGTGGTCCACGTCCTCTCCAGGCCGAGGCGGTCCAGTCTTGTTGTCATTAGCTCTGGCAGACAGAGCCGAGACACACACTGACTCTGTGGAGCCAGTCTGGAAGGGGAAGGGTCTAGAAGGAGGAGCTTACTGTACATTCAAACATAAAGCGAGACCAGGGTTATAGAGCTGCCAAAAAAAAGAAATGAACACTGTGAAATAATGACAATCAGTTATAATTTCTCATGGAGGCACAAAGATTGACAAGCAGAACAAATAGTCCAGTGTGAGTCCTCACTCACACTGCCTTCACAGAACAAGCTTCAAGTCAACTGTATAACAAAACAGAGCCACACACATTAGTATGGGAAGATGGGTTTCGACTGCAGTTCTGCTGATCTTTCAGTTGTTTAACAAGGGTTAATTACAGAGGTTGTGCAGTCCCTGGGGATAAATCTCAAAGGGATGTGTGTACAGCCAAGATCAAAATAGGCGCACCAGACAAAGTTATGTGATTGCATTGTTCCTGGGAGACAGTGAAGCAGCGGGAGGCCTCTTATCAAAGCAAACATCTTCCCAATTATGTTTGCTGCCGTGTAGATGGGCCGATCCTCTGCATGTGCTGCATGCAGACACGACGGGATGCAATGAAGCCGCAGGCACAAGACTGAGAAGCCCAAAAAGAAGCTTTTTGTTTGTTTGTTTGTTTCAGCTGATGTTGTTATTATCTACTCACCCCAATGTTGTTGGAAAGTTTCATGGTCCACAAAACATTTCTGCAGCTTCACAGCAAAACAGCATTGCAGCATTCTCCTAAATAACTGAAGAAGAAGGGGACTTGTTTTAAAAGTTAAAAAAACAAGTAAAAGATAACATATAACGGCTCCATTCAGATGCTCCGGTGATATTCAAGTCTCTGGAAGTTCAAGATCCCTAAATGACTTAAAAAAACCGTTATTGACGCCATTTTTTTAACCTGAAATCTCACTTGTGTGTGAATGTGCTGAAAGAGAGAACACTGAACTGAACATAACCATTTGAAACAAATGACGAGAGTTAAGACACTCAGCTTCTGACTGGTAGACAGCCACAAGACTGCAGAGTGAGTGACCACTGGATCTTTTTGACAAGGGACCACAGCGTTTCAACATTTGTAAACGTGACACCACTGGATATTTTTAAAGGGGCTCTATGTAACAATTTGCAGCAGTTTACATGCATTAATCACTTTTTTATTTGCCGTCTCTAAGCACATTGTAACGTGACATGAAAAATTAGACCTTCCCCGTCTCTCCTGGTTGTCTATACGAGCCTGTGGACAATTTGTTGAAGTTGTTTAATGCTGCATGACTGTGGACTTATTTGTGAAGGACTAGGATCAGATTTTCCATGACAGTCTGAAGGATATGACTTAATGCACGTTCTCGAGTGCCTCGTCCCAGTGCCTCTGTCCGTTCGTCTAACAGAGAGCAACAGTAGCTTATGTTAGTTCAGAAATGGAGTCTGCTGACATAAACCAACAACTGGCTTCCTGCACAACACAGAAGTTCCACAGAGCTCCTTCAAGGAGATTTTGAGACAATGTCCAGCCATCGCGTCATGATCGAGCCGTGATTGTGGTGACCAAAACAGATATTTTAGGCCAAAACCAACCCAACAGCCAAAATAAATATTAGCTAAGTATGTTTCTGCAAAACCACAGATAAGTTAAAACGTTCTTTATGTTGCAACTTTACATCTGTTTAGGTTGAATTTTCTATTTTGTCTTGTCAGAGCACTGTGCTTAAGCTCTGGTTAGGTGTACGCACAATAAACACGGCTAGGGCTAGGGAAAAAGGTGGCGATGGTCCAACGTCCCTTGAAAAATAGCTGGTTTTGGTCGCCACAAAAACAGCTCGAAATATCTCCAGGTCTCCTTAAAAATATCCACTAGTGTGACTCGAACTGTGGTCTGTCGTTTGGCAGCATTGTTGGTTTCTAATAATACCTGCACCTCATGATGTGAACAGTGGCTAACAAACATAATGTGAATGTGATACGCCACGTTTCATACAAATCTTAACCTCTTGTGTATCGTTAGTTTGAAGAAATGTTAACTGCTAAGATTATATCCTGGCGACTGGGCTGGCCAAAACATGATGTTTTCCAAACCCTTACCAAATGTATTTTTGAGTCTAAACCTAACCAGAGCGCAAGCACAGCATGGTGACAAGAGTAAAAGTAAAAATTTACCTGTCATTTGAAGAAATGCACTTTGCCAACATTTATTCTGGTGATTGGTTACGCAATATAAAAAATTAACAAGCAACAGCAATTTATCACTGACAAAGTAATTTTAACACATTATTTATAGTATCTTGGTAAAATTGTAATATAAATAAATAAATAAACTCAACACATTTTGGGGTTGGGGATAAACAGTCAGCAGGTTCTATTTAAAAAGAAAACCTCAGAGCAGCATGTTTAAAAGAAAAAATACAAGAAATGAACGTGAAAAAATTCATTTTTGGGACTGTGAAGTTAGTTCAAAATTCAAAATTATGACCCATGAGTGTGAAGTAGTTCATTTTAATCAGTGTAAACTGAATTCTGAACTTTGAAACAGCTCTTATGAAGCATGTACTTGCACCACGCTAACACTAGCTGCTAAGCTAAAAGGGTTAGCGCACACCCTGTCTGAAGTCTGTTCACACGCTGGACCGCGCATCAAGGGTTTAAATATCATCTTATGAAATCAATTAAATTGTTTGGGTTTCTTTTACATTTTAAAACAAGTCCCCATCAACTTCACTTGTTAAGGTGAATGCTGCTGTTTTTTCTGTGAGGCTCCAGAAATGTTGTGCGGACTAAACTTCACTCGTATTTCCCTCGGCATAGGGGGCAAGAGGATGATGGCTGAATTTTTCTTATTTTAGAGTGAACTGTTCCTCTAACCAGACACAGATAGACAGTTTGATAGGGTGATTAACTAGTAAAGGGAGGTAAATAAACTGGGGCAAACTGATCGATGAAAAATACCTACAACAACAGCAAAGTATAAGGATGCTATTAGCTTACTTATTCACCAAAAGTAATGACCAAACAAAGTCCTCCTCCCTCCTAACTGTTTATAATACATTAACTGTGCTGAAAATATCAATGAACAATAAAAATAAACTCATTTAATTCAAGAATATAAATACTTACATTTCACTTTACTGTTCTTCATCTTGCTGAAACAAACCAACTGAGCAGTGCGCGCGCCTGCCTGCCTGCCTTCCTGCCTGAGGGGGCACGTGGGCTGAGCTGGGATTGGCTCCGTCTGAACGGTGATCAGCGCGTGCAGCGGAGGAGCGGGGAGGACTCCCGGTGCGGCGGGACGTGATGCAGCCGCTCCGCGTCCAGCAGCGCTCAGAGCGGCACGCATATAAAGCTGCTCGGCGGCTCTCCGCTCCACTGACAGCGTGAGAGGAGGCGGACACACAGCTGCAACATGCCCGATACCGGAGTGGGGATCCAGCAGACTGGAGGCACCTCAGCACCACCTTCCACAGGTAACACCACTTTCTCAGGCTTCTGCATTAAAAAGCTATCACAGTCTTTAGTTTACACAACAGATCTGACAGATATAACGTTATGATTCGTAGTGGGAATACATCTAAACATGAGATAAACAGAGGATATCAGACAACTTTATATCAAGATTGAAACTTTATGTTCAGCTCTGCCTTTGACTGAACCTTAAATACTAATCAACTATCTTTTTTCCATTTTTTTTACTTTCTCAACTGATTTTAAAAGATTTCTATTCTTTTCAGCAGCATTTTTGTGGTTTTATGCTGCTTTTCTTTAACTTTCTCAGGTTTTTAATGCACTTTGGTTGGCTTTTTCTGTGAAATAAACTTGTTTTGCCATTTGATTTTCAGGTATTTATTTATTTATTGATAATTTCTATATGTGCAATTACTTCTGGAGGAAAAACTGGCAAGCTATTAAGCTATACAGCAAATTATTCATATTATTCATAATGTTTTTAGGATTTTTTGTCATCATTTTCATCAATTATGCTGCAAAAGTCAATACTTCACTGAAAGTACCAGACCTGACATAATATACATATATACATATATATATATGTTGAATGGGACAGATTACAGAAAACAACACATTTAACGATGATGTGTTAATATTTTTTTTTGCAGGTGTCAAATTCTTAATCATTTCTTTTTCATTGCACCTTTCATTTACAAACTCGAACAATTTGAAATCAAAGTTTAGCGTTTTCTGGGGACCACCTCTTGTAATACTTTGCATGCATCCTGCTGTTCTGCGTTCCTCTCTGTCCAAATGAGGTCAGCCCAATCCACAGCTCGGAGCCAGCCCGACTTTACGGTGCCAGTCATGACCCTTAACCCCGTGGTGTTACCCTGCGGACAATGCCAATACCTCATTTGGCACAGTGTCTCTTTCAGTGGGATGGGATAGCAACTTACGCACAGGGTTATGACAAAACACGAAGGGGACTATTCTCACTCAGCGATCCAGATATTAACTTTCCCAATCGAATGTTCACACACACATGCACTACTGTGTATGGGTAAACACACGCATGCACACAAACAGGCTCAAGTGGACTTTAGGGGTGGAACAAAACATCAATACGGCAATATTTATATCGTATCGCTTTCTCTTGTGATACGCTTATCGATACACTGCAGCCTTCTATTGATATTTTTATTAAAACATGCCGCCACTCTTAACAGATTCCCCTGACAAAGTCACTACTTCAGACCTCTTTATGGCTATTTTTACTTTGGAATAGATGCGTTTCAGTCAGTGTGTGTGTTACAATATTGGAATTTCTAACTTTGATACGATACCTTGAAAAGTATCGATGTGTCAATGCAATGTTTGATACCACTGGGAAAAACTGATAAAACATTGAGGGCATAAAATGTTTGATTTTTAATCAAATATAAGTATAGCAAGCCTTGCGTACTTTGTGTTAAGCACAAAGCCTCGGTGGAGACTGCAGCGGTATGTGTGTGTGTGTGTCAGAAGGAAGAGAGAGCAAGAAATTACATCTGGTATCAGTATTGATACCGTGGGAAATGAATATTGAAAAAGTTTCAAATATTTAGTAATGGCTTCCATCTGTACTTTTCAGAGGGAAAGCATCCCAACATGAATTCCAAGCAACAGTCTGGTAACGGGTGCAACCACCAGGGTTCAAACCAGAACCATAAACCAGAGACTGTAGGGGCACCTGAGACTCAGGTCCTCCCCATGCCAATCCCAGACCCTCCCATTCAATACACCAAGGTAAGCTGCACCAAACAGGCAAGTGATCCACAACTGATGGTAGAGAAAGGCAAGAGGTGAAGAATTCTACATAATTTACCAATAAGACGCTCAGGATTTAGGGATTTTACTCAAATATGTGTATCAGCAGCGGTTGGCATATGTTGGTTTTGGCTTTTGCTGTCATAAGTATGGTACTGTATGCAGAAAACTCCATTCCAGTGTGATCCTTGTATGCGTTTTACATCAGGCAGTCAAATGTTACAAAACGTCAAAGTTAGTTACAATTCTCTTCTCAATTTTGAGTCACAGATTGGGTAAAAAGTTAAAAAATTGCAGTTTTTATTGGTTTTGATATTTCCTTTTACCCTCATCCTAACATGCATTAAGTATCCTGGGGGCAATATTCTTCAAACCAAATGTGTAGGTGGTCTGGGATGCATGTGACCACATTCTTTCAGCAGTGTGTTCGCACATGTGTCCTGGGCCATATTGAATTCACCTGACGTCCTCTGTGAATCAAGAAGAAGCCACAACAACAGGCAGTGTGGTTCAAGTGGTTCACTGTAACGTAATGCTTGGGGCCTTTGAACCTGCCGGTGTTAGCAGCAGATGTTGCTGAACACTGTCTGTTTCAACTAACCATTGAACTAATACCCACAGTATCACCAGACTCCCTTACAAATTGCATGATTTTAAGAAAATCTTGTTGAGTGAAGAGAAACTTTGCAGAACAGGTATGACAAATTCAAAATCTCTGCCTTCTTGTAAATTCAGCATTAATTGCGTATCTTAAGTGTGTCGTGCCCCCCAAAATGTATCAGTTTAGCACTGAAATTAATTTATGAAAGAAGACAACATTTTTTGGGATGGTAAACATGTCAAATTTAACAAATACTGTTAACAGTAACCAATATAGAGAATTGCCTTGTCACCCTTGGAGAAAGTCCCCAGACTTCCTTTAAAAATTGCTCAATTTTGTGAGTTATAGGGTTTTGCAAACTTTACAAACTTTGTGAAACGCAATCTACAGTAAATTCTTAATAATTTGGGCATATCTTATTGATTTGGCAATATTGTACACATACAAGAGAATGCACCTGTTGATAAAAGGTCGAGTTGCCCTTTAATATGGCATTGTGTCCCAATTTACATTCATGGTTTGTGTCAAAAATCAACATGAAAAATGTGGCGTGTCGGCTTGTAACTAGAGGAGAATGGAAACGTGGTTTTAAGAAGATGAAACAAAAGGAATGGGGGGCAATATTTACTGGTCCTTTATCAGTCAGGGTACTGTTGAAGGTAATTACATGAAAATACTCGTCAAGCTTTACAGCATGCAGATGCATCTCATAAAAAATATCAAGAGCAGACAGAATGAAGCCCACTAAATACAGGTTATTACCCCTTAGAATGGCCTTTGATCTTCTCTGAGGCAACAAGCGGGGGAGGTGCAACTTTGTACTAGAAAACGTATCTGTTTCTGTGTGCATTGTTCTTTACTGATTCTCCTCTGATATCTTAGTTGTTCATCAATAACGAGTGGCATGAGTCCTGCAGTGGAGGGAAGATTCCTGTGTATAATCCCGCCACAGGGACTCTGCTGTGTGAAGTGGAGGAGGCTGACAATGTGAGTACATCACCAAAAAATCAAGTGTGTTTTAAAAAAGGGGGTTCATTAGTGAGTTATTCCTGATGAGTCAAAGGTCTAAGGGTAGAGAGTATTGTGTGCTGTACAGATATTAAAGCCCCTCAAGGCAAATTTGCCATATTGGACTATTTAAATAAAATATACTTGACTTTTGTGACCACCTCCTCCACTCGAACCTCTTGTAGGAAGATGTCGATAAGGCAGTGAGGAGTGCCAGAGCCGCCTTCGAGATGGGGTCACTGTGGCGATCCATGGACGCCTCAGACCGAGGTCAACTCCTGAACAGACTCGCAGACTTGGTGGAGAGAGACCGGCTTCTACTGGCAGTGAGAAACACACACACACACACACACACACACACACACATACACACAATAATAAATCACAAAAGTATTAACAGTGCTTGTATAATATTGCTATGCTTTTAAATTTTTAGACACTGGAGGCTATGGACTCTGGCAAAGTGTTCCTTATGGCATATTTTGTGGATTTGATGGCAACAATCAAAACCTTGAGATACTATGGTGGCTGGGCAGACAAGATTCACGGCAAAACCATCCCCGTAGGTGAGTCGCACTTGTAATCATATCGGCACCAACCGACTTTTAATGAGATATTATGAAACATTGGCATGTTTAACGATTGTGTTTAAAATAAACACTAAAGCCATAATGTCTTTAAAGCTATCATGAATTAACTATTCATGTGTTTTTTTTAAGATGGAGAGTATTTCACTTACACAAGACATGAACCCATTGGAGTTTGTGGCCAGATCATACCTGTGAGTAGAAATACTAGAGAAACCGGATACACTCAATAATGGCAAAATACAGTTGTTTTGTAGGTATTCTTAATGGTATTTTAGAGGTTGTAACGTCTTGGAAGATTAAAAAAAAATTGTTGATGACATCCTAAACATTTTTTTACATTCAGCGATATTGCCAACTGTAATTGTCAATTGACGTCTGCATCACATAGTAAATTCATCATCATATAAATGCATTTAAACACACAACTTGGAAGTCTTCATGTTGTTGTAACTCAAACATGTCCATGTATTTTGGCCGACAGTGGAACTTCCCGGTGATGATGTTTGCGTGGAAGATTGCTCCTGCTCTGTGCTGTGGGAACACTGTGGTCATCAAACCTGCTGAACAGACCCCATTATCAGCCCTGCACATGGCTGCCCTCATCAAAGAGGTACTTGGATTACTGCTGTTTCCCCCCTGATAATGACATATGAACAAAGAACATGCGGTGAAAAGCCATAAAGATGCATTTAGAAATGATTGAGACCTTTGTATCTGTGAAAGTAGAGAGGCCACTCTAAATTCTTAGTTAAAGATGTGTCATGGCTGTTATTAATCCCTCCATCTGTCTCCGTCTTTAGGCTGGGTTTCCTCCAGGTGTGGTGAACGTGGTGCCTGGTTACGGTCAGACAGCAGGCTGTGCCATTTCCCACCACATGGACATCGACAAAGTCGCCTTCACTGGATCTACTGCTGTTAGTATCTTTTGAATGAATAGCAAGTTTAGCTTGTGTCTCTTCTCTTTTTTGTCTTCTTTTCCTGTCTGTCACTCTTTCGCCGTAATATAATTGTGTATATCACATTGTTATCATTGGTTGCCAGGTTGGGAAACTCATACAGAAGGCTGCAGGTGACAGCAACCTGAAAAGGATTACACTGGAACTCGGTGGAAAAAACCCAAATATTGTCTTTGCTGACTGTGACTGTGAGTAGTTTTATTTATTTATTTATTTAACAACTGGATTTGTTCATATTTACTTTTTAAATGGAGTGATTAGGACTAACTGTTATTAATTATATAGAAAAACTAATACAATCATGATGATGGGGCATTTGTTGGGGACAAGATAATAAAAAAGTGTAAAAGTGAGTAAATGTTAATGTCAGTGCAAGTAAAATAACAATACAAATAAAATACTGAAAAATAATATTGAGGAGTAATAAAACGTAAAATTGCACCTTATATTCTCAAAGTAGGAATGTACACTGAAAAAGTAATATAATTACAATTAGTGATATAATACTTAATTTATAATGTTGTTTTGTCCCAAACATCTTTATCAAAAATTGTAGCTTCTGTAATTTTGATATTGCACTTGGCCATATTGCGATTTTGATAATATTTTGATTAATTGTGGAGCCCTAGTAATGATCTTTTTAGAGGTTCACCGTGTGTATATACTGTATACTGTATGACAGCAGTTTCAGGGACTGCGTTATTCAGTGCACTGTTGATGATGGCAATAAATTACTGAAAATAAGGGATGCACGATAATATCGGTGTATCATCAGCATCAGCTGATGAAGGCTTTATAATGTTTGTTGGCCAGAAATGAACATTTCTGCCGTTGTGACAGGCCAATAAGATCAAGCTTTTTAATTATGCACATGCGATGCAATCTCTTGAAGTACTTGCCCAGTGAATGTGAACATTGGCATGCAATCAAGATAAAAATAGACATAAAAATATGTAAATTTCACTACAGGAGAGCCTTGATTTTTTTATTCTGCTATTGGGGAAAAAGTATGTGCATATATCTGTATTGGCATCTGCAACTGGCCAAAATAAGTTAGAAAATATCAGCATTTCAGATGATCAACAAACGTGCATCTCTACTGAGTGAAAATGTCATCAGTGAACATAAAAGAATATTTATTAATAATATTAGAACATAAATTGATGCACAGAATGAAGTTCAAGTTTACATAAAGCAAGCTTTAGAAACTTAGCTTGAACATGTAAAAACAAGACTATGCAGACCGTGGTCCATGGAGGGATCAATACAGCACATGTTCAAACATATTTGTAGGTGCGACTCCAAATTCCAAATGAAGTTCAAACAGACTGCACTATGTCATCCTTGTTACGTCCTGTCAACAGTGTAGCTGCAGCATTTTAGACCATATGTCCATGTGTGTCCTGCAGTAGAGTACGCAGTGGAGCAGGCCCACAGCGGCCTGTTCTTCAACCAGGGTCAGTGCTGTCTGGCTGGATCCAGGGTGTTTGTAGAGGAACCGATTTACGAGGAGTTTGTCCGCCGCAGTGTGGAGAAAGCCAAATCCAAAGTCCTGGGAAACCCCCTGCTGCCGGGGGTTGATCAAGGACCACAGGTAGAGGACGCAGTCAGACTCCTGCTTCTACTTCACTGCAAATCTTACCACAAAGAGAAACTGATTTGAGCTTCTGTTTTCTGCAGATTGACCAGAAGCAGTTTGATAAAATAATGGAGCTGATAGAGAGTGGGAAAAGGGAGGGGGCCACGCTGGAGTGTGGGGGGTCCGTGTGGGGTCAGCAGGGACTTTTCATCCAACCCACCGTCTTCTCAAATGTCACGGACGATATGCGTATCGCCAAAGAAGAGGTACTGTGTTCTAAAACACACACCTGCACAGACACAGCCACACACATTACAAACATATGGATTATCTGCGTCCTCTCCCTCCTGTGCTCTCACTCTCTCAGATTTTTGGTCCAGTGCAGCAGATCATGTGTTTCCATAGCGTCCATGAGGTCATCCAGAGAGCCAATGCCACACACTACGGCCTGGCAGCGGGAGTGTTTACCAACGACATCGACAAAGCACTGATTGTGTCCTCTGCTCTGCAGGCTGGCATGGTCTGGTAGGAATCAGTGAATCTAAAGTGTCTGCTGTGCAAATCATCACATAAATCTCCCTTAAACTACTACAAGACTTTAATAAAATGTTTTCATTTATCACATGTAATGAGGTGAAACTTTCTCCTCTTTTAAAGGGTGAACTGCTACAATGCCATGAGTGCTCAGTGTCCCTTTGGTGGCTTCAAGATGTCTGGGAATGGCAGGGAACTGTGAGTGATGCCATATATTATCTCAGGTTTAGCGTTGCTGGTCGACAAGAATGTAGTTTGATATTAAAGGTGATGGTGGGGCGGGATGGGGGTGATGGGGACACAATGAATTTGCAGGGCCGTCTATAATAAAAAATAAAAATGGAGTAAATGGATTCAATATAAACATTTTTTTTCTTATAATAGTAATGTCACATAAAATAAATAAGCTACTCACTCAGTATTCACTTATAATGACAATGTTAGTATATTTGTAAAAAATGCCAGCTACCATTTCCAGTGTCAACAACAAACCATTGAAACTCAGTAATTGTCTCATTTCAGAGAGTTTTGTCCTTTACACCATGATCTTTAAATGATGATCAGTTAGAGCATCTTTTCAGGAAAATTAGCTGTTAATAAAAACATTGACCTGAAAATGCAGAGTTGGTGAGAGTTTTTTTTAGCCCAGAGTACTGTCTGCAGGCATGCTCACAAGCTGCACATAGCCCCAACAGCCTCCATCGTAACACGTCCTCATACCTAAACAACAGAATAGGTCAAATGCCAGTGACTCCCCGAACCACATACAGTATTATGATACAGTATGTACTATATAATCTTGTGAAGTGGTCACAGTTTGAAATATGCAGGTGCATTGTGAAATGATTGCAGTTTCGTTAGGTTTTGATGTGGTGTAGACAGGTCTCTGTAAAGATGTTGTGTAGACAGGTCTCTGAAAGGATGTGGTGTAGACAGGTCTCTGTAAGGATGTGGTGTAGGCAGGTCTCTGTAAAATGTGTGGTGTAGACAGGTCTCTGCAAAGATGTGGTGTAGACAGGTCTCTGTAAAGATGTGGTGTAGACAGGTCTCAGTAAAGATGTGGTGTAGACAGGTCTCTGTTAGGATTTGGTGTAGACAGGTTTCTGTAAAGATGTGGTGTAGAAAGGTCTCTGTAAAGATGTGGTGTAGACAGGCCTCTGTTAGGATGTGGTGTAGACAGGTCTCTGTAAGGATGTAGTGTAGACAGGTCTCTGTAAAGATGTGGTGTAGACAGGTCTCTGTAAGGATGTGGTGTAGACAGGTCTCTGTAAAGATGTGGTGTAGACAGGTCTTTGTTAGGATGTGGTGTAGACAGGTTTCTGTAAAGATGTAGTGTAGAAAGGTCTCTGCAAAGATGTGGTGTAGACAGGCCTCTGTAAGGATGTGGTGTAGACAGGTTTCTGTAAAGATGTGGTGTAGACAGGTGTCTGTAAAGATGTGGTGTAGACAGGTCTCTGCAAGGATGTGGTGTAGACAGGTCTCTGTAAAGATGTGGTGTAGACAGGTATCTGTAAAGATGTGGTGTAGACATGTCTCTGTTAGGATGTGGTGTAGACAGGTTTCTATAAAGATGTGGTGTAGATAGGTCTCTGTAAGGATGTGGTGTAGACAGGTCTCTGTAAGGATGCGGTGTAGACAAGTCTCTGTAAGGATGTGGTGTAGACAGGTCTCTGTAAGGATGTGGTGTAGACAGGTCTCTGTAAGGATGTGGTGTAGACAAGTCTCTGTAAGGATGTGGTGTAGACAGGTCTCTGCAAAGATGTGGTGTAGACAGGTCTCTGTAAGGACGTGGTGTAGACAGGTCTCTGTAAGGATGTGGTGTAGATAGGTCTCTGTGAAGATGTGGTGTAGACAGGTCTCTGCAAAGATGTGGGTAAAGATCAGGGCAAAACAGTCTCTGATTTTCTGTTGCTTTGCCAGCCTGAGTCTCATCTCAACATTAGCCAGGAGCGGCCTTAAACTGTCTAGCTCGTGGGCAGTGCTGCTCTTTCTTCTTCAATGCTGATGAATTTAGGTCTACACAGCTACATGTTTGACTATCTAGAGCTAGACTGCAGCTCTGATTGCTACCTGCTGCTGAAACATGTTATGTCAAAATGTCATAAGAAAAATAGTATGATAAAAATAATGTATTCTGTGGGTAACGGGGGCGGGACTAGATAAGCTTTTGCTTCTCCCGCTTTCCCTTTCGGTCATCTGTATTGTATGATTTAAACTAAGATGATGTGTGATGATGATTGATCTACCTGACATGCCCGAAATAAATAAATAAATAAATAAAATAAATAAAATGTACGGTAGTATTTTAGTACTAGAACTGAAGAAGCCTCTTGGATGAGAGGTAAAAGTCTTCAAGAGACTAAAAGTCCAGTTGCCTACGATATAGCACTTAGAATTACCATGACCTGGATGACTGAGAACCTTCATCAGCATACTTTAGTACATGTAACATTGCACCTAAACATATCACAAGTTCCTGTACTAGTTTTTCTTTACATATCTGTTGTGTTTGTTTTTTTTTTTTTCATTCCAGGGGGGAATATGCTCTTCAGGAGTACACTGAGGTCAAGGCAGTCACCATCAAAATCTCACAGAAGAACTCATAATGCTTTCATATCACTGGACTTTTTCCTGCCACCTGATGGCTTCAGATCCTCCACATTCATACAGCACTGGGATGTTTCATATGCCCCTCCATGAACATTTACTCCTGTTTTTTCTCCCAAGATATTTCTATTTTTTCAACCTTTTGTCAACATTGTGCTGACTTCCATGTTGTCCCTCTAGTGCACTATCTCAGATGTATTTAACGGTTTAGTGGACAGCGTGTTCTCTCTAGTAGTGTCTTTTATGTTTGTTAGCTAAAGGGGTAAAGAATTAAATAGCACTTTGCCAGAAAATAATTATTTTAATAGGTGTCATACAAAAAATAGAAAGACAATTTACATACTACTTACAGGGATTTCCAAATGAAATCAATAAATCTGTCGACCTTAATCAGTAAAACTGATTGCAATGCAGTAAACATGACCATTCTATCTATCTGTACACAAAAAGGAACTGTTTTGTTTTGCATTTTGTTGTAGTGAAATTAGTAATACAGATAAAACAGTCATATCTGTGTCCATTTATTCATCTGTTGAAACTGAGGATACGGTGGACGTTGTCACGTGATTTTTTTTCATTACACTAAATTGAGTAATTGGCATGTAATGATACCTTTCATAAATTGATGTAGAATCATCACTTTTCATCAGTCAATAACATTTAAATTTAATTGAAAAACATGATTTGTTTGTGTTCAGTTGTTGGTATCGTCTGGATTTTAGTCCTTGAGTCTTATTGCCTTGGAGGCCCACCCCGACCTCTCCCTCTCCCAGGCCCAGGTTGAGGCCCCCTTGCGTTTCCAGGAGGCCCTCTTCTTGGCCCCGGGCCACGGGTCACTGGAGCTCTGGGGTTCGGAGCAGCCAGTGAAACTTCCTTTTGCAGATGAACTCCTTTCCTTGCTGCACCTGGCTTAATTTTGGGAGACTTGCCGCCCTTCTCGATTACAACATCTGAGAAGACAGATGGAGAGCAAAGAGTGAGCGGTGAGGCTAGTCAGGGGTAAATTGGCCGATAGCATGTGCGATAGAGGAATATGCAGGTGTGTGTGTGTGTGTGTGTGTGCGTGCCTGTGTGTGTACCAGGTGGAGGTGGCTCTTCCTCGATGGGAGGTGGTGCCAGAGACTTGTTTGGCAGCAGGTCCTCCAAGTCTTTCATCACCTGATTAGTGCTGTCCTTGTTGTTCCTACGGTTCTTCTCCTCATCTCGAGCCTAATTCATCCACCAATACATGAGCATTCGATCATTTTTTGGGGGGGAAAGGGGAAAACAAGGGAAACAAGGAATTTAGGATAATACTTAATCTTACAGGTCCGGAAATGTCATGGCAAGTAGGTGGTATTCACTAAGCAACGTATTTGAAATTTCTTTGAAACCATCCCCAAATTATCACAATAATTACCTCAAATGTATTGAAAATTAGGCAAACATTTTATAATAATAATCTGCTATTTTGCCATTAAGCAGCTGATAAATAGATGGTAATTTCTTTAATACATTTCCAGGAAACTTCCAACTGGTTTCTGCTTAACTTCAGCTGATCATGCCATTTTAATTTTCAACTAGTTATTGTCTAACTTCCCCTTATCTCAATTTACTGTGCTGCAGAAATTGGACAGAAACTAAGTGGAAATTTAACTGCAACACCTCACTAAAATTTCATTGCCTGCTGAGGGAAAGTTAGACAGAAAATAGTTTGAAATGGCATGATCAGCAGAGGTTAAGTAGCAACCACTTGAAGTTTCCTGGAAATTTGATTAAGAAACTACCTGCTATTTATTAACTATTTATTGGAAATTAGCAGAATTATGTGTTGATTGTGGGGGTATTCTCAAAGAAATTTCAAATACGTTACTTGGTATTTACGATCTACTTACCATGAAATTTGCAGACCTGTAAAATGAAGCATTAGCCAATTAAGACAGAGCAAGAGGGCGCTCGTACTGACCATTTGCATCTTCCTTTTAAGGTCCAGGTTTGCTTGTTGGTATCCTTTTGACACTGCATTCAGGTAGTAAATGGCCAACCTGTAAAACAGAGACACAAAACAACAGTTTAGACCAGAGTCAGGCTTTTGGACACAAGGCTGTAGACATTACTGCCCTCCTAAGTTTTATGTCTTTACTTTCTAGAATTAGACACACTGACTGTTTTTATAATTTTTATTATCAATATGTATGCATTTTTTCTACTTAAGGCCAAAAAATAAGATAAAGTCACTATGTGTAGGATTTGAAAATGTCTGACTTTGGTGCCCCCCTGTGGTAGTATAAAAAAGACAACAATACAAACCACTAGGTCCAATACGCAGAGGCGAGTTTTAAAAGCTTCTTTTTCCCTTCCTCTCCAGTAAAAGGGAAACATTTTCAGCTTTAAATGTTCTCTTCTTCAGCAGACAGCACTGTATTTAATTTGATATTTAAACGCTACTCACGCCATGAGGAGGACAGCAGGCATGATGAGTCCAGGGTTGGTGGCATATGTAAAAATGTTCCCTATGAAGGCTGGCAGGTCCTGTTCTATAGTCTCCATGATCACATCATACATCTTTGCCTGGCCACTGTGGGGGAAACATGGAACAAACACAATACACTGTTTGTTATACTGTTTGTTATAAAAGCTGTCCAACTTGTAAATGTCATACAGTTTTAGAATGTACTTGAGTGACCTGCCAAGAGACTGAAGGTGAAAAGTAGCTTTACACTAAAAAGTGACTCATTGGAGATGTCTGCACCTGCGAAAAACACGGATGTGCTTGGAGTTAAATGCTCATGTTAGCATGCCAACATGCTCTGAATGGCACTGCTGACATGCTGTTGGTAAGATGTTTAGCAGGTATAACATTTATTTTGGGAATAATATTAGTTTTAGTTTCATCTAGCGGTGAGGTGGCAACCAACTGAACACCCCTCATCTCACCCTACTTTCTAAAAGCATGAAAGGCTTTCTGTAGAGCTATTTTGTCTATTCTGGGCTACTGTATAAACATGGCGGTGCAACATGGCGGACTCTGTGGAAGAGGACCTGCTCCCTCCTTAGATATAATAGGATCATTCTAAGGCAACGAAAACACAACAACTCCTAGTTTTAGATGATTATACACAAATGAAAACATAATCATGAATAATATCTTCCAATAAATAGATCCCCCTAATTCCCCCCAAATCCCACAAACTCGACTCCTCAATCATATTTCACTATCATGTAGTATCCTCTCTCCTACTGTGTGCAGCTCTTACTGACCTGAATGGGCCACAGTCGAAGGATGGCGACAAGGTCATGATGGTATAGACGACAGGTAACAGACTGAGAAACAGCACAAGCAGCAACAGGCCCATGTAGAAGTTGTTGGATCGTGAGGCCTTGAAAACTCGCTCATGAGGAACGTTACAGCACATCACTGCCCAGCACTGGTAGTACATCGAGGTCAGGAGACGCAGAACGTTAAGACCCACCAGACCTGGAGCATAAAATGCTCCCATCCTGAGGAATACAGCAGGGTGAGCAACTGAATCAACCAACTGTCAACTAATCATTTATATATATCCATTGAGTTTTTGTGGTTTAATATGATTCGAATAAGTCAATGTCAACAGTGAAAGGAATAACAACACACCACACTACTGGAGAAAAACAGTGTTAGACTGAGTATGTTTGAGGGGCAGGGGCAAACAAATAAATAAAAAGGGCACCCTAGTGGGCACTTTATCATGTTTTCTCCACTAGAAGGGCACCCTAGAGAACACTCTACTATGTTTTCTCCACTAGAGGGGCACCCAAGAGGACACTCTACTATGTTTTCTCCACTAGAAGGGCACCCTAGAGAGAACTTTATCATGTTTTCTCCACTGGAAGGGCACACCAGATGGCTCTTTATCATGTTTTATCTACCATAGGAGCATCCAAGAGTGCACTTTCGCAGTGTTTTTTGAAGAAAACAAATAAACCATGCAGATGTGAAGTAATTCACCATATCATTCCTTGATTGAAGATGAGCCCGAGCACATTCCCACTGATGTCAAACTCTCCATATGAAGGCTGGAATCAACACAACAACATGATTAGCATGCACACCTGAATTAATAAAAACCAGGCCATACACTTAACTCTTCCCCCTCTCTCTACCTCTATCTCTCTCTGTAATTAAGATCTCAGTGCAGTGTCCTGTTTCACTCAATGTTAGGGATCAGCTGTCTTGCCAGATGTCATTGTGTAGTATCAGGTTGACTTGGACCCAGTATGACCAGTGCTGTACACACACAGTGTTCAATAGTACCTGAATGGCATAGTACAGTATAGTATAGTATAGTATAGTACATAGTGATGTCATAAAGACTCATGAAATGATACACCCACTTGAAATTCAGTCACAACACTTAAGTTAACAGAGGCACAACTGTCACACTTAATTTTATGTAACATGGTTTACAGCACGGGACATAAGACGTGTAATGTTAAAAGAGTTAAAAGAAAACATAATGAATTCATTACTTAATTTGACCAACCAACCAAAAACAAACCCACGTCATGTACATGGAAACAGACACCTAAGTACTCACAAATCCGGCCTCCAGGTCCCAGCACCAGCAGTAGTTCAGGAAGCGCACAATGACAGCTCGCACAAAGTCACCAACCAGGATGGTCAAATAAGTCACTTGAATGTCCGACACAATCAGCTTCACAAATTCCTGTAACAAGAAAAGAAAAGGAAAATGATTAAAACCTAACACAGACTCAAGCAGGAAAATCAGACATTTAACCTCTTCTGCTTGATTAAGTAGAGGAAGGATGCTGCAAACAGACTAAAAACTGTGACCACTGCAGCTACTACAGTGTTTAGTATGATACTACTGACTATTCCCACTGCAGTCTCCCAGCAGGGTCCTCTGATGACGTCAGCTGGGTGCACAGCTGGAGGCGGCACATCTGTTGTGTTGTAGAAGGAGCTGTAGTTGGCATGGTACTGACTGTAAGTCCATTCAGTGGCATTTTTGATTGACTTCTCACTCTCCAGCTTAAGAATAGAAAACGCATCATAACATAAACTCAAGGCAAGTCAGACTTTATTTATTTAACTCAGTTCACACAGAGAAATATATACTTTATGGGATGGTTTTAAAGGAACAGTTCTACATTTTTAAGACGTACTATATACTTAGGTCTAAGGTTAAGGCGAGAAGGCTGCCAAGCCATTGGCCACAGTTCAAAACTGCATAGCTGTACCACTGGATGTTTTTAGGGAATCTTCTGGATAATTTCCAGTCATGTTTTGGTGACAACAGCAGATATTTCAAGCCAAAAGAAAATCTTTTCCTCATCTTAACCAAGTGTTTTTTGTGCCGAAACCTAACCAGACCATAAGTACAGCATTGTCATGACATAAAGTAGGAAACTGATCCTGAAGAAACATAAGCCGCTTAAAGAAATGTAAGGTTTCAACATATACATGGTTTGCAGGTGAATTGCTTGGAAACAAACATATATAGGTATATCGTTTCTCATACCTTGGCAGTAACCTCGTCAAACAGGGCAAAGAGGAAGGTGTAAAGATTTCCAAGGAAAAGGGCAAAGATTCGTCCCAGCTGCCACTTGAGGGCGATACGAGGGTGATAATCTTCTAATTCTGCGATGGTTTCAAACAGAGGAGGACACACCAGCCCCAGCAGAGACATCACAAACTCCACCTGATTGAACAATAGAAGGGGGGTTGACTATTTTTTAAGCCTCAACACTACAGCTCAAAATCTCCTTGTTTTCTCTATAAATAGATAAACAGAAAAATCATTGTTGAAGTGTAAAAGGTAACAAAATATCAAAATGTCAACCTACCTCGTTCTTTTCAAACCATGAGAGATTTTCATTATCCCTCTTTGCAAACTCCTGAGAACGTTTCACCACAAAGTAGATGAGGTACCCGCTGCCTCCAAGGCAAGAGATGATCATAAAGTTTGCCAGAACCCTGAGGAACCGTCGCAGATGGATGTTCTCATCTTTCTGGTTCTCCTGTTCATCCACAATGGATTCCTACAGTGGGGAAAATTAATCCGTTGAGTTAAAGTTACAATGACTTGATATTTGACACTTTTTGACACGTGCACACTGCAAACTCTTTAAACTAAAACATTTCTTGTAAATGCATTGTATCATCATCTGTGAAGGCTGCTGTTGGTGAGGAATTGGACGCCTGCTAACCTTAAAACTGGTTGTAATGGAGGCATATTTATTGTCTGCAGTCTCAGGGTTTCCTATCAGGTAGTCCCAGCTGGTGAACATCTTCCAGCTGAAGGTGAAGTCTCCCTCCTCCGCCCCATCTCCTCCTTCATTTGCGTTACGAGCCATCCTGAGAAGAGAAAAAGACCAGAAAGAAGAGATAAAAAACACCCAAACATCTCAATCTGTATACATGTACATCTGTTAATCTGCCTTACGTTCGTATGACAACCATCAGGCTGTATCCAAAGATTCCAACGCCCACCAGCAGGTAAGACAGGGGGAGTCTGAACTGCAGCAACCCGATCGTTCGCTCGTGGTCGTAGTAGCCGTAGAACAAAAAGGAGTACTTGCAGTATCCCTGTTGATGAGGTATTTAAAGATATATTCAGACTAAAAGTACAGATACAACACTATGCCAACATGTCCACAATGACAACGCAGACCTGCTGACAGGAAGAATTTATGTTTATCATGTTCAACATTTGCCAATTAACACAAAAACCAAAGTACAGATGATGGGAATATCATTAGTATTAGACCAAAGTATTTGTCAAGGCTTTGAGATTTAGTTGTTTTCTGTTTTCCTCATGTATCTTGTTGGGATTTACACTTCCTGTCTTTGTGTTTTTTCCCACCTTTTTTGATTCATCTATTAGTCTTACCTGCCTAGTGTTTTTACGTTGTGTTTATCCCTCTCTCTTTGTGTCCTTGTGTTATCCTGGTTTGTACATTTAGTTTTTTGCTTTTGGTTTTGGTTTTGTTTTGGTCTTGGTTCTTGCTTTTGTCGTCAGCTTTTTATTGCCTTCCTTTTGTTTTGTAGATTCAGTTTTATGTTAATAAAGCTTGCTTTTTGTTACGTCTTCCTGAATACCTTAAGGTACTATGCACAGGATCCATTGTCTCCACACTTCCCATTCATTGTCTATGTGGGAAGCCGTGCAATGCATTCTGGTAGTGGCGCATGGTGTTTTAAGAGATGGGCATGGGGTTGGCTGCACCTCATTTGCATAAAGTTGAAATCTAGCTACTTCAGGCATTGCAGGGGCGTCCAGGATGACGCAACACCTCTGGAAACTGCATGGCTTATTTCTTGCCTAAAATGTCTTCAGAAACACATTTAGCTGATCCATTTTTGTAATATCAGAGAAAGTTTCCAAACAAGCCAACATGTTGGTCCAGTTGGAAATCCTGGAGCAGCGGCCCAGGAGTAGCATTCGTCAAGTCAGGTGCTTTTTGCGTGGGTTGCCAGAGGGTGCAGTCTGTCTCGATTAAGTGTGCATATGTAGTACATATGTAAATATCATCCACCTATCATATTCACATCCTATTATGATAAGTAATTGATAAATAAAGCTCAGATCCTTACTCCAAACTCAAAGAGCACAGAGTAGTCCATGGCGGTGGGCTGCTCCTCTCGAGGCACAGTTTTCCTGGGAATGGAGCCATAGGGAAGACCCATAAGAATCTGAACATAGAGGGGAGAGACGGAGGTGAGAGAGGAGGCATTACATTATGTTTTACCTGATAACGTATTATGGGAGAGGCTGTACCTCAGGTAGCATCACCAGGCCAAACATGAACCCAAACAGGACCAGATTCAGACCGTACATCCACCTCAGAAAAATAAAGTAGGATGCCACTGATGATCCAAAGTGACCTGAGAATAGAAATGTAGTGACAGGTTTTGGAAAGAATACATTTCATTTGTGTCTCAGTGATTATTTCTGATAATGTCACAGCGGTACCAACTTTCTACTTCCTTTATCTTCCTCTCCCAGGGGATACAGGCTGTTTTGAAGTTTTCAAAGTCACGTTTAAACTTGATTAGTTTCTGAAATGTAAAGTTTTAAGTGGTTATTTCCACAATATCAGCCTCAATATAAAGTTTGTATTGTTCTAGATTTAAATGTTTGAAAATGAGCAGATTACCTTAGACATCATGACTTTGAATGCGTACAGCTTGCGGCCTCTTCCTTTCCCGAGAGCTCCTTCAAATTTTTCAACAAACTCTTGGGCCTCTCTGTCGGACCAGTCAGAAAATGACAATCAAGTAAGCGACAATTGATCCAATGATCCTAAACCTAAGCCAATGAATGAATTAGTTAGTGGTAGCAGGATGTAGAGAAGACAGGTATGGGATGCCTGTCTGATTGATGGTACATTGTATGTGGTAAGAACATCGGGAGGAAGTTTTGGCAAGCAGCAGGTCAGTCGGCCACAACAGCATGCATTAAATAGTGTCAAGCTCATGAAAAAGTCAAGAAAGCTCACCTATCAGGTTGCCTTGCTTACACTGATCTGTACATAAAGAAACACACACGGAGTACACACACACACTAACCTACACAACCCCCAGCTTTGGTTCTGGCAAGGCAGCTAATAGTGTTTACAGTCTTATCACACAGAGGAAGATGGGTAACAGGCTGAAATGTAGCCAGTCTCTGTCCAGTCCAGTTACTGCTGCTGTGTGTTTTTCTGAGATTATCATTATCATGTGTCTACGGAGAATAGAAATAAATATAAAATAAAATTGTGAATGTGGGAGAGCAGATTTCTGCCTGGATCTTATTATTTTCAGGGGGCTGAAAGGCTGTGATTTTGTGTTGAGTGCTTTGACTCTGTGCAGAATTAAGTTTATCTGAGAGAATGTGCACACTCCACCAAAAGTCTTATTTGTGTGAGGATTATAATGTCCACATGTCCAATTTCCTTTAAAAAATTATTGATTTGATTTGAAATATCTCCTTAAACAAATCTACTTAGTGTTTGTCCAGAGCAATTTTGGCTTTGTGAAGTTTACAGCACTGATAAAGAGAAGTACCAAGCAGCTAAAGTAGCGATAAAACAAGTTTTAATAAATGCATTATCAACATCACATGTACATGACATGAGTGATGCCATGAAGGAAAGTGCTCGTAAGAAAGAACAAAAAACAAATCAGAAACGAGCAAAATAACAGCAACAACACAAAATAAGCATGAAGAACAAAATGCAGGAGCAACAACCAGAAAAACAGAAATCTCGAGCAGGCAGAGGATGTGAGTTAAAGTTGGCCACTGTTTTGGCTTTTTGTTTTTACTTGAGCACCACGAGTCTCCTCTTCATGCGCCACGGTTGGTTCCTTAATGTAGCAAGCACTTTCTTCTTCTCCTCTACCTGTTCCTTCAGGGCCTCCATCTCTCCCTCTGACAGCGAATCGTCATCAGAGTCAGAGTCAGAGGATGAGCTGATAAAGGGAAAGACGTGTCACGTTCCAGGACTTTGACAAGGCGCTGTAGAAGCTAAATCTAAACCTCAGACACCAACATCAGTGCAACTCAATGAATGTCAAGTCTTTAAAAGGCATCCTGGGTTGGTCCTGTGTTTCTGCCTTTATTGTCAATCTGCTGTTTCACTATGAAGCTCCAGAAATGTTTTGTGGACTACAAAACTTCGCCCAACTGTCCATTAGCATGGGCAAGTTGATAGTGACTGAATTTTCATTTTTGGGCACATATCCTTTAATTTATGACCAAATACCTGTCTCAACTTTGCTTTGTTTAGTGCTATTTAGAAAATGTGGGCATGCTGACCTGTTACACTAACATTGTGCACACTGTCTGCCAAACAACTGCATGTTAACATGATGACATTAGCATTTAGCTCCCTAGTTTGTACTACTTCTGAAGGCAAAAGCATTTAAAGTCCTTGTGAGGGCACACAAACCCTGCTTCCTTCCTCAACTACGCAAAGCTGGACAATCACAGTGGGTTTGAATGTCAGATTTTGGCAGTTAACTTTTCTGGAAATCAGGGATGCGTGCAAATTTGTATGCCCCTTTTCGACAACACATGCCATATCACGTTCTGGTTACATGTATATAACTACTTTCATGGCAAGAGGTGGTGGAGTTGCACCTTGGGATCAAGGCTGCCAAGGCAGCAACAGCAGTTCAAGACTGCGTTTCAACATTTTTTCGACATTGATTCTCTGTACTATTTGACCATCAAGTGGTTCTGATGGAGCACACTGGCAGCTCAAGTCTATTGTTTTTTTCAAGTTATTGTGTCTATTTTGTTGTAGATTGTGTCTCTTGTTATTTTTTACACATTTTTTTCCATAATTTTTAATTAATGTGTTGGTGTCTGCCACAGTTTTTCATAGAACCAAGGGGGGCGCCGAAGTAAGACATTTGCAAATCAAACACAGGATGGCTTTAAATCCAGTCCCAAAACTTACAGGTTGCAATTTAAAGTTAAACATTAAGATGAGGGATGAAGTATTTTGAAAGGTTGTTCACAAATTAAGTGATTATATTACTAGTTGAATGAGTGAACTGGTCGATGATTAAAACCTTCTTTCTTGACATTGGATAGTCTGATCCGGTAGTTAGCAGCTTTTTAAAATGCAGCCAACTACCAAACACTCCCAATGAAACAGTAGCATGACGTGTGTCACGGGATGATTTGTCCTGTTGCCTGTGCAGTCCATAATTAATGAACAAATGAGATTACACCATCCATTACATCAGCCTAAAATATAACCATAACTGAGTTTACTGCCATTTGTAAAACATTCAGTTGGATGATGGTATCATGTTTTCTGGTGCTTGGAAGCTCAAACTCACACAAAAATACAAAAAAAACAAGTAGTCCAATAAAAGTATTGATGCTATACATGCAGTTGTTGATGCATCAATACCATCATTAAATGTTTCTCAATAACTTTTCTGTGTACATTACTGCTTATATACTGCTATACCAGATATACTGTAAATGAGAAATATTCAGGGAAATCAGTGTGTATTCTGTGCTTTAATAATATTAGCATAATATGAACACTGTTAATGCTTTAACTCCCTGAATATTTGCCACACAGCTTCATAACAGAGTCTGTCAGGGGTCTGAATGGAGAAAGCCCATATGGGTGTGTGGAGCATGCAGGTAGGCGAGAGACTCTCAGAGAATACTGCACCTGCTCAACTTCCCATTCTTCTTTTTCTTGTCCTTTTCACCACCTTTGTTCTTCATCCCTTCTTTCCCTTTACCATTCACCTTCTTCTCTTTATTCTGCTCATCTTTCTCCTGTTTGGACACGGTCTTCCCTCGTTTTTTCCCTTTCCGTCGGTCGTCTTCGCTCTCCTCATCGCTCTCCTCCTTCGCAGCTTTCCTCCTGGAAGCTTTTGAGCTTTTGCTTTTCACACTGCGGGTGTCCTCCTCTTCGTCTTCATCGCTGTCCCGGGGTTTGGCCTTCTTCTTCCGTCCTCTTTTCCTCGGTGACTCGTCCTCATCCTCCTCTTCCTCCTCGTCATCACTGACCGGTTTGGCTTTGCGTTGTGGTTTGGCTCTTCTGTTTTTAGCTCTCCTCCTGGCTTCCTCTGGGACAAACATACAGTATGTATATTTTAGATACGTAGCAGAAACATTCATCCATCAAGTGGTGCAACAGAAATATCACATACAATTTTCTCCCCTGTTCAGCTGCACAATATAAACAAGGCTAAGAAAATAGGCTAATGCCTCAGTTTAAGATTATATTCATGCCATACATGTAAGAAAGTGTAGATTCTCGTGATTCTATTCATGCAAACCATTTCAGAAAAAAACACATCAGCAAGGTACAATCAACACACAAACAAGCTAACAAACTGGCATGTACAAGTTTTGCCACTATACTTATTTCACGGCGGACAATCTCTACACCAGGAATCCTGAGGTGGCAGTGTTTGATTGACAGCTCATTTGAGCAGATATTAGCTTCTATGCCCTACAACAGCCAATCAGTGATTGTGTAGAAAAGTGACCCACTCTCTGTTCTTCCTCTTCTCTCCTAAGCCACTTACATGCCAGCCTTCAGGTGACTGATGCATCATGTAGCCAATGAGATTTCAAATCCAGTAATACTCAGTTTATATGAGTTTTTAAAGCCCTAGACTTAGAAATTATGTCCGTTTATGTGGTTTTATGCGTTTTGCTCTTTGAATAGTTTTTTTCATCTAAGCACTTGTTTTTGAATGTTTTATATGCGCAAAGTTAGTATTGATAAGGAAATAAATGACTATAATGGTTTTTGCCCCTATTACTCACAGGGGCAATTTGAGTGTTCATTTTCAGGGATATTGTTATCTAAGTTGAACTTGGACCAAGTAAGAAGTAGGCTTATTTTTGGATAAAAAAATTTAGGCAAGAAAGGTTCATCAACAGCTGTGAATTAACTTTGAGCTTGACTGGGAAAATTTTACATACATTTCCAAGAATAAGAACAGGTGATTGGAAATCAAAGAGAAGATAAACACAACAAGAATCCTCTGAAGTCATTCCAGACAGATTCTTTGAAAGAAATGTTGTGAAGTTTTTAATCAAAGAAAAGTGATAGAAAGGGGAAAAGATCAAGAAAGCATTAATTAATGCTTTCTTGCTAAAATAATTTCGCCATCACACCATAACAAATCTTCAAGATGCCCAATGTAAATGTTTCCTGATGAAAAGCAAACGAAAAGTGTTCCTGGTGACTCACCTTCACTCCCACTGTCCGACGCAGCATCCACGTCCATCCCAACTATGAACATGTAAAAAAACACACATAGATTAAGGAATAAATCGCAGATAGATATTTGTCACCTATGAATGAATGTAGAAGGTGAAAGTCAAAAATGAATTGTAAGAAACAAATAAACTTTGTTTAAACGTTTTTTAACAAAAGTAGCATAAAAAAACATCTTCTCACCATCATCGATCTTAATTATAGTATCGTTTTTCCTCTTTGGAGGCATTTTCTGCGTCTCCTTTAGTTGTTTCTATCCTCCTTTTCTCCAGTTAGTCCTCCTCTTCTCTCTTCTGCCTCCTCTCCAGCCATGAGTTACTCAAGTGTGAGCAGCTGACACACTTGTGAAGGTCCTGTGTCAAAAAGCCAGGATACACACACAAGCACACACACACACACACACACACACACACACACACACACACACACCGAAACAGGTGTGCCTTTGTTTAGGCAAAGACTGGACGCCTTGACAACCATCAAAGACACACAGTCCACCGGATGATAATCAGGAGAGAACAAAATCCGTCAGACAATGGACTCGTCAATCAAAATGCTAATTAACATTTGAGTGAAGCAACAAGAGCTTGTATAAAGTCAACATGCTTTAATCCACAAGTTTATTCAGATGGGACAACGGCTAAAAATATATCATCCTCACAAAATGTACGTGATGATACAAGAAAACCAAAAACTGATGGTTGGAAAGTGCTGTTGTGTCCCAGTAAGGAGACACCAGAGTAAATGTACTGTACATAAAGGTCGGACCCAATTAAAGTAATGGTGATGAAAACTTGAATCCTGAGTGTAATGTGAAACAAGTCACTGGTGTTTAAACACTATATCTGTAACTAGGATTGGTCTATCTTAAAACAACACTCACATGCCCATATGTGCAGTGAAAGAGTTTAAGTGTTTCTTGTCTCTTTCTGAAGCAAATCCAAGTTATGCAATGTGGAAGAAAATCCACGCTCGTCGTTTTAATTTTGCCAAGTATGCTTTTACATACAAGGAATTTGTCTTGGTGTTTTGGAGCATATCAATAAACATTGTAAGTAGAGACAAAATATAGAGTCGGATAGAAAGCAAGCATTGCAAGTCAAGAACTAGAACTAGAAAATTAAAGATTGGCAATAAAATATGAAAAATACTATAAAAATATGTCCAATATGTCTTATTTTTGTTTTCAGTTGTGTGCAGGAATGTGCAAAGTATTTACAAAGAAATGTGCAAAAGTTCACATAACGCAGAACATTTGAAATATGCAAGATAGTAAGCCAATAACAATTCAGTTATTAGAGAGTCTTATTTTAAGCTCAACAATGAAGCAAAAGTCAGAACTTTGTACAAATAGTCTCTTTTACAAATACACACTTGATTTAACAGTTTTGTCGGCTGAACTTCGGAATCAAAGTTTTAGGAAATGTGAGCCTGTCATTTGAGTTTGTCATAAATCAGAGGTTAAATAAGAAGGTGAACGTGAGTGTTGAATGTTCGTATGTATCCACATTCCATGTGTTTCCACCACTAAGATGCAGCAGCTACTACCTGTGTTGTTATGGTCAAATGTTACATCTGACCTCTTGAATAATACAGGAGGAAACAGGAGACACCAGGCTGCTCACACAGGGAGCCACACACTTCAGAGGGTAATATGAATGCTCGCTTTAAGGCTTGTTGGAGTTTTTTATGTCCTCATCCAGCTCCTCCTCCTGATTGTCCTCTCCACTTCCTGCAACCATTCAATATCAATACTCTTCTCCTTCAGTCTTCATCCTCCCCTCTCACTACTGTACTTGGAAAAGGCCTGGATGCATTTATTCTTAAGAACCTTTTACTAAAAGATATCCAACTTTACACTCAGTGCCAACCTTTGCCCTTTTAAAGCAAAACTGGACACCGTCTGAGCAGTCAAATCAGTGCTTCTAGTGCCACACTGTCTCACTCCTCCCTTCATTACTGGAAAAGAGATCATAGTACGGCGGACGTGGAGATATCCGGTAATGTGTAACCTGTCATGGCTCAGTTTTCTGCCACATTGTACAAGCTTGGAAGGAGACTGGGGCAGCGCCAAGACACAACTCCAGGAGGGTGAGACAGCGGGCATCAGGGGGTTGGTATTACCTGGATGAATAAGAGTGAGGATTATGATGTATACAGAGAAGATGGAGGCTCCTTATCAACGTGTCCTCAGTCTTCACTAAATAATGTGATTGACAATTCTTGGCCCACAATGAAAGAATAAAGCATTGGGGGCTTACTTCATCCTCTGGTTCTCAAATGACTGCAGAATTAATACTTAATGCTTACTTGCCATGAATTGATCATGAGCATCCATGGAAGTGGATTTGATTGGCACTGTAATTCAATGTCAGTGGCATTATGAGCTTGTTGACTTGTGGTCTTGAATGATTTAGACACAACACATCCTCAATGCAGGCCTTTACATCGCACACTTCTTTTAATTAAACAAGAATGACTTTCAATGTGTAGAATTTCAGGTGAATAAAGTTTAAACCTTTAGGTTTGACAGACAGGTCAGATAATGACAGGTTGATGGACAGTGCAGAGCAGAATCTGCCATTGGGACACTGGATATGACCACGCCGTTATCAGATGATACGACGTTGCTACATGATGAAAGTCAGACCAGGTTAATAGATTTACACTGACAGCTCAGATCTGAATGTCTGGCACAGATTTGACTGTTTCATTTCTAATAATCTGACAGTCTTTATGTGTCCCTCATATTAATGTTTCCATGCTGGGTAACTGATGTAAGTTGAGTGTGTAAGTGCAGCCAGAGATGAGAGTAAGATCCATTTAAGCCCAGCTAGCTAGGTTAAGTGGCTTCCATGTCTAATGAATTGTTTAAAACTTTGGCCCAGTCACAGGTCCAGGGACAGCTGTGCTCAGTGACTCAGTGTGAGAGGCCAAGAGAAAACTAGAATGGCACACATTAAAGTTTATACCTCCGCCAATGTCAAACAGCCCCCTTTTCCCAGCCTAATCCAGTATCAAACTCAATAACTGTATCGCTCTAAATTTTAAACCACCCACAGCTAATTAACCATTACTTAAACTCACTAGCATCAAATTGATAGATACCACCTAAACACACCTAATTTTCTTAATCAAGATTCATGCATTATTCCCTGAGAAATTAGTGCAAAATGTAAAAAAAAATAATGCAAATCTCTTAACGTAAAAGTGAGAAAAATTAAAAGTTGATTGGGTCTATTTTGGGCTAACACACATCCTCCATCCAAGTTTCGTGGAAATACGTTCAGACAAAAACATAACCTCCTTGGCAGTGTCATGGTTTGGATTTTTGGTTTGATTACTTTCTGTTTTATTTCGATTTCCACTTCCTTTGTCTTTTTTTCCCCGCTCTTGTTCTGTGTTCACCTGTGTGTCATTAGTTAAACACTCTCTGTGTGTCTAAGCCTGTGTTTTTCCCTTCACTCTTTGTTGGTTTGTCTGTTGTCATCCTACTTTCATCCCATTTTTTTGTTGCTCGTCACACCTGTTCCTGGTCCTGTGTTGTCCTCGTGCCTTACTGTGCTGCTGCCTGTGTTCCTCGTGCCTCCTTGGTTTGGAGTTTGCACTCATGAATTACTGTTTTGTTGCTGGAGTTTTGAGTACCTGCCATTTGTCGTTGATTTTGGATTGTGGACTTTCATATCAGCTTATGATTAAAGCCCCTTTTTGTTTTTCACCTTCTTGCCTCTGTGTGTGTTGCGTTTGGGCAAATTTTTGCAAAACTTGTCAGGCGTGGTTAATATATATCAGTGTGGTTTAAAATAGTTATAATTTTGAACACAAGTAAAAAAAAAAAATATTAGGAAACTGATCAACTTTTCCTAACACATGAAAAAAGATCCACCAAGGTTAACAACCAAAGTTAAAGTCAGTTACTACATGGGATCTCATCGTATGTTTTCGAAGACAACAAAAACAGAATTAGTGCAAGGAGTATTACCCTGGGTGAATAAATTAAACTAAAATTAAGATATATACAGTACAGACCAAAAGTTTGGACACACCTTCTCATTCAAAGTGAGAGTTTTCTTTATTTTCATGACTATGAAAATTGTAGATTCACACTGAAGGCATCAAAACTATGAATTAACACATGTGGAATTATATACTTAACAAAAAAGTGTGAAACAACTGAAAATATGTCTTATATTCTAGGTTCTTCAAAGTAGCCACCTTTTGCTTTGATTACTGCTTCGCACACTCTTGGCATTCTCTTGATGAGCTTCAAGAGGTAGTCACCTGAAATGGTCTTCCAACAGTCTTGAAGGAGTTCCCAGAGATGCTTAGCACTTGTTGGCCCTTTTGCCTTCACTCTGCGGTCCAGCTCACCCCAAACCATCTCGATTGGGTTCAGGTCCGGTGACTGTGGAGGCCAGGTCATCTGGCGCAGCACCCCATCACTCTCCTTCTTGGTCAAATAGCCCTTACACAGCCTGGAGGTGTGTTTGGGGTCATTGTCCTGTTGAAAAATAAATGATGGTCCAACTAAACGCAAACCGGATGGAATAGCATGCCGCTGCAAGATGCTGTGGTAGCCATGCTGGTTCAGTATGCCTTCAATTTTGAATAAATCCCCAACAGTGTCACCAGCAAAGCACCCCCACACCATCACACCTCCTCCTCCATGCTTCACGGTGGGAACCAGCATGTAGAGTCCATCCGTTCACCTTTTCTGCGTCGCACAAAGACACGGTGGTTGGAACCAAAGATCTCAAATTTGGACTCATCAGACCAAAGCACAGATTTCCACTGGTCTAATGTCCATTCCTTGTGTTCTTTAGCCCAAACAAGTCTCTTCTGCTTGTTGCCTGTCCTTAGCAGTGGTTTCCTAGCAGCTATTCTACCATGAAGGCCTGATTCACACAGTCTCCTCTTAACAGTTGTTCTAGAGATGTGTCTGCTGCTAGAACTCTGTGTGGCATTGACCTGGTCTCTAATCTGAGCTGCTGTTAACCTGCGATTTCTGAGGCTGGTGACTCGGATGAACTTATCCTCCGCAGCAGAGGTGACTCTTGGTCTTCCTTTCCTGGGGCGGTCCTCATGTGAGCCAGTTTCTTTGTAGCGCTTGATGGTTTTTGCGACTGCACTTGGGGACACTTTCAAAGTTTTCCCAATTTTTCGGACTGACTGACCTTCATTTCTTAAAGTAATGATGGCCACTCGTTTTTCTTTACTTAGCTTTTTTCTTGCCATAATACAAATTCTAACAGTCTATTCAGTAGGACTATCAGCTGTGTATCCACCTGACTTCTGCACAACACAACTGATGGTCCCAACCCCATTTATAAGGCAAGAAATCCCACTTATTAAACCTGACAGGGCACACCTGTGAAGTGAAAACCATTTCAGGTGACTACCTCTTGAAGCTCATCAAGAGAACGCAGAGTGTGTGCAAAGCAGTAATCAGAGCAAAAGGTGGCTACTTTGAAGAAACTAGAATATAAGGCGTATTTTCAGTTGTTTTACACTTTTTTGTTAAGTACATATTTCCACATGTGTTAATTCATAGTTTTGATGCCTTCAGTGTGAATCTACAATGTCAATAGTAATGAAAAGAAAGGAAACTCATTGAATGAGAAGGTGTGTCCAAACTTTTGGTCTGTACTGTATGTTAAAAGAAGTAGAAGCTAATTGTACATTGGCTAACATGGTCCACCAATCCAATTATAGAATGTGTAGAATTCATTAAAAAAGTAATAATAATAATAATATTTAAACAACACGTCAATGTTTAGCTTCCAATTTCGACAACATGTGAGTGATGAGTTGCTGTGATATGAAAATGAGGCCAAGCAGAGCAAAATGGAAACCTCTGTGCATAGGCGGTCTCACAATGTTTGTGGGTCAGAGGCGAAAAAAAATAAAAATGGCACCAGCCGTACGTGGTGGGACACCAGCACACCGAAAGTCGTGATATATTTATAGTGGAGAGAGGGAGCTTTATCACGTTTTGTCCACTGGAAGGGCACCCTAGAGGAAACTTTATAGGTCTTATCTACCATAGAGGACACTTTGGCTGTGTTTTTTCAAACATGGGGGCACCAGCGATCGCTCCTGCACCACCAGTGCCTACCATCAAAACAGAAAGCACGCTGCACACCTGTCTATAGCCAAAGTAGCATCAAAACATGAAGACGAATATTTTCCCTGTTTTGTATGCTGCACAGAAAGACAATTATTATTCAGATTTACTGCAGATTTAATTTACAAATGTATTTATTTGTAGTTTTAAAAGACACTGACACAGAACTGTAATACAACCTCTAAAGAGAAATTACTTTCTGCTCTTGTTAACGTTTATTCATTAACAAAGGAACATCTACTAAACTGAAATTACTGCATCTTGTTTTTTATCATGAATACAGTTTTTTATTTATTTTTTTATTAATTTATTCTTTCATTCAGGAGAAAATGTGACTTAACCTCCGACAAGTCAGCGCTCTTGTTACTCTCAGTTCACAGTGTTCTGATCATCTGGACATGACTTTCTCTATAAAGTGCTTGGTTGCAATATGATATCATGCTGTTTTTCACTCCCTCAGTGTCTCTGCAGGCTCGGCACCCGGTACATCTTGTGTTCACTTTGCCGAGGGAAACCGGGCAGGTACCCAGGAGCCCCGTGGTTGCCATGATGATAGGTCCTGGGGACGGGGGCTCTGGTGGCTGGAAGTTCCTGGTCTCTAACAAGAGGAGGAGGGTTACGTCCATTTTTCCCATGAGACAGCCTCTGACTGCTGCCATGGTTTTCTTCTACATCTGCAGAGGGAGAAAATCGGATGATTTTTTTTATTTCTTTTTATTATTAAGTTAAATGTTTGACTTGTCTGATAACCTTTAACATTTTTCAGTTTCAGGGCTCTGTACAGTCAGAACAAAGGCAATTAAAGCGGAAAGCTTAATTTGATTTTTCATTTTATTCCAGGATTAAACATCTTGTGTAAAATTCAAAATCTCACCTTCATGGTCTTGCAGTGAGGCGTTATTGTTCTGCTGTTGCTCTGCAGCTTTCCTCGCCTCCTCGAGATCCATTTGTGCCTTCAGTGCTGCTTGTTTGTTCTTCTTCTTGTTCTCCTCGTTTTGCTTGAAAAGGACACACAAGCAGATATCTTATTCAATCCACTTAAAGCACAATGCCCACCCACAGAATTTTACAAATAATTTTAAAGTTTAGAAATATAGAATAAGGTACAGAACGGTGCATTCTAATATCACTTTTATTCAGCTGCTGCACTTGACATGAAACATAGCTGGCCTGCTGGTTCTTGGAGAGATATAAGCTGTTACTCTGCTGCTCTCTGCTGGTGTGATGATACTGATACAACTACTGTGGCCTACACACTGTTGAGATGTTTCAAAGCTGGTCAAATGTATTAGAAAAGCAAACTTGGAGGACAAAGTGTTAAAGGTTGGTGGTGTGATGTACTGTGTATTACATAATTCTGAGCAAAATTTGCAGAACTTTTACAGCCTCATTACTCAACTTTGAGTGTCATTCATGTATAATTTCCAAGTATAAACGTTTGAGTCACCGTTTGTAGTTTTTTCTTCAGTTCCACATTAGCTTCTTTGTAGCTTTTGGATGTGGACTGCAGGTAATAAATGGCCAGTCTGAAAGATAAATAACAGATTATTACCATCAAAGAATCGTTAAAAATCACAAGAAAACTATCAAAATAGCTTTATTATCACAGCCTGGTCATGTTAGTACTTAAAAACAAACTCAGATGCGTCACACTTGATGCCATCAGAGATTGTTGTCCGATCTACATGCATTCCTATCCAAAGAGCACCTCCTAACTTCAGTATTTTTCAACTTGGACCCATTTTCCCAAGTTTTTGTGTCTAAGCGACTTAATGACAGCAATGTCTGAAACAGCGCTGCCTCTATTATGTTCATATATACAAAGAGGCTGCACTGCTGAGGGTTCAGCTGTGTGCACACTTCCCAAAAGACATCATTTTGTTACATTCAGCCAAGTTTTTTGTCAATTTTTGGCACTGTGCACCCGGAAGGCTTTGATGTCGGAAGATGGAAATTTCGACCAGGAAATTCCAGCCTCCGATGTTGACTGAGTGCAGCAGAAGAACAATAATCTGATCCTGTCAGAGACACAACACAGTTGCTGTCCGTATTAGTCACTTAGACACAAGAACATGGGAAAATAGGATCCACATTGAAAAATACCCTTTAGTTACCCTTTAAAATGTACCACTAAAAGAAATGATGACAACACGGTTATGCAAGATATCATAAGCTGTGTAAAAAGTACATATTCATGCAGTGTGCTGCTGAGTGTTTGCTGACTCACACCATCAGCAGTATGAAGGGTAGCACCAGCCCGGGGTTGGAGGCATAGCTGAACACTCTACTGAACCAGGCAGGGAAATCTGACTCCAGCGTCTCCTGGATCACATCAAACATCCGTTTTTTCCCACTGAGGAGAAGAGAATGATTGTGACAGAAAGTCAAAGTAATTAAATTGTGAGTACCAGATACCTTGAAAAAACACCATTACCTGAAAGGTCCACAGTCAAAGGAAGGAGGGATGGTGACGATGGTGTAGATGGCAGGCAGAGTGGACAAGAAGAGGATGACCAGCAACATGGCCATGTAGAAGTTGTTGGAGCCAGAGGCCTTGAAGACCCTTTCCTGAGGGACATTACAGCACATGACGGCCCAGCACTGCAGGTACATGGACACGTGGAGGCGGAGGACGTTCAGGGCGGGCAGGCAGGGGGCGTAGAAAGCACCCATCCTGGAGAGAACCAGGCAAAACACAGAGTGGAGGACTGAGACTGAGTGCTCGCTATCATACATTGATTTTCATTATACCAGTGATGCTGGTTGTAAATAAAACATTAAAAAAATATAAGGGAGATTGAGCATCCTGAATTAAATAAAACTTGTATTTTTACATCTCACCATATCATCCCTTGATTGAAGATCAGGCCCAGGACGTTCCCACTGACATCAAACTCAGAGTACGACGGCTTTCACAAACAACATGAAGGAGATAAGATAACTCTGCTGTGACCGACATTTAAATTCAACTCTAGAAGAAAAGGTGCCCATTTTGAATGTGTAATGACATTTTAGTGGCACAGTCACTGTAATGAGTGAGCACAGATGACTCACAAATCCGGCCTCCAGGTCCCAGCACCAGCAGTAGTTGAGAAAACGAACAAGCACGGCTCTCAGGAAATCACCAATCAGCAGCGTAATGTAGGTTGTCATGGTATCAGATATGATCAGGCGGACAAACTCCTGCAGAAGAAATCATAGAATGATCACCTTACAGGGGATATACTTGTGTTATCACTATATTTATTGTGTAGATTTGTATAGTCTTACCCAACATAAATACACTGTATTTTATTTTAATGCAAACCCTAACACATTTCCATTAGAAATCATAATAATTCACAAGCAAATGTAATCAGTGTATGGTTTTTGAAAGTTGCCAATATTGAATATTGAAAAAGTAAAAGATATTATTAAAGTGTATTTTGTCGTTGTGAGCATGTTGAAGCATTTGAAGATATAACAATAAGCAAGAGTAGGCACTGTGGAATACTGTATTTCTATTGCAGATGAAACTATTGAAATGCCTCTGTTCTCTGCTCTTAAAAATCTCCAAAACTAAAATATGTACACAGTTCAATAAGTTGTAAAATGTTAAGACATATTTGTTAATGTTTCTAAATTTAAAAATCTTTCGGACCAATATGTTTTTGTTTTTATTTAACAAAATTTGATGAAAATGATGATTCATTTCTGACAAAATTTTAATACTTTTATCAATATTATAGTTGTTGGACTTACATACCCTTATAGTTTAGGTCGTACAGATTCCAAGAATATGAAGCATTTGACAATACTCCAAGAAATCATCAAAATAAGCAAAAATACTAGTGAAGGCACGGGTATATCATTTCTATTGCAGAGCTCAAAGGGTTAAGGGTTAGGGGGTTAGGGTTACCTGTCACCTGTGTTACATTAGTTAATCCTTCCTGTGTATTTAAGCCTGAGTTTAACCCTCACTCTGTGTTGGTTCGTCTGTGTCATCTGTGCCAGTTCTCCCGGTCCTTGTGTGTTCCCTGTGGTTTTCTGGTTTGTCCTCTGTTTTCTTATTTCTCTTTAGTTTTTTCCTTTGACCTTTGCCGGCCTTTTGCTGCTTGCATTTTGGACTTTGGTTACCAGCATCATGACTTTATGATATAAAAACAATTACGTCATACAAAAGCAATTGTTTACACAAACACACACACATGCGCTCTGACCTGCCCCACCATGGTCTCCCAGCAGGGCCCTCTGGGCACATCAGCAGGCTGCACAGTGAAAGGTGAACCAGTGCTGTTTTCTGATCCTGTTCCATTGTAAAAACTGGCTTCCCACGTAGTTATATTAAACTTCACTATCTTTTCTTCTTCCCTCTGCAACACATACACACCTCAGGTTAACTGTACTGTAACCATATGAAGTATTTCACACATCTACATGCTGCAGTTCTCACTTTAAGGTTGATCTCATCCATGAGTGCGATGATGAAGGTGTAGAGATTTCCCAGGAAGAGGGCGAAGATGCGACCCAGCTGCCACTGCAGAGCAACACGGGGGTGGTAGTTCTCCAGGGCACTGATGACGTCAAACAACATGGGGCAGAACATCCCCAGTAATGACATCACCATGTTCACCTGAGGAACACAAAGGCCCAGACTACTGAAAGGTCATATGATAAGTCAGATAACTAAAGGACTGCACATCTGTCACGTACCATGGCCAGTATAGGCCTGTCTGGATAGTCAGAGTGTGCATTAACATTTTAACGCATCTGTGTCCTAAATCCATACTAAAGTCTAATTCCTAAATCTTTTGAGTGTACTTTAAATAATCAGACTAACAAACTCAAACTAAATGTGGATGATGACAATCACATTTTTGGAAAACATTTTACTGTCTGATTAAGTTTCATTGGCTGTGGCATTCTAACGTCACATTTCCTGTCAGTACAAAATGGCAGTGATAGAATGTAACTCAGTACATCTACTAGGCAAAAATTGTACTTTTTACTCCACTACATTTATTCGAGTTCAACTTGAGTAAAGGAAGACAATGTGTTAAAATATTTCTTTCGTGCAAGTCAAAGTTCCATATATGAATAGTACTTGAGTAAAATTCTTTAAGTATCTGATATTAAATGTACTTAAGGATCAAAAGTAATTTTAAGGCAATAAATGTACTTAAAGATCAAAAGTACAACTACAAGTAAATTATACATATATTTACATGTTATCATATACTATGGGTCGTTCAAGTATTAACAGGGACAATTATCAGATCGGATATTCAGCATTTTCCTTTCTGTGCTATCTATTCGATTGTAAAATTAAAAATAAAGTTCATTTTAAAAATTCACTACTTTGGCTCTGATGCAGCATGTAATCTGCAAAGTAACTAGTAACTAAAGTAATCAAATAATTGTAGTGGAGTAGAAAAGTACAATATTTGCCACCAGAACATAGTGGAGTGGAAGTATAAAGTAGCAGAAAATGGAAATACTCAAGCAGAGTACGTCAAAATTGAACTTCAGTACAGTATTTGAATAAATGTACTTAGTTACATTCCATCACTGATGTATAATAATTAATGACGCGACACCATTTAATGAACTTGCTCAGCACGTCCTGCCTACTCAAATGATTCATATCTATTCTATTCTTCTATTCTTCTTCTATTTCTGTCACTTTGATTGTCTCGTTTCTCATTTCTACCTCATTCCTCTCCCACCAGCTGTGATTCTCCAGTCCATCGAGGGCGAACTTCTGAGAGCGACGCACCACAAAGTAGATGAGGTATCCACTTCCCGCTAAGCAGCACAGCACCAGGAAGTTGGCCAGCACACGAAGAAAACGAGTCAGATGGATGTTGTCATCCTTCCGGCTCTCTTGCTCCTCTAGTATTGCCTCCTGCAGAGGTATCATATACAGGATATAGATAAATGTGATATAAATTGCAATAACTTCTTTGCTGATTCATTAACAGCAGCACTGACCTTGAAACTGGTGGTGATGGAGGCAAACTTATTGTCTGCAGTTTCAGGGTTTCCTATCAGGTAGTCCCAGCTGGTGAACATCTTCCAGCTGAAGTTAAAGCTGTTATCATCTCCAACCCCAGATTCATTTGCATTACGGGCCATCCTTTAATCAGATATACAGATTCAGCATCATATTTTACCTAAAGGAGATTAATTAACTCTGTGTAGTCATTATAAACTCACGTTCTTATGACCACCATATAGCTATAGGCCACTGTTCCTACACCAACCAGGAAGTATGACAGAGGCATACGGAACTTGAGCCAGCCAATGGCACGCTGGTTGTTGTAGAAACCGTAAAAGAGGACTGAATACTGAGCGTAACCCTGTGGGTGGAAAATTTAGCAGCAAAGAATGCATCATTATTTTCCAGAACAAAACAGCACAAAGCTATTTCGAGAGCCTGTGTGTGTGATGTAGAGCTTGTATTATTAACTGACTCCAAAGTCCCATAAGACAGAAAAGTCCATGGCACTGCCCTCCTCAGCCCTGGGGACAGTCTTTCTTGGGATGCTGCCATAAGGTCGCCCCATTAATGCCTGATAGCAGTAGAGAAAACATGCAATAAATATATATATGAGAGCAAAACTGATACAGACACAGTACAAGGAAATGGAATATGATTTGATTCTGATGAAAAAATGTTCATGTACAGTACCTCTGGCACCATAACAAGGCCAAAGGTCAGACCGAACAAGATCATGTTGATTCCGTACATCCACCTCAGGAAGATAAAGTAAGAGGCAACCGAGGAGCCAAAATGACCTGAAGGAATGAATATGAGGATAGCTAGAGCTACAACCTTTAGCAGCCCTGCTTTCAACCCTCTGAAGACTATATATAAGTCTATATAGAAGTCAGTACCGGAAATTACGGGAAAAATAATACATCTGAAAAATAAACCAAACTTTACTTTCAATTTCCTTGATTTTCATCTCCCATGGAATGCAGGCCGTTCTGAAGTTTTCAAAGTCTCGCTGAAACTTCATCCATTTCTATAATAGAAAAATAGTTGAATAAAAATGCATTTTATATTCCAAATAAGTATATCAAATCAGAGCGTGATTATCAGCCATGAGTAACTTTAAGTGCAGTCATGAGATACTTAAGATACTACATTTTCTGCTACATTAAACTTTATCCACTACAATGTTGAGGCAAATAACTTAAATTATAGTTAGGTTAGTTATATTTACTTGAGTTAAAGTTACTTTACAGATTTAATTTAATAGTACAAATATAATCATCAAATAAATTATGATCATAAAACTTTATTAATCCCTGAGGGGAAAATCACAAGCTGCCCAGCAGATAAAAGTACTTAAACCACCTTTATCAGCTTCACCATTAAAGTGATGAATACAGTACTTCATCAATAATTATAATTCATTAATATAATATGCACTATTCCGATATATTACATTTTGCATGATGAGTACTTTTACTCTAAGTACTTTAAGTATATTTTGACGCTAATATTTTTGTATTTTTACCTAAAGGTGCGATATGTAAGAATTAAGTAACGTATCAAAGTCACATTCAAACATGGGGCAGTATATCGCCAGAGTAACTGCTAACTGTAGCTGCTAACTTGAGCTGCCTTTAGTTTGTTAGCTCCTGTTAGCCGTGCAGCTAGCAATCGGCACTGAGAGTTTGGAGAACCGGGGAGTGTTGGTGTTTACACCACTAGCACAGGAACTAGGGCTAGCTAGTTAGCATGCTAACTTCGGCATATATCTTTGAAAAGCAATACATAGACATCATTACATCACAACTGTTCCTCACACTCTTTTGATAATTTAATTAAAAATTCTTACATATTGCACCTTTAAGTAAAGATTTAAATAACTTTTACATGTAACAGAGTACATCTACACTGTGATATTGTTACTTTTACTTAAGTACTAGAACTGAGTACTTCTTGCATCTCTGGTCATTTCTTACCTTGGTCATCATGACCTTGTACGCATAAAGCTTCCTGCCTTTTCCTTTCCCCAAAGCTCCCTCATATTTCTCCACAAACTGCTGAGACTCCCTACAAGCAACACGATGATGTGATTCAAAGTGAAGGTGTCATATCACATCAGATCCTGAGAAAGTGCACGTCATTAATAACACGTTCATTTACCGTAACGTCACCAGTTTCTTTTTCATCGGCCAGGGTTTCCCCCTCAGACCCTGGATCAGTTTCTTCCTGTCGTCCACTGCCTCCTTCAGCCTCTCCAGCTCCTCCGGTGTCAGAGACTCCGGCCTCACCTCTTTCTCTTCATTGTCCTCTTCTCCATTGTCTTCCTGTTCGCTCGTCTCCTGCTCTGAACTGAAGGGACTGAAGAGCAGAGTATTAAATGTCTTTGCAGCTTTCTTTTGTGCCTGAAAAGGCCTACAGATCACTCTGTGAATGTGTCAGATAGTACTTTACCTTGTTTCAATTACTTTTTTGTGCTTTTTCTTCTTCACTTCCTTTGTTTTCTCCTTTTCTCTGCGTCTTCCTCCGTCCTCTTCTTTCTCCTCCTTTTTGGCACTTCCATGTTTCTTTTTTCCCTTGGCATTTCTTTCTTCAGACTCTTCCTCCTCCTGCTCAATTTTTCTTGTTTTTTCATTTTTGATGTTCTTCCTTGTTTTTGCCACCTTACCACTTTTTATGTTGGCCTGCCCCTCCTCATCTCTCGCTCTTCCTCCTGTTTCTTGATAGCTCTTCGCTCTCCTTCTCCTCTCCCTCTCTCTTTTGTCAGGCCGGGCTTGTACTTCCTCCTCTCTTTCTCTTGATCTCGATGCTCTTCTTCTCCTCCCATGTCCTCTCTTCTTTCTCTCTCTGTCACCTTCCCTTCTTTTTCCTCGGTGTCTTTCCCTCTCATGTTCCTCTGGGTGAGTGGAAACTTCTTCCTCGTCACCTGTAGTCAAAACAAAATGTCATGTTTGTTCAGAGTTGCAATGAGCTTTAACACGATGCACAAATTATTTACCATAATATAATTTAACATAAACCCATTATCACCAAATAACCCTACAGTAATGTGAAGTCTACCATTGTCCTCTACTTGACTAAACCATTTCTTTTTCTCTGTCACTGACATGTTTTTATCCAGGTGGTAATCGTGTGATAAATGGGGGCAGAGGTCATGACAGAGGTCATGACTTTAAACTTTATCAGGATCCCCATTAGTTTTCACAATGTGGTCGCTAATCTTTCAGGGGAACGCACAGCAAAAACTTAACTTAGCATTTCAGTTTCAACACAACAAGAACTTGCTATAAGAGTAAAAAAACAGACAACTAGGCATGGGACAATATAATAACAGCCTGTTGATGAACTAAATATTCTCAAAACCCTTAAAATGGCAGTATAACATAATGGAATCCCTTTACCATACATTTTGTTAAGAAACAAATACTTCATCACAGATGGGACACAAATATATTTTTAGAGAACATCCAGTTCTATTCAATAAAGGACTGTATGCTACAAGTTACACAGCTTTTTCAAGTCACTGATGTGAGGATATTTACGATTATCTAAAAAATAGAATTTTACCTCAATCACCTTATCCTGAGGGTTTTTTAATATGAGCCACGATAAAGGTAGGTATTATCCCATCCTTATAAGCAACAGAACCCATCAAGACAAACACAGAATTGTCACACAGCACACACGTGGCGTCTAGAAATAAACAAAAATCAAACAAACAGAACAGGAGGAGCAGCGGGGCCAGATGGTGGGTATATGGTGGCAGCTTGTATGAGAAGTGACTGCTAAAATGGGACGATATGGACTAAGTTTAGACATCTGTGCCTCAAGTTTAATTAGGAAAATCTTCATGAGCACCTCACAAGTAGAAATAAGCTGAACCGTAGGGACCTATAGTGATTCATGTAATAACACAAGGACCCACTCACCTGCAAGTTCCAGTCCAATGTCAACTGTAAGAATGACAAAAGTGGAGACATTTCAACATTTTTCAGGTTGAGTACCTTTGAATTTTCACAAATGTGATGTTAGAGTGACCTGTTACATCTTATAATTTCTGAATTACATCTGCACATTGGGTCAACAACAGTTCATTCTCAGCTTGACTTTTTGATCACTTCTCGTATTTTCAAGTGACGCCTCATGAGTCACAGCAAGGCGATGTTGAAACGTGTACATGCAGACACAGTCAGATCAGAATCGGTGCTGTTCCACAACTGCTGCACAGACTGATATAAGAGAGCAGGGAGTGACTGATGTGATACCCATCTTCATCCTAGTTTTCACTGTTTTCATTTTCATGACAGAGATTAAGTCCATGTGATTCTTCTGAGACACAACAAGACACATACCTGTCTCCATTATGTACGATTCTCAAGCTTGTTGTCACTTTAACATTATCACCTATATGTGTGTGTGTGTGTTGTTTTTTACTGACTTGTAAAGTGTACATGACTCTCTGGGTGATGTGCACTTTAATAAACTGAAGTTGAATTAAAATGTAAGGCCTCAGGAGAATTTTGTCAGGAGAACGTAATGCATGCTGGGGGTTTTCATTTGTCAATTTACTTTAATTATGTTTTCCTGTGGTCTCATGTTTATCGTGTTCCCAAATAATTCCCCTAGAAAATAAGCAACCTCTTCCTCCTCTGATGACCTCAGCTCTATAAATCCACTCCATTATTCTTTGTGTTTTTCTTCAATACGACACTGACCTCTTTCACTGGCAGAGCTTAACCTACTTTATTGTGTACCTGCGCTATTGTCCTGCAGTAAGGGGGATAAAGAGGAAAACAAAGAGGACCACTGACAAATTGAGCTGATATTTATGTAGTCGGCCCTTTGATGTGTGTCCTTAGTGTAACCGGAGTGGCCGGCACACGGGTCATTACGGCCGTGTGCAGCAGAGGGGCACAAAAGAGACAAACAATGGCCTAATGAAGGGAGACGGGGTGGCTAGGCCCACAAGGACGGGGAGACAGCCGAGGGCCAGAGGCCAGCTCCCAAATATGCAGCTGAGAGAGCAGGATGCAAGAGAGAAGCTGTTAAATGTGTCTGAGCTGGTCGATGGGCAGGTTATTACTACCAGAAACCCAGTGGAGACAGCTGTACTATATTTTCTTGTCTGTTCTATTCATATTACTGAAGTTAAAGGTGCACTGTGTAGTTTGGGAAAATACATTTAAATTCAGAAAGATAACATTTACAATATTATAAGGTAACAGTGATACAAACCCAGAAATATTTATTTGATATATTTCTATAACTGAATATATCAGCTGTCCTCAGGGCAGAGTAAGGACCCCATAAAGCGTTTTGGCTACTTAGAAGGGTCCTGCAAATAAAAGTGTAAAATAGCATGAAAACATTTATTTATTCGGTTTATTCAGTTGAATGCTCAATGAAGATCCTCCTTTTCTGATAAAAAATTCTTCCCCAAAACTACAAAGTGCACCTTTAAGACTCTCTACTTACACTAAATATGGATGTTTTCGTCCACAAAATAGGTTCAAATCATTTATCACAGCTGTAAGTAGAATACAAACACAAAAACCAAAGGGTCTTGCTTTATATAAATAAATATAGTAAGTAATAATTTTTCCTTCTAAACATCATGACATCTGATGACATTTAAGACAATTGCACCTGTTAAAAAGGTAAATATATCAAACTTTTATCTCCACAGGCACAAAGAATGAATGTCCTCTTATATTAAAACTCTTGCATTATAAAATGTGAAAACAACAGCCTGTGAACAGTATAATGGTGCACAATATATATCTTGATATTTTGAAATCTCAACCCAAATAAATGTTAACTCAGCACTTTTCTGCCAAACCACAGATACGTTAAGACTGGACTTTAAGTTTCCATTTTCTATTTCTCTCGTCACAACACTGTGTGTATGCTCCCGTTAGGTTCAGGCACAAAAACCACTTGGTCAGGGTTAGGAAAACATCATGGTTTGGCTTTAAATAACTGCTTGGGTCCGTACGATCACAGATGGAGATTGTCCGACTGCCTGTGAAAAATAGCCGTTTTTGTTCGCCACAAAAACGGATATAAGTATCCCCAGGTTTCCTTGTAAATATTCAGTGGTGTGACTCAAACTGCAGCCTTGTTGGTAATAATAACACCACCACCTCCTGTTGTGAAAGGTGGCAAGTAAGCATATAATGTAATACACCATGTTTGGTACAAATGTCAGCCTTGGACACATCTTTGGTTCGCAGAGATGTTAACTGCTAACATGACATCCTGGTGACTGGGCTGCCTTGGAAACAGTATTGCAATATTTTTGAGGCCATATCACAATTCACAATATATATTGAAGATTTTGAAATCCTCTAAAAAGCGCTTCATAAATGCTAGGACTGGACAAGAACATCAAAAATCACGATATTTTTTACCTTGATATTATGACAATATTGTTGGGATGACTATTGGTACTTTCAGAAAAGGTTAATGCATGAGATTTTCGATAAATAATCATCAGTAATGTGGATATAAAGACTAACTGGGTAAAGGCAGGCACTAGAACATGTAGAACGTTCTGGAAAGTTCAGAAGATTGCATCACTCTACTGTACCGCAGCCTTTAAAACCAGGAAAGACAACACCTATATCATATCAAGGCATATAGTCTCATCCCACATAAACAATATTACATCGATACTGCCCAGCTCTAAAAGGTGGTCTTACTGTCACTCTCAGAGGTGATCAGACTGTCTCGAGGCATCTTCCTCTCTTGGCCCAGCACCTCCTTAAAGCGGTCGCCCCAGCATCCAGAGGACTCAGCTGGAAATGAAGCTGCAGGGTTTCAGTGGTCCCTCTCCTTCTTCATCTTTACAGGGAAAGATGCAGCTTATCCAAGCCCACACACTGCCATGGGAATGAAGAGTGTGTGTTTGCGTGTGTGTGTGTGTGTTTGCATGTGTTTAGGGGCTGGTACATGATGAGTAACTCGCATGAGAAGTTTACTTTTTCCTCGCCACCCATCGACCCGAAACAGGGACAATGACAGCGTGGAAACCCTAGAGCCACGCAATTTCACTAGCAATCAATTATTCAAAACAGTTATGACTGCCTTTATGCAGCTGTGTGTGTGTGTGCATTTGTGAACGTTTATGTGTGTGTAGTTTTGGATATGTGTGTGAAATGACAATAACATGAGGGTTGTTGTGAGAGCAGCAGGCCCATGTGAGGGTCAGGACTCTTTGACAGATTGTTTTCACTGTGTCATAGCAGATGACTCAGCTGGTTGGGGTCACTGAGAAGTGACACTCAGAAATCACATTTACCGCATGGTGTTGAATGCCATCTTGTGTTTTATTAGTGGACAGATGGATTACTGATTTTGTTATTCACATACCCATCCATTAGTTCTAGTTCTTTATTATCTGTTACTGCTACTATCCTCATCATTTGTGAATGAGCCTCTGTGGGTAAAAGTATCAAAATGTTAAAGCTCGGGTTGGTAAGTTAATCTAGAGGCATTTTTTGTTATATTTATAAAAAAAAAAATCTCTTTGCCCTCTGCACTCATTGCATATGACTCGACTATGTTTTGCTAAAGCTATTAGCGCACTAGTGGAACAAGAATGGCAGAGAAAGAGCAGCAGTGACTACTAGCAATGTTCATTGATTACGTTCATTAATACAATATTCAGTGTTTTCTTGCATGTGAGTGGGACATGAGGTAGCTGGGCATGATTAGAGATGACAACGACAAGCAGCACTCAAAGCACACAGCCCCAGAGCCAAGCTAACCCAGCACAAAGCACATACCTAAAGCAGCAATAACTGTTGTGTGACGGTACATATGTGACAGCTATTTCACTTGTGTTTTTATGATTGTGTCATTTTGACAGAGTTGTTTGTTTTTGCATTTACTGACTAAAGAAGCACAGAGAGCTCGTTGTACATTACAAACTAGCTTCCAACACATCTCCCTGCTGGCCTGTTAGAGCTACGAGGCAGTCGCTGTCGGTGTACTGAGGCAGTGCACATTCATGTGTTTCTGAAGCTCTGAAGGGAGGGCTGGAGGGAGGAGATGGAATATTTCAGTTGGATGCTGTCAAAGATTTAGCTTGCTCTCTTGCTAGTTTCTACACTTTTACCAACCCCAGCTTTAATACAGGCCTATGTGAAGCACTGGTAACAAAGTAAATTAAATGGGAGCCTAATATTGATTCTATTCCTGTAAAGGTACTGCAGGCAACTTGTTTGTTGATTTTGGCAGACAAAGGTGGAATGAGCACCACCGCTTTGTGTTGTAAAGATCTTGAACAACAATCTTGAACACAAGATATTTTTTAAACACAACTGCTTAGGATGCATGGAAAAGGGGTCATGTATCCTTTGTTGGCCATTAATACATGAATAATAAATTACAAATTAAATAATTAGTTGATTAATGAATAATAATAAATAAAGTAATAAACTTGAGTTTCCTACCACCAGACTACAGAGCAGCTTCTTTCCTCAGGTTGTGAGACTCCTCAATTCATCCCCAGCACTGCAACATAAAAAGTTGTTTTCATTTTATGACTTATCCAACCCTGATAAGTAGGAATCCAACCTCGATAGTGACTATATGCTCACTGATGGCCTTGTCAATGTAGGTCATATAGAGGCATCAGTATTAAATTGAGACTGTTTCATCACCAGTTAAAAGCTCCTTGTAGTATTTTTAAATGCTCATTTCAATGTTCCTATTTGCTGCTCTTAGTTGTGCTGATGTTTCTGGTTACAGAGCCACTGCTCTTTCAGCTGGTGAGGAATATGAAATAGGTCACAGATATATTTGTCTGTGTGTTTGGGTAGGTTTCTGGACTAAATCAGCCATCTCACACGTCAGAGTGAGCTTGCACAATAATTTGGCCTGATAACACGACTACCATTTAGGGACGAAAAGCTGCTGCCAACAAAGTGAACTATTACATTCTAGAGTTAAGGAATAGTTTTTGGTTAAGCTCAGGGATTGGTTAAGATTAATCTAAGGGTTGGGGTAAGTCATGCAGTGTACGTCTCACTTAGGAGGATATTTATAAGGAGACCCTGGGATGACCTACATTCATTCCTTTGAGACAAACCCCAACCATTACTAAGGCCAGAATGTAGTGTTAACATTTGAGAAGCCTGTGTGCGCAAAACAAACCTCGTGACCATGTAACAAATCTGGAAGAGATGCAGAGGTGAGCTCCTAGCCAATGAACCTGTAGAGGGCGGTGTTGCTCTGTACTGGGGTGTGTAGGAAGAACCACTGCTGCCTTGGTAAAGATTATTTTTATCTTTAACCGACTTTTTCCCTGTATGTTCTTACATGCACGTGTGGAGAAAAGCCCAAAGCGTCACAGACATGTACGTTTATGTCCATCAACTCGTGCATGATATGTGGGGCAACGAGAGCAGGGAAAGATATCAGTTTCCTCTTGCTAAACTTAGCTGCAGCTAGGAGGGAATCAGTGAACAGCGAGGTGAGGGAGGTCGTCAAGGCCACTCAAGCAGAGAGTGGCATCAAAACAGAGTGTAAAATGGATCTGACTGGAAATGGATACATCACTGCAGTACTGCTAAGATGATAAATCACAGGCAACCATACTCTATTAAGAAATGTTTCATGTTTGATAAACTGGGTATATCCTGCATAATATTAATTATCAAAAGGTTGATCCATGCAGATAAAAAGAATAATACAAACTTACTTGTAATATCTAGACATGCAGATATTTGGGGGGTTTCTTTCCAGAAACCTGAAAGCGTTTTCCAGAAACATTTCATTGGAACTACTTCTCCAAAACAAATAGTTCCTTGACAAATAAATCCAAAACTATCTGGCTGGCGAGATACCACTTGGGGTAAACGTCAAAATTGTTTTTTGTTTTTTTTTATTTGGTTGAACTGACAAAGGATTTGTTCAGGTGATGTGGTCTAATGGGCAATATTTAATACACACCTTTCTGTCAAACTTCAGCTGAGCACTGGTACTTACTGAAAACATGTGATCCCTTTTTAAAGGACGAGTTCAACCAAAAATGAAAATTCAGTCATTACCTACTCACCCTCATGCCGATGGGAATACAGGTGAAGTTTTGTAGTCCACAAAACTTTTCTGGAGCTTCACAGCAAAACAGCGTCGCGGCATTCTCCTAAACAACTGAAGTAGATGGGGACTTCTTTTAAAATTGGCTCCATACAGCTCATTATATGTAATCCAAGTCTCTCGAAGCCCTGAGATCCAAAATTGGTGTGAAAAGACATTATTTACATGCTTCTTTAAGCCGGAATCTTCACTGTAGCTGCAAAGCTGAAAGCGTTAGCGCAAGCTCGACATTGAAGGTATGAAAAACATATTTTCTAATCACTTTGGGATGTCAGGGCCTCCAGAGACTTGGATTGTACCATATGAGCTGAATGGAGCCATTTTTACATTTTCCAGAAATGTTTTGTGGACCATGAAACTCAAATTTGTAAATATACATGATAATTATAGATTTTATAGGAATCACAATGAAAACCTTTATTTTCAGAGAGCAAAGAAGAGATAATAAAACCTAATCAAAAGTTAATATGTACCAGCATGTGTTTTGTTCTGTTCTAGACTGTACTGACGTGTTGCTCTGTACCTGTTGATAAGCAGAAATGAAATGAAATGAGTGTGTCGCTGTACATACACACTTCTGTTTTTTTGTTTAGTAAAACTAAAAGCGTTTTTCGTTATCAGTGTGCACGCATTAGACGGTGATTCATCTCAGAGTTGGCGTGGTAAAAGGCTGCAAAGGGGACCTGCATGTACAGTGTGAGTCAAACAGCAACTCTGTAACAGATGATCAGTCTGTCACCAAGCTCCCTGCAGGTTAGAGAGGCAGGAAAAACAACACAGAGGAAGGCTGTGCAGTGAGGTCAGAGGCATTGTACTGTTCCCTGTTAAATGCTAAATATAAATGTGAGGAGTTCATAGAAAATAAATCCTTTATCAGAAGGGTTATCATGAGCAACAGTCTATAAAGTTGAGGACATTTCTTCAAATCCAGTTTCCAGTCTAAAAGTCCACTTGTTATTTCCTTTAGTGCACTGTAGCAGTCAAAAACAACCACACAAAAACTGTCGGTATGACTGTCTCTTCCCTGCCGACAACGTTCAGCACGTGAACTTTGTATAGCAATAAAGCCTCCTCAGCTCCACAAATGTTGACACTAAATGTAAAGCAGCAGGGAGTTGTGGCCCCGAGGGCAAAACTTGGCTGTTTTTGTCAGAGAGAGGAGGGAGCCAAGAGGAGGGGGGTGCAGGTTAGTCAGGTGTGACTCAGACTATAAACACATTTTCGGCAAAGTGATTGAAAATGAGCACAAAGAGACTTGTCATTAAAGATGTCTAGGGCGCACAGTATCATGTGCTGTTTCAATGTGATATAGGTTGTTTACCTGGAAGACTGTCAGGGATGATTTACTGCTTCTGAGCAGAGGTTAGACTTGTTTTCGAGTTGAACGGAGACTATAGAAAAACAGACTACAAGTCTTTACAACATCCACAGAAGGAAAATGATTCCTTTATAAACCCACAAATCTTCACTTCAAAACTCAGCCCTCTGCCCAGCTGGATCTCTCCCTCCCTTGTTTTCCCCTTCACTACATTCCTTCTTCCTGTTTCTGGGTGATTCTGCTGAGGAGAACCGACTGTTGAAAGAAGAGGAAGAAATGATCTTCAGGAAGGAAATTTCAGCCCTAAATGTACCTAGAGCATGACATAAAATGAGAGAGAAATGGTTGGAAGAGGAGGAAGTGTATTGCTCAACTTTGCAGAGCGTGTTCATGGCACTACTGCAGATAGAGTAGGAGTGTGTGAGAGAGAGAGAAGGGAGCATGGTAAGTATGCGTGAGTAAAACAGCGTCATCAAGCACGGAGGCGGACCCTGTCAGAATGAGGGTGCTGTTAGAGGTGGGACTTGGCCGCTGCGATTGACAGATTAAAGTGGCGGAGGCGTGGCTTGTCCTTGCAGACATAGAAGCACGTGGCCAGGCCAGTCTGCACGAGGGAGCAGCAACAAAGACCAGCCAGTCTGGGGAACAGAACAGAACACAGGACATCTGCTGCACACACATGTACACACACACACACTCTCTCTTTCACACACACACACACACACACACACACACACACATGCGCACTCACATGCAGGGGTTCACATTTGTTCACCACACGCAGGCGTGCGGTCAAACATAGAGTCTCATATATCAGCTGCAAAAGGACACAGAGCTGCATGTAAATGGCAACAAATAGCAACATAAATACACTGTTAAACATGCACACTTGTGAACCACACACATTTATACATCATGTCATACAAACAATCATGCAGATACCCATGTACGGTGAGGTTTGTGTGTGCAGAGAAGGGAGGAGAAAGGAAGAAGCAGAGCGTTAAGACAGTGTGTGACAGAGTGTGTGCTGGGAAAGTCTGGGGGGACTCCTCCCTGGTCAGAAATAACAAGAAACACATTCATGAGAGATGCAGAGGAGTTGTGCAGCAGCACAAGAGAGGGACTGAATGGTCAGTGGGTGCTGATTCAGCAGATCACATTCATTTGATCTGCTTGTTGTTCTTACTTTCTCTTGCTCAAAATCTCTGTCACGATAACTTGCTTATTTACACTTTAAACATATGTGACCCAACAGTCATACTTGAGTAAAAGTAAAGATATTGTGTTAAAGAATTATTTTGATGAAAGTGAAAGTCATCCATACAAATAGTACTTGAGTAAAAGTCTAACATTAATTGTACTTAAACTGACAATAGACTTTTTTGCCTTAATGTATCATTTTGAAGTCAATACTGTGTAAAACATAGTGTACATAGTGATCTGTAGAAAAATGACACCATCCACATATAGATTAGTTCCCAATGACTTTGTTTTCACAGTGCTATTCAGCTAATCACTTTGTTCGATTTTTCCTGCAAAAACGAAAGATGAAGTACAGCACGAAGGAAGCATCTGCCATTACACAGCCAGAACAGGAAGAGGCATTGTTTTCCCTGGTCAGGATCCCCAGGTAATGGTGGAAAAACTGGAATAACTCTGGAAACTCTACACTGCAAAAGAGAAAGAATCCCGCTGATGGAGGAGGTGAGGAGGGAGACTGACAGAAACCGAGTGTGTTTCTCCTCACCACCGGGACTTGAGATGGTTCAAAACTGGCATTCCTTCTACTAGATCAGCAAGTAACAAAACCTGCCTGTTTATTAATACAAGCAAAGTGTATGACTCTGCCTTTTCTTGCACTGAGGTCAAGATTTCTGGGTCAGATGGGGATTCTTAAGGTTGTTTTTTGCTTTGGACAGTAGCCAGGTTGATAGCGGTTGCCATGTTGCTAGCACTGTTTTTGCAACAGTGGCACCAACAGCATACCACAAACAGTATACCACAGGGAGACGTGATCAGTCCTCACGTCTCCCTGTGGTATACTGTTGGTGCTGGTGGTATAGTTCTGATATTCAGCATTTTTGTGATTATCGAAGAACAGTTTTTTTAATCTGTTTTTCTGATCAAATAAATCAATTTAAAAATGTGCTACTTTGGCTTTGATGTAATGGAGTAAAAGTACAATAATTGCTAACATGCAGTGATGGAATGTAACTAAGTACAACTACTAAAGTACTGTACTTATGTACAATTTTAGAGGTAGTTGTACTTTACTTGTGTATTTTAATTTTCTGGCAAATATTGTACTTTTTACTCACTACATTAATTTGATAACTGTAGTTACTAGTTACTTTCTAGATTACATGCTGAATATCGAATCTGATAATTGGCTACGCCGATAATCGGTTGACCCAAAATCTATAGTATGTGTATACATGTAAATATATGTATAGTTTACTTTTACTTGTACTTTTGATACTAAAGTACCTTTACAGTAATATCAGATACTTTAAGACTTTTACTCGAGTACTATTTTAACACGATACTTTTGACTAAGCATGACTTGTGGGTACTTTATACAACACTACCAACATGTGACTCAAGTCAGTTAGTCCAAGTCACAAGTTAGTCCCAGGTCATTTTTTCTTGAGCAAATAAAGTAAAGTTTAGTCCTTAGTTAAGGCAAGTCACTTCTCCCTTCACAAACTTCAGTGTTACCTGCAGTATCTGGTCTTTTTAAAGGGAAAAGTTAAGCTATTAATACCTCAAATAACTATATTATTGACCAATTTATCCAATGTGTTTAACAAGTGTAACAATAAATGGAATTTGCTTATTTAGATTCAGTGAAATAAAAAAATATATAAAAAAATAGAAAATAAAAAATATTCCCTCAACTTCCCTTTTAAAAAGTGAAATACTGACCTCAAACAACTAAACTGAAAAACATCAAGTCTTCAGTTGAGACTCACGTCATTTATTTTCTGTCGAGTCAAGTTGCAAGTCATCAAAACAGTGACTTAAGTCGACTTAAATCCAGGTCACAATGACTCCATTCCACACCTCTGAATGTTTGCTTCTAAAATGTAGCAGAAAATCGAAATACTCAAGTAAAGTACAAATACCTTGATATACACTTCAGTACAGTACTTGAGTTAATGTACTTAGTTACATTCCATCACATGTTTCCTCAACAATTACTGAAAAAACAGTGTCAATGAAAACACCAAGGATTTACAACAAAGCTGTCCCAGATCTACTCAGACAGGCACCCTCTGTTCCTGAAACGTTTCTCTTTACTTACATTAACACACACATAGACAGACACACACACATGCACACACACCGTGGTCCCCTTCATCAGAGGCTGCACATGAAGTTGAATGTGGGCAGAGCAGGGTGGGGGATCAAGTTTTGAAGCAATGGTTTTAGTCGACCTCAGTGCAGAGCTTATCAAGCCCCGCACACAGCTTATGTAAATGGATAAGCTGCCATTTCCACCACGAGCCCCTTTATCAACAGTGTCTCACCACGCCGACGCCAGACACAGGCAAGCTGTGCCTCTGTGTGTGTGTGTGTGTGTGTGTGTGTCGGGTGTGGGCCAATATCTGCCTAGTAACTACAGACAGGCTGTTCCAGATTCACAGAAGTAATCCTCACACCCACTCATCTACACACACACACACACACACACACACACACACACACACACACACAAACACAAACACACACACAGACACAGACTGAAACGCAACAAAATTGTATACATCTGTTGTCATGGTAATGTTGTCACTCTCAGCTGCTCACGTGTGCATGTCATGGTTTTCGAGAAGAATTATTAGTCCTAACCACCCACACACACATGCACGCACACACACTCAGTAGTACCAAAACCTACAAACACACACACACACACACACACACACACACACATACACGAGAAGAAGCTATGACAGCGAGGGGGATGGGTAATGATACTCGACACCTCCCACTCTCTCCTCAGCTGCCCCCTCCTCTTGTTGGAACTCATGAACCTTCACATACTAAACCAACATACATTTCACGTACACATGGTCCTTCTTCTCTGCTTCTCCGTACAGGGCACATTAACACAGCACTCACACACAAAGACCTCAGTGTAAAACAGAGCAGTTTTCCCCTTGCCCTCCCCCTACCTCCCTGTGCTTTCTTTACTCATGTAAAAAATGCCTGTACAATCAGGGGACCGGACGACTGTGTCTGATACATGGAGGAAGATTTGCATAGAAATGCCACATGATGAGTTTTCACAAGCAATAAAACTGTAATTCAGTAGTTGTCGGTATTTCACCCCTTCATCACTTGATTACTGTTTTCTGAGGACCCTACCTTAACACATTGGTTTTAAATTGTATGCAAATGATCTGTCATCAAAGCAAGTCTTCATGAAAAGACAAGAAATAGAGTCATCATTAACACCGTGTGATATTGAATAAATTAAAGTGGGACTGTGCTGCTCAAGCCCTTGTGATGATGATGACTCAGCTTGTTTTTCTTTTATTCACTCCAAATAATAACAAAGAACTACTGTAAGGCTTTCAAATGGCTCAGATAACTACTGGTCCCTCTACAGTCGCAGTGACTCAGATAATCCCCAACTCGCTTTTAGTTTTCAGAGATTATAGAGACAGTTTGCGAAATCCTTCTTATTAATGGCCACTGTGCGTGAAGTGAGGAAAGCAGTCAGTATCCTGTTGCTGTGGAGTTTTTCTTGTGGTTGGTTTGTGAAACAGTCAGCTAGCGGCAGAAGTGATACAGCGGATTGTGAGCTGTAGTTTCTCCAGTAAACACACCAACCGCTATCGCGCTACCTATTGAAAGAGAGACCCTGAGAGGAGCAGCAGAAGAGAGAGGACCGAAGACGTTGGTGTGTTTACCCATGAAACTACAGCTCATAAACCGCCATATCAGAACCGCAAGAAAAACAGAGCTGTGTGAGTTACCAGTTTGAGTCAAGTGTAGAAGAACACAACCAACGAAGCCAGCCAATCACACGCAAATTACGAAAAGAAGTCTGGTTAGATCCATAATAACACTGTTAATGTTGGGGGGGGGGAATTACAATCATATATATCGAAAAGCATTTATTCGAACCATTGGTTGCATGGTACTCACTAGCTTGCTGTTTGCAAATCGCTTTATCAGCTAACGTTATCCAGAGCCATTCAGCGTAGCTAAGTAACAGTTAGCATTAAGCAAGCTAATTTACCACTAGGAGTCTCCACATTAGGATTAGGTGACGTTATGCACTCAAGACAGTCATTTGCTACATTAGCTAGCTAGCAATTTGTCCAACTGAGCAATCAAGAGAGTTAGCTAATATTAGCCAGCTAAAACCACAATATTACAATATATTTCCAGGGCTCAACAGTGCGAGTATTTCATAGGCACTAGTCCCTAAAAACAGTGCCGTGGATAGAGTGTGCGGTTTAGCAAGCTTAATAACTCAAATCTTGTTGTGTCTGAAAGGCCCTTAAGTTGTTGTTAAGCAGTAAATGTACAGTTTAGGTTACAGTTTGTCAGTTAATACATCCTGGAGCTTCTTAAGGCAAAGAAAAGTCTCATCTGTTGTTCCCAAGCTGCTGGAAATGTGAATGGCGTTAGCAGCCTGGAGCAAGAATCAGCTTTGGCTCAGGAGGAAAACAAACATCCCCCCCCACCCGTGCTTCCCAACGACGGTTTGGAAGGAACACGTGCAGACATTGCAAAAGATAGAGCCCATTATTTTTTATTTCGTGATGAGTATCTGATTGGATCTTTCCTTTTCAAGGTTATTTCTTTCTGGATCTATCATCAGTTAATCTCTGTAGGTGGAACTTTATCTCTGACTGATCCGAATTATATAGCTGCACGTCAGAGCTTGTGTGTGTACAGCAGCATGTCTATGGAGGCCTATGCCTCAACTGCTTTTCACATCATAATTGCCCCTACATGTGCTCTTATTATTTTTTTTCATTTAGGAGCATATGTAGGCCTACTCCTTGTATATAAAGTAAGCATAGCACGCTGTATTTCACATGCTTTGAAGTAATGTTAGCTTTGACTTTGGATGTTGTGTTGTGGTGGGTGCCCATCATTTTGTTGATGTTAGCAGACTCCAATTCTAAGCTAATTATAGCGAGAGTTGCACAGTGTGTGCAATGTTTAACTGTTTGTGAGAAGACAGATCAAACTTTTCTATAATTGTGAGACTTTTTGTCTTACTTGAATGTGTTATTAATGTGGGCACATTGACACATCTTTCTCAAAAATAAATAATCAATATATAAGTAAAAAATTGTGGCACCCAATGAATACAGCAAAGACGGACAGAGCCTTCTGTCCATACTCTGCGTTTATTTCGTCCATATGTCTGCACGTTTTCTGAAAGCTTACTGATACTGACCAATGGAGCATTACCTCCAGTAGTCGTGGGGGCCAGTGTAGCAGTGTAGCAAATAATTCATGTGAGACACGACCGCAGGACAAGAGGAAGATGTTTTAAAAGTTGGTGAGATGTTTTAAACATCTGTACTGTATGATTTTACTTTGCTCGGGCACAGGGACAAACAGTCACAAAACAGCTGGGAGGAGATTGGACTAAATTAAATATGAGTTTGACGGTGGTGAGGTGAAAACTGAGGTGTTTGTGAAACTGATTTGACTCTGAGCGACACGCTCTAGTGGCTGTATTTCTTAACATCCTTGTCAACATGAAGGACGTGTGGAAGTATGTGGGCAGTGACTGTGTCGCATGAAAAGGACATATCTATTTTCAGACGTACATGTAAAGGGAGCAATATTAACTTTTAGTCAATAGATACAAAAAGTATATGTGAATGATTTATTGAAAGACACAATCTTACACTTATTGATAAGTAAGTTTCAGTCAGCCCATCTTGGATAAATGAATTCCTTTTTTGAAGAAAAAAAAACCCTCCATGTTTCAGGTTGTTAAAAAAACATCAATAAGATATCCTCTGTTCATTTGTACATGTGTTTTGTTACGACAACATGAGGCAAGATAATGATGACACCAATGTTGTCTATGTAAGCAAATATCTGTGTTTGTGTGTATATAAATATTCCCCCTAAGAAATCTAGGGGAAGATCAGCAGTCACTCCTACTTTTACTTTCACTTGACTAAACCGTCTCCCAGTTTCCACAGAGTTCTGGTTTGATCTGGAGCAAACAGACTGATCTCTCCAATGGCTTCCAGACTGTACTAGCCGTCTAAGTTTCCACGAAACCACTTACTGATATATGACAGCATGTTCCCTCACACACACACAAACACCACGCGGGCCCTACCCCACAAGTGTTTGTTTTCAGCCCAACGTGGCCTGCAGCGCCTTGGGATGTGTGTGACGTTATACTGACAAGGTGGGGGAATATGTTTGGACTTGTTAGACCTGCAGGGTAAACTATACAGCATACAGGTGAGGAGAAGACACACTGGGAGTGAGAAGAAAGAACGTGTTTTCATATTTCACAAAAACACGAGCTATAGATATACATCTAGTGGCTGTTGGCGTTAAAAACAGAATGCCTAAGTAAAACCTGATAGAACAAAAGAGCCCACATGAGGGGTTGATATTGGAAGTTCAGTGACTGTTCAGGCAGATCATGTTACTGTTGTTTATCATCAGTATCATGATCTGGCTTTCTTTAAAAATAGATTTACCACAACAGCTGTAGCCAATGTTTTACTGAGCCCAAGTCCCATTTTATTTATATTTGTGACTACAAATAAAGATTTTCTTTCCCACCATATATTCTTTAACTAATTAACAATTTATTGATACTATATCGATGTCTGTCAGCGAAATGTGAAATCCATTTATTTTAGCATGTGTTTTTGGCCTAAAACACCTTACTAACACTAACACACTCAATCTTTAGAGTTCAACACGTGTACTTTGTGTGTAACTGTAAACTCTTTCCTCCAAACTTTCTGAAACAATAGTGAGAACATGACCCAAAGGTCCTCGGTGGTGGCTACAACCCTGTTTACCACACTAAATGAATTTCACAACCATTTTCTAACAGATGTACTGTAGCCTACATCCTGAAAACATCTCTTGGTGCTGTTCAGCTCCTATCTTTTGTAACCTCCCACAAGACATGTTTACACTCTAAACTTAACACTGTGTGCGTATCTATGTATGTGTGTACTTGTACTTGCTACATAACAAGGACCGTGATAAGCTTTTGAACAACAGTGAGGACATTTTTGGCATTTTGGCTGGGTCTCACATCTGCAAAAGGTTGTTTGGTGGTCAAGACTTGGTTTTAGAGTTAATGTTAGTACAAGGTTCAGGTATGGTTTAGTGTTGGGGTTAGGCATTTAGTTGTGATGGTTATGGTTAGGGTAAGGGGTTAGGGAATGTTATAGACTTTCGGATTGATGATATTTTATCCTGCTTTTGTTTTAGGATTGGGTTTACAGTTACGTTTGGTTTAGTTTAGGATCTCGGTTTGGGTTGGGCATGTAGTTGTTGAATTACAATTAGAGACAAGGGGCTAAGTAATGGATTATGTAAATGAGGGTCCTCACTTGGGGTGGGCCAGTTTACCTTAAGTATCGATGAATTCAAAGCCTGTTTTTAGTATCAATACGGACATCAGTAGGAGTGATAGCAAAAGATTAATTGGTCTTTTATAAACTTACATTGAAGACTGATGAATTCACACTATAAACATGTGAGATTACTTGATTAAAAAAAAGGTTATATATGTAAATTTTGAGAGTGGTCTTGTGTTTTAACATGCATTTTAAGAAAATAGTAAATGACAATGTATTCAGATGCAGCCTACTAATGATGAGACCCCAATTGATACTCGATCTTTTTTGGTCCAATGCTGAGATCGATATCAGGAAGTAAAAATTCTGATATCAATATATAAGCTGATACACACAAATCTTTTGCGATGAACCCTAAAATGTGGTTAACAATCACTTAAACAGTAAACTTAAATGTAAATTTAACCACATTTTTAAGAGCTTATGATGCAGAAAAAGGTTCTTAGGGTAATTTATAATTAGTAAATTCCCAGTGAAGTTTACTGCTTCAGTGCACCGATGTTATTTGAGATGGGAATGGTTTTGTTAAATTTGTCAAATGCACTGCCTCCATTACAAATCCTTGTTACAAGTGTTTGGTAAGCACATTTGAAGGATTATTCCAAAAAATGTGTGTTTGTCAGCCATTACACCGATATCAGCCCAAAAAATCATGTATTGCCTGGGCTCTTTTCTTAATATCATCACATATCGAACAACATATACACTAATATCAGCTGATGAATTCAGCCAGATGATATATCTACTAATGATTCATTCACCTCATAAATCTTGGCACATGGCTCTCCCCCATATGATAGTACATAAACCATTTTTAATTTTAAAAAAGTATTGACATTGTTATGATCTGTTATCCTAGCCATGGTATTGCTTGGTATCCATTTGAAATCAAATATCACCCATCCCTCCTGCTTGTTGTTACGTCCAAGAAAACATGTTTACACTCTCAGTATCATCAACACAAGTGTGTGTGTGTGTGTGTGTGTGTGTGTGTGTGTGTGTGTGTGTGTGTGTGTGCCCAACCATAATAAACAGGCTTGTATATCTTTCAACTTATAAATCACACTTATTTTGTTGCTCTGACAGATATAATCATGCTAGAGGGCAGGAGAGGGGAGCCTGTTTTACCAACAAACTAGTCCCCTCTCAGATATGGAATCTTTAACAAAGATGAGGCATCCCCAGGATGATTACCCTCTTGATCATAAATGTGTTCATCTTTTTTTTTTTTCCAATTTAGTCATGTCAGCACCATTATTCACTTATCCATTCATTTAGTTGGATTACTCAATAAAAAGATTCGTGGTCTTGTAGGAGGATGACGAATAGATGTGTAATAAGCGACACCGACTACGCGCATGCGCCAAACCGACCACCCCCCCGCCCCCCGCCGTCTCGCTGAACTGTACATAGCGCTCGGGGGCTCCGCGGGCAGCCAATGGCAACACGTTGTTTTACCCGTGACATCATCCGCCACTCCTCTTACTAAAGAAGGAAACAAACATCCATCCAGAAGGGACTAGAGACGGAGAGAGAAAGAAAGAGAGGTAGGAGGGCGAGGACGGGAGAATTTAACCCACCTAAACCTGCCTGACACGAAGGACAACGCCACGAAAACACGGCTCGATAGAGAAAAAGGGACGCGACCAGGACGTGAGACCCTCGACCTTTTTTCTTCTGCCAGGACAAAACGGCCACTTTTCCTGTCGTCTCGCGAGAAACTTCATCGATTTTCAGCAGGTGATGATCTTGGATTATTTTTCGTTTTCTTAACAAGGATGAATTTTGAAGGGAGCTCAGCCGATGGAGGTAAATAACGAAAAATAATGAGGGGTGTTTAACTGTGCTGATGGTCGGTCATGGCGACCTTTAACGGTGGATTGAAAGGTCAGGTGGTGTGTGCGTGATGGTATTGTGTGGTAAACAAGCCTTTCTCGTTATTTTGCTCGTTGAAGTTGTCACCAGCGACACTAACAGCTCCACCACCATCTCCCCCCTCCATGACTGGGAATATCACAAGCTCTCAAACGTGACTCCGTCTGGTTCAGGAGAAAAACAGGGGAGGGAGCTAGCTTGTGCTGGTTGCTGTCTCTGTTTTTCTATTTGCTCCGAGCTGGGGGATGGGGAACCAAAGCCAGCTAATTCCTGTCTAGAAATAGAAAATTCATAAGCCGAATAGTCAAGTAGAGCGAGATAGTTCCTCTAAAATTACTACAGAGCTTTTGGTTAAATATTAAATGAACTGCCAGGGCAGCTTTGCCTTGTGTTTGCAGTAGTTTCAGCTCTGGGAGAAAACAAGATTGGGTCGGTGTTTAGAGCTATGTGGCAAGTCGTTTTAAGTACTTAAGAGTGATTATATAATGGAGGTTGTTCACATTGCTTCGTTGTAAACACGTAGAAAATGGTTATTAGGAGAAATGCTGCGAGGGAGGGCAGCTACAAAACGATGTCTAAACAGGAAGCAGGGAGATTGTAGACAAAGGAAGAAAGAAGAAACAAAGGGAGTAGAGACCACACTGTCTAGACTGTGGGTTATTTCAGAAAACATCAGTGCTGATGCCTTCCTGTTGGCCTCTGATGATTATTTGCCTCATTGTGCCCGTTCAAAGACATTAATTTAGTGCTTGTAACAAAACAACAGAGGGCTTTTTCTGTTCTGTCCTTCAGTGTGACTCAGTAGTTTTCAGCCACAGCAGGGCCTGAAATATGAGCTAAGCCTGCGACTGATAGAGAGACAAAGTCTTCCTCTTTTGTTTGCTGCAGATTTTCACACTTGTGTTCTTCAAACTGGGTTCAGATGTCGAAACCAAACTGCACGGTTTTCAGTCAGACCAGTGTTCACATTTTATTGCTGTGAGTGTTTTTGTGAAAGGAAGTTGGTGAATGAATATGACTGATAATCTGCTCAGTGCTGGAAACCCCCTGACTTGCCCTGTCGGATGTATGGTATTTTAAAACAATCTGAACAAACAAGGCAGGGTAAGGCAGGCATTATTTAATCAGTTGATGATGAACACCAACATTAACAACAAGCATTTCAGGAATAGCCTGTATGTTTGTCTCCCTGAATGACCTCCTTTTGATCATAAAACATTCACAACTTCTCGAGTATGACGTGTATTCATGTCAGGTGGAAAGCAGATTTAAACAAGGGTAACAGGAAGGATTTTACCTTCTATGCCATCCCTGTTTGTGATAGTTCTTGGTAAAGGTTAGGTTAACATGCCTGCTGTTTATCTGACAGCTGGGCCCAAATGTGACAGCTGAGCCACACCATCCATTGTTCCTTTGTGTCAGAAAGTCACAAGTCATGGTTAAGCTTTTAGCTGCTACTGGTCTTATCATGCTCTTTGTTGTATCTTGTGGTGTAGTCTCAGTTTAAATAGATATCCTTCCCCTTGAGGAACTGTTTTTTCTTAAAGACCTTGCCCAAGATTAGAGGAGCTAGATTTAAAACCCAAATCCTTCAGTCTAAATGCAGCTGTCCACATAATAAACGTGTGTTTTGGGGTTTAAAGGGAAAGAAACTGTTGATCACGTGTAAAGAAAAATTCCTTTCGAGCCACTCGGGAGTTACCAACCACTAGCTCAGTCCTCCTGTCTGGTATTTTTCAGCAGTCAGCAGTTGAACACGTGACGCGTGAAGGGAGAGAAGGTCTTTGTGGGGCTTTTCCAAGGAAACCCTTTGTTGACACGGCAGTGATAACATGCAGGGGTAGAGAAAGGGGTGAGGAAGAGGGAGGGAGGGGGTAGCTCAAAATTTAATAGCACTCGTTAGTCTGTTTGTGAGGTCAGGCCACCTCGTCTGAACTGACAGGACGTTCTGAGACAACTGCCAGCCTCTCCTGGAACATTAAGCTCGCCTGTTTGTGTCCGTGACCGGAATATATACGAGCTTCACACCAACGCAGGCAGAGCAGCTGCCATGTTACAGCACAAAAGGGCCAAAGGTTGTTTACAAGGGAAATATGCCACTGTTGCTATGTACACTGGTAGTTTCTGAGGAGGGGAATCTGGTATCAGTTGATCTGATGATTTGTAAACCGGTCAGGGCAGGACTGGGAGACGGGATGCCTCTAACCCAACTAATCTAGGCCTTCCTGTCTCTGTTTGTTCATTCATCAAGGTGTTTTTGATCTGTTGCCTCACAGGCAGTAGCTCCCATTGCACATACTCCTGCTGTATTGCATCGCCATCCGACCACGTCACAGGACGGCACGTTCTGCCAAGTTACGCACATACACGCTTGTTTATGGGCGTATGAGTGGAGAGAAATGACTCGGGAAGTTTTGAAATGCCTTATGTGGCAAGAGCCACGGGGAGGGAGGAGACTACTTCCTGAAACTGTCGACCTACTTTTATTTCATTTTAATTATCTATAATGTCTTTTGGTAAAAACAGAACATTATTTTACCGTTGGTGTTTTTGTTCCCTTTGTGGTTGAGATACTGCCAGTGAGTCAGAACTTTAATTTGTGGAAGTGAACAGACTGATGATGAGGGAGTGTTAGAAACTGTGAAAAGTTATTAGTCGTCATGATAATTATGACACACAATGATGACGCATTAGTTGTCATAAGATTTTTCTCTGTAACACATGTTAGTGGAGGTTTTTCCTCTGTCAGCAAATGAGTGATTATGGGTCAAATGTTAGGAAAAAACCATAACTGTTCTCAGAGCTGTGGAAAGGGGTTTTTGGGGGAGGAAAAGGGGGACACAACAGTGAATTGTGAACAAAGCTGTGGGAAGAACAGAGTCCAGCTTCTGCCAAGGTGCTGAACAGAACACAGTGAGTGTTGTTTGTTCCGGGACTTCCTGCGGAGAAACGGTCATCACTCTTTTCAGGCTAAAGGGCGAGTCTCAAAACACACAGGCATGTTGTTCTCTAATTTTCATAATGACTCCTGTTATCTCTCAGCCTAACGAGTTTCTTAGGAACCAGATTGACAGGGAAATGTGTTCGGTGATGGAAACATTTGGAGCTCTTTGTTGTATTTCATGATGTGTGCGTCTGTCAGTCTAATAAGCATTTTGTCTCTCTCATTCTATTAGCAATGGCCCAAGAGACGAACCAGAGCCCGGTGCCCATGCTTTGTGCCACAGGCTGCGGTTTCTATGGCAACCCGAGAACCAATGGCATGTGCTCCGTGTGCTATAAGGAACACCTGACACGGCAGCAGAGCAGCGACCGAATGAGCCCCCTCAGCCCTATGGGTAAGTCAGTTCACTAATACACAAAAAAGATTTTTAGAGTCTAGACAGTGTGGACAGAGATTCTGTCTGTTTCTCAGAAAAAAGGTTAAAAAGTGGTTTTCAGGAGCCCTGAGTTCATGATGGAAACAAATAACATACTTCAACCTATATATTTACAGCTAGGGATAAGGAGGGACTCCAGGAAGTGTAGACATTGTTTTGAAATACAACCAGTTCGAGGCCAGTCGGTGTATTTTCCCAGCTCTCCTCCCCCTCTGTTTTTCCTCTCTGTGTAATGAAAGACAGCTGTTTTCTTCATTACAGTGTTCAGGGTTACATGGGTGTTCACTCCTTTAGAAGTTTCTAAGGTCAAACATTGAAGTTTCTCTTACAATGTGACACTGGCTGCCTGTTTAAACCCGTTTCAAACAAGACGTTACAAAAGAGGAGGAAGGTTATCTTGAATACAGCTTTGAGAAGAGAAAAGGCCTGATCCTTTTTTAGGTTTAAAATTGTTTATAAGTTATATTTTATTTTATTTGTTTATGGTTTATTTGATAGGGACAGATACAGTATACATGATAAACTGAAACAAGCATGGCTGGGGGTTTTTTAGCAGATGCTAATTTGCAACACCCATTCCAAGAAGGACTTTTATGAGAACAATGACACAAAACAGCAGTAAAAGGGGTACAAGAACTAGACATTTGCATTACGATTTTCGTACACTGGTCTCAGAAATATTTGTTAGTATAGAGAGTATTTGTCTTTGAATTTTATATATGTTTGTTTTCTGTTTGAGTTTTGTCTAATGGAGTTAACCCTCTTCTCATCCAGGCTCAGCTGCTAGTCCTACCTCAGAAGCCTCGGCCATCCAGAGACTAGAAGCCAGTCTAGCCAAGGTTGATGCCTCCCCTGCCTCTTCACCAGACATGTCTAGGTCAGTATCTGCTGTGTTTCATTTTTCAAGGTAGTAGGTTGGCCTTCTTCAAATCGGAGAATGTGTGATCTTTTGGCTAAATGTTTCCTGTTTTATTTAACCTTCAGAACTATTCAAGGATCCCTCCCTGTGACTCAACAAATGACAGAGATGAGCATCTCGAGAGAGGACAAGCCAGAACCCCTAGAGCCTGGTAAGACACACAGACTCACACAAACACACTTGTGGTAACAGACAGGCTAGCAGACATAAACAAGCGGACATTTACCACACACAGGTGACCGCTCACATGCAGACTTCTTAAGGCAAACATCGCCTTGTAGGACCCACAGTTTATTTTTGATGCTTCACAGAATAACTTAAACCCAACTGTTGGTTTTACTTACAGCCCTCCAAGAAAGAGAGGAGGCCTAAAAATAAACCTGTTTAAAAATACCTCCACACCAGAGGGCATACGCAGATTTGATGCTGCGTGCCAGAGGCTTTCTCAGGGCAGTGCACACTTTCTGCCAAGAACAAGAGGTGGCAATTTAGAGATAAGGAACATGCTAATTACTATCATTTGGGACAAAAGCACACAATTTCAGCAGCCAGTGTGTTTGCATGTCTTCTAGAACTCTAAACAAAACTCATTAAGCGGCTTCTCTTGCAAATTGAAGATATCAGATAATGGCTAATTAAACGTACCATGACTAATTTTTTTTTTTTCCCCTGTTGTCTTTCTTCAGTTGTAAACCAGCCTGCTGCTTCTAGTCCTACTCCTGTAGCTTCTTCTAGCGGTGACGATAGCAAGGGCGACACCCCCAAACCCAAGAAGAACAGGTGCTTCATGTGCCGCAAAAGGGTTGGCCTTACAGGTGAGCAGGGGGGCATGAAGGGGCTTCTGATGCAACACATATTAGAGCTGCAAGATTGATAAGTTGTTAGCTGTCAAATTAATGAACTGTTTTGATAATCGATTAATCAGTTTCAGTTATTTTTTAAAGAACGAAAAAATCCAAATTCTCTTAATCCAGCCTCCTTAATGTGAATCATTTTTGGTTCTTTACTCCTCTATGACAGTTCACTGAATATCTTTGAGGTGTGGAAACACTGATCGACATATTGCACCATTTTCTGACTTTTTAAACGCAACAAGAATCAATTAATAAAAATAAAGGATTTCTTTTTTTCTTACTACATTTGCTGTTCTAATTTTGACCCCTTGTGCTTCCAGGGTTTGACTGTCGCTGTGGAAACCTGTTCTGTGGCATCCACCGGTACTCTGACAAGCACAACTGTCCCTATGATTACAAGGCTGAGGCTGCCGCCAAGATCCGTAAAGAAAACCCTGTGGTGGTGGCTGACAAGATCCAGAGAATATAGATGTGACAAAACAGCAGCAGCAGAGTCGGCAGCAATGACAACACCTTTGACAAAGACTGGAGTATGAGTGTGAACCTTTTGAAATGAGCACTGGCTTGAGTGGCTAAGTGACGATTGAAAGGACTTGATTTACAAAATTACCACCTCAAGAAAAATGACGGGGGAAAAAAGAAGAAAAAAAGAAAAGATCCTGTCTGAGGGAGATGCATGAATGATCACTTTCCTCCTTTTTTGATTAATTCATTAGTTTGTTTTATCCAATTTTCTGTGGTGTGACTTTGCCGCTGTTAAGTCCTATTTTTTTTTAAGAATATGTATTGTCTTACTCAGAGCAGCCCAGGCTAACTGTCCAGGATATGCTGTGCTCCTCTCACCCAAACCAGGCGCCATTTTGTGCCAAACCGTAGACAACCATTTTAATCAGACCCTGTCATGTGTCAGACACAGGCAGGTCTTTTAAAACATTCATACTACACAGTGTAGCAGTCCACACGAGATGTGTCCCTGAACTTCTTGCTCTGTGCTCCGTCGGTACTGGAGTCAGTCAGCGTTTGGAGAACTGTACAACTGTCCCCCACCATGCACAAGGGGCTTTGTTACCATGTCTCTGTCTTTCCTAGCTTTACCTACCTCACAGCTGCTGTGTTAAGCTTTGTTGTCTTCCCTTTTACTTTGTTTTCATCAGCTTTGACCCCAGCAGAACAATGGATCATCTATGATAGTCAGCCTCAGTGATCAGCACATCTGTGTTGACTTTGATTGTGATAAGGCTGTTCCGTTATGACTGGAGGTATCATGCTAGACAGGGACAAACAAATTCATCCACGTTTCACTGAATTTAAACACTTTCAATGGACATAATGAGTAAAGGAGTTCCCCAACTGGTCTGCGCTCATGATGTGATCACAGTCGCCTGGTGTAGGGCCGTGTGTACCGATGTGTGGCCTGAGAGGAAGGATGGCACCCTTCCCTGGCAGGCCTGGTAGGTGAATTTAAGCAACAATATTGTAGGGGCATGAATGAACGAATGGGATAAATGCATGAGTAACTCTTCATCTGCATTAGTGTTTGGCATCACTCAACTTAGGGTTTCAGACATTTTATTTGCTGAGAGACAGTTATCTGTTATATTTTATTAGCTTTTTTCCTCTTCCATTGATATTGTACTGATGTTAGCGCATGTATTCAGTGCATTTGTGGAACTAGGGTATGTGAACCATGACTTTTTTTTTTCTTTTTTTTTAAAATGCGCTAACAGAACGTTCATGTGAGCACAGTGAGTGTGTGTGTGTGTGTGTGTGTGTGTGTGTGTGTGTATGTGTGTGTACCATATTTGTCTGTGGAGCTACCCGGTTTATCAGCACATGTTTACAGAACTACAGGAGCATGCCAGAGCTAGATTTATGAAAAATAATAGATACCAAGATTAGATGTAACTTCTCATCTGTCTAACAGCTATCGGTCTGTCTGCTTTAGAGCACCATAGAGAAGTGTGTTAGTGTGTGTGTTTGTGCGCGTGCATGTGCACATACCTGTGCAGAAGTGTGTTTTGATGGCTGCCTGACACATTGAATTCATGTATGTTTGTGACTTGTGTTAACCCCGCCTCCTCCCCTTCTTTTTTTTTCTTCCCTGTAAGGATGTTTTTCATTTAAAAGACAACTGTATGTATCCGTTTGAGTTTTTCCTTTCTGATTCTTAGTTATATGCAAATTTGTACAAAAAAAAGAAAAAACAACAAACTGTGTTGATATTTATGTATTACATATAATCTTGCTATCCAGCATTACGACAGAATAGTATCATGTAAATAAAACTGTACAGAGAGACATTACCAAGCTTTGTTGTGTGTTGAATTTCATAGCTCTCTATTTGCTCAATTCTCAACGCTGTTGGGGGTTTTAGTGGCATGTGTCTGGCTATTTCAACAGTTTGTCTTCACCAGTATTGAACAGATTATAGCCTTTCTTGTGGAGATAAACCTGTCAGGCCAGGATGAGGCAACTTCAAACTTCCCCTCCAGTTAGAATATGTTTTTCTTCTTGATCTGACAGCTGAATGTTTGAGTTTCACTGTGCAGAATGACTGACTGATTTATGTGCAGAGCTTGACACTAGAAGGCTAAAAATGCAAATTTCAAGTGAGGGCTCAGGTGAGCATACACGTGTCATTTGTTACATCACAAATAGTTTGGAAGCCACAAGTGTGATGTGGACATTTGAAGTCTAAGAATGGGCTTTACAGTGTGGTATGAGACATACCAACTCCAGCAGTTAAACTTGTGAAAGGAATATTTGCATATTGATATATTGAGGAATTTTTAGGGCAGGGGAAGGGAAAAAGTGCAATTTTAAGGATTTGAATGTGTTGATTGTGTATTGAAGAAGCAGTACTCAGGGGGCTGCAGCACCACCTAAAACAAGGCATTGTAAAACCGTCAATTGATTGTTGATATTATACAAAAACTTTCTTTGATCATGAAGCCTAATATTACTTGAAAACTTTCTTGTTTTATCAGTCAAGTGTATGAACTACGTGCAGACGACCAGTGACAAACCGGCAGATCTGCTTTATGTGCTCCTTTATGAAACGTCTGTCAATCAGACACAATGTTTGTTACACAAGGACAGAAATAACTTCATGTATAACATATGCCAAATTTACAAGAGGGCCCAAATAATTAAGATCTAATTAATTTATCAAATTTAAAATTCTCCTAACTCAACAACTAGCAAAATTGAGAGATTTTATAAGGGAGTCTGGGGAACTTCTCCCTCTTCATCTCCTTGCTGTTGACTGTGTAGGTGCTGTGGTTGCTTTGACCTATAGTATGTTGGTGCTCAAGTTTGCGCTCTGCTGCAATGCAAAAAGTTTTCATATTGTTGTACATTTTTGTTAATAACTATGAGGTATAAGTTATCCTGACCATTCAAATGAATATAAAAAAAACTTGAATGTATGTCGTACACCATTTACGACAGTCATATCGACTGACCTCTCAGCACCCCAGCTGTCACTGACTTCCGGTGTCCTTGTCCCCATCACTTTTTAAAAGCATTAATAGTTAATATGTGCCAAAAATTAGCTTGCACCAAGAAAGGTTAACTAGTTAATTTTCATGCACTATTATTTTTCCTGCTGTAATTATCTTCTCTGACCTCATACAATCTCCTCATTACATTGCCTAAAACTGCATGTGTTGAAAGCCATTTAAAGGTCCAATTTCTCAATTGATTTCTGAGTCTCATAACCAACTTGTCAAATACTGACGCTTTGGGTTGGTAGGTCGGGTTGGCCACCATCCCAAAGCGTAAGTATTTGATGAGTTGGGAATGAGACTCAAAGTCAGCTTTCTTACAAATTGGACCTTTAAAAACTGTTTTTCTTTTTGGGGGGGGGTTCTTTTTTATTTGAGCCCTTGTTTCTCCAAAGTTTTCAACACAAAGTGAAACCCTTGGTGAAAGGGATCTTTAAATATAGTCAAATGATACTTTAGCATGGTAAATATAACAATAAATGAGACTGATCAGTGATGAGTGACAAGATAGTTTTGAGAAAATATGGAACTAATTACATCAAGAAAAATGTAGGAGCTACGTCCCAGGAGCTTCAGCATTATTACTCTGTAATACCTTACCCTGGCTAACCTAGACTCTTTAGCATCCTCATGTTAATACAGACTGCTGGCAGCACAGACAGTAAACCTCGCTCAAGAGACTTTCCAAACCTCGTCTGGGTCACACAGGAAGTATTAATCCCTGGACCCTGGAAGAAAGTGATCCTGTTACGCTCTATGTAGGCTAACACCGTACGCACAAGTGTGTGTTTCAGAGACAATGTGTTTTCTCACACTCCTGTTGGGAGCTCCTGGGCAGAGTGCATTCACAGATGGCGTCACAGCAACAGCTGCTCAGACAGCTGAGGTGTGCTCATGTGCTGTTCCTCTGACAGAAAGCTACAGAGATCACGTTGTCTGGACACAACACTGTAGTACAGTGGAGGATGTGCGCAAAGGAATTTCTGGTGAAAAGTGTTCAAACTCATGTTTTTTCAGTCTAAATCCAGCCAGTGAGCAACGTACTATCAGACAAACTCATCACTGACCGCACCGCCCTCCTTGCTGTTGACCATAAGTCGGCATGTCCTTTGAACCAGAGAGGACGCAAGACTGCACCTCATAACTAATGTGGTGACAGATGAGACGAGGATCAACACACTCCAAATATGACCTGGAACAACTGCAGGCATCCTGAATCACTCTTTATATGAGTGTGTGTACGCACATGGGCAAAAGATTCAGACACACACACACCCCAGTGTCAGTAATCCCTCACCCCCCCACACACACACACATAACCTATAATTTGTTTCACTGATGTGTGCAGCCCATTTATCTCTGTCACCCTCTTTCTCTCTCTGTGTGTGTCTGACATTGGGTGTGACTGAGGTCAAAAAGCTGGCTCAGAAGACTTTAGAAAAAATCTGATATTCTGAATGGAGGAAAGTGACAGATGTTGTTGCCAGATGTGCAAAGGGTTTGGAAGTTATATGAGGCCACAGACAGTAAATACGAGCATGGATTCACTCTTCTCTCTCAAGGAAACAGTCACACCCACATTAACTGCATCTTCCTCCTCTGCTTGATTTCTTCAGTGCTTAATGCACTTTATACTACATCAGCACTAGTACTGCAGTAATTTGAGCTAATTTTTAAAAATTTCACATGGATATGATGCATAATAACACTTAAATTATGTCAAATACTAATCATAAACTTATGAAATCACTTTCACTTTGATGTATAATAAATACTCACATAATCAGGAAGCCTTTCTGCATGTATGGGAGCTGTGACTCAGGAGGTCGAGGGGGTCGTCCATGAATCACAGGGTTGGTGGTTTGATCTCCAGCTCCTCCTGTACATAAGTAGACATATCCTTGAGCAGGACACTGAACTCCAAATGACTCTTTGCTGCCATCTGGGTGTGAGTGCTATAAGTGCAGTCCATGTATGATAAATATACTACAAAGCACCCGTGCATCTCCAAGTGAAACACCCAACACTGTATGAGCATACTTAAAAACATATACAGTGAACATACGCCCAGAAATGGAAAAGGGACGACTCCTTCACTTTTGGAGCAACCAAAAGAGGATAAACATATCTATTAAGCAGTTCATCAATTAAAAACACAATAAAGCTTAAAAGTAGACACTATAAACTGATTATAAATTGTCATTTAAGCGTTTAATTTGGATCTTTTTTTCACTGTGGATCAAACCTGAACAACTCAAAATGGTCCAGGGAGGCAGTTCCAAGCGGTCCCCCTAAAAAAAAGTTATAATATTTTCACTACAATTCTATCAATAATTAACATATGACAAAATGTATGACTTACATTATATAATATATCATAATATATAATATAATATAATATATTATTCTCATACACTTTCTGTAATAAAACAATGAAAAGGAAACTTCTTATCAGATGGGTGATCCTGGGATAAAATCTTATCAAACTGGGGAACTTGGTCTCATGCAGAGCTATTCAACCGGCAGCTTGTGGGCCAAATGCGGCCCTTTAACAACCTTAATTTGGCCTTTTGGTCATCATGCAAGTAAGCATATTTTCCCATTCATAAAGTTTAAAGTCACATAATAAAGCATACACTGAATCCTCTCTCTTGTCTTTCCTCAGGCGAACACAGACCCTCAGTCAACACTACGCTTCATATCCTCTGACAAGTTCTCGCACAGCCGCCTCTTCCTCACTGATGTTGTTACTGGCTACCAAGCTCTTCGAAAGGCAATTTGCATTGTACCCTGACATCTGAACAAGGCTTGAAATCTGAAACAATTTCCATCCAGAACTGAACTCATGTCAGTGTAGGAAGGTTTCGGTGCTGCTGGAAGGACTGTTGGAGCTCACAGGCTGGACACTGCTAAATATGTGCACTGTCTTCAAGAAGATGAGAACATGTTACTGTGTGACAAAATGTGAAATTTCTGTTTTTTAAACTTGTGAAAACATTGCACATGGAAGTGTTTGAGTTCATCTAAAGGCAATCAATAAAACTGTATATTGCTTATTTGTTAAAAGACATGTTCGTGTATCATTTATGATGTTTTCTCATCAGGTGTTCCTCCCCTCTGTTGAAGGTTTGGGAGCTTGAGCTCTGGAGGGCATACAGTTGTTTCTCAAGCATGAATACAAACACTGCTGCTCGGAGGCCCCCTTGTGGACAAACATCTGTCTCCAGTGGTGTAAAATCAATCAGATGAGAGCAGAGAAAAGTGCCTCCAAACGTCATTCTCAGTCATGTATCAAACCCTCTCTATGGTCAATATGAGTTGTTATACATATCGGTGTGAAGCACTTTGTTGTTGAATGTCTGTTTTTAATTGTAATTGTTGTAATGTTGTGGTTGTTTTTGCTTTACAATTGCCACAGACACAAAACACATTTCCTAACAACTTTCAATGTGTTGAAAGACCGTGTGAAGGTTCACAAAATGATTCATGGTACATGATACGAGAAAAATAATGTTTTGCTACTGAATTTTCGATTCTTTTTTTTTTTTTTTTTTTGTACTTTTCTTTGATTTTAGCTTTTTTCATCTTGGGAAATTCTGGATGGTTTCACCTCTTCAGACCTCAAACACTTTCAGATTCCACTGAAAGGTGAGGTCAAGAGGAGAGGGGTAGCTGCTTACAATTTATGGACATATTCTACTCAGGAAGCGGAGTAACAAGCAGACACTGCTTCATTTTTTAGAGATTATCAGCTGAAAAGGTTGGGACAATTGGTCATAACCATAAATGACAGCAGCATAGGTCACATTAACTCTACGTAACCAAGAAAATTTAGCAATCAAAACAGATTAATTGCCTGAATTTGGCTTGTTAGTGTGCAGTTTGTACTGTGAGAACAAATAGCATCAAATAATAGGTCTTTTTCATTTTAATCTGAATGGAGGGTACACTATTTACATTAACTGAGCAGCTCCTGAATCACAATGTAAGTCAACTGAAGAGCCTCCCCAGTTTCCTTCATTAGTGACTGAATAATTTGAACCTTCCTTCACTGCTGTCAGGAACACTGAGAGACGATCATGCTGAAACAACAACGTTTAACAACCTCATTCTGGCCCGTTGATAATTTTGTCAATAGCCTAGTTAGCCCATAACTAGATAGGTAAAAGAACATTGGTTGATTTGAGACTTTATATACATGAAACAGTATAAATATTCTTTGTTAATTAGTTCATACATCCTAAACAAAATATCAGGATAATTAATGGATCAACACATGCATATATAATTTATAGCTAATAAGTTAAATAAGAGATTATGAGTACTTGGTATAGGTATACGTACTGTATGTGTAGTATGTCATGAACAAACCCACCCCTGCTGAGTCGACACACTCCAACATTTTTCACATACTGTATATCAAAATTTTGTTTTGGAAAAGCAGCTGAGCTTTATGAGATACCAAACTGTGGAGACTCTGCACTTTACTCTTTACTCTGTGTTAAAGTAAGATATGGCATTAAAGAAACCGTTACAGATAAATGTATAAAGAACTATTAACTTAAGTTATCAAGTAAATATAGTGGAGTAACAGTACAATAATTGCCTTCAGAATGTAGTGAAGTGTAAATGTACTTAGTTACATTCAATCACTGGTCATGCCTAAATAGAAATGAATTCTTCTCACTTTCACTTCTCTCTCATTGATAGAGGTAATTATTTTGAGGGCAATGGGCCGTGTCTTTTTAATGAAGAAAGCTGGGTTTAGCCAAGAATTAAAAGGGATTCTATTAGTAACATTGAATATGAATTGACATAATTAATAGGCTATGGGAGCATGCTGATTAGTAAAAAATAAATAAACATTGTTCTTGTTCTTGAGAAACCACTTTGAGTGTGGAATAAAAACAACCTGTAGGGGGAGCTACTCGCTTGTGCTCTTTGTATCGGGTGGAACCTTTGACACCGGAAACGGAAACCAGCGGCAGCAGCGGCTTGTTGTGCGCTCGTGTTAGCGCTGCTTTGTAACGTACGGGGGACGCACTTTCTTCAATGAAACTCGAGCATTTGGAAAACAATCTCATGCTACAAAATTAAACATCGTACCGATGTTCCCGTCGTCCCCATAAAAAGGCAGAGTGAAGTCAACTCTGTGGATGTTTCGAGTCAGCTGGCTGGTTCACGTTCAGTTAAAGTTCGGTAAAAGCTAAAAGATAAAACTCGCACCATGGCGGATGTTACTGCCCGTAGCCTGCAGTACGAGTACAAAGCGGTGAGTATATTTGTGGAAAAACCCTGGGAATATTAACACAAAGAAAGATGTAACTCTTTGGTAGCGTCTAATACACCATTACATTATCAAGCGTATTTTCCAGTTCTATGTTTTTATGCTACTACGTGTTTTGCTAGCCGCTCCGCTAACTAGCTAGCGTTAGCAGTTAGCCTAGCTGCAGCTTTGCAGACTGTTCTTGACTGACCTCTTCGTCTTTTCGTTGATTTCTTAGAACTCAAACTTGGTGTTACAAGCTGATCGCTCTCTGATCGACCGCACACGGAGAGATGAACCCACCGGAGAGGTGCTGTCCCTGGTGGGGAAGCTGGATGGGACCAAGATGGGTGACAAGGCTCAGAGGACCAAACCTCAGAAGCTGGAGGAGAGACGAGACAAGTCAGTAATGTCAACAAAACAGTTTATTATCTGTGTTGTGCAGTGGTGTTGGGACAGGCTTTGTTCTATTTAGACATTTCCACATATATGCAAGTGTGTTTCTATATTTTCAACATATGTATTGCCTTTAGTTCATGTTTGTCAATCCACCCACAGTGAATTAGGGATTGACTGATATGTTTTTTTCAGGGCAGATACAGTTTATAGGTTTTTTAAACAGACTGATAACAGCTATTTGGAACTGATATACATTTGTAGTAAATGTAAAACTCTTTTGAATAAACAATAATGGAATGTGACTAATTATGATTTACAAAAGTACTGTAGTTAAGTACACATTTGAGGTACTTTATTTTAGTGTTTCTCTTATTTGCTACATTATACTTCTGCTTCACTTAATTTATTTGATATTTTAGATACTTGTCAGATTCAGATTATTCATTGTTACTAGGCTATTACTTGTGACGTGCAACCAATCAGACAGTGTTGTGAGTGAGACCACAGAATAATGACAACACAGAGAAAAAGTGCTGCATCAGAGATGAAGTAATACACTTTAAAATTGATGTATGTTATTAGTGAACAGGCACAGTAACACAGATTATCATAATATTGCTGAATATTGGCCAGGCTGAAAATCCTAATATCCCTACAGTGATTATTGAGCCTTTTTGAGTTTTTTACATTACCAAAGCTTGTTAGTGCAGCTGAGAGTTATGATTGGTTTAAAAGATTTTAAGGATTTTTTTTGTGTGTGCTTTAAGTTTTTGGCATTGCTGCTTGTTGTTTAAAATTCAAATCCAGAGGAGAAACATTAAAGGTCCAATTTGTAATAATGTTCATTTTTGAGTCTCATTCCAAACTTGTGAAGAACCGACACTTAGGGATGGCAGCACACCGGCCTACAATCTCAAGGCATCAGTATTTGACGAGTTGGGAGTGAGACTCAAAATCAACTTTTCTTACAAATAGGACCCTTTGAGTAAATTAAAAAATCAAAGTAAGATAATGCGATCCAAAAGTTAAGTGCAACTTGATGACTGACATAAGCCAACTGATATCAAATACCTAAATGATTCCAACTAATCCATGAATATGTTAAACACAGAAGGCATTTCAAAACAATATTCTGTTTAATTTGCATTACCTCTCATGAATCATATAACTTTGAAAAGCTCTGCCATGTGTTTTTTATTTTGTACTGAAATTAAAGGCTGTCTGGAAGGAAAACAAAGGGAAAAAATCAATGCACTTTATGTTGTTCCAGTATCTGTTAAAGAAACACTCCCCTGATTCCTTTTATCTCCACTTGTTTTGTGTATACAGGAGGCGAAAAAGAGACGAGGACAGACACGACATCAACAAGATGAAGGGTTTTACCCTTCTGTCTGAAGGCATTGATGAAATGGTGGGCATCGTGTACAAGCCGAAAACCAAAGAAACCAGAGAGACCTATGAAGTGTTGCTCAGTTTCATCCACGCTGCTCTGGGAGATCAGGTGAGAAAACCTTAAAACATTTGTCAAATTTTAAAATGTCAACTTGCGGTTTTCATCATTGACCGCCACCTGGTTATCTTATCTTATCTTGCAGCCACGTGATATTCTGTGTGGAGCAGCTGATGAAGTATTAGCAGTACTAAAGAATGATAAAATGAGAGATAAAGAAAGGCGACGTGAAGTAGAGCAGCTTCTTGGACCCGCTGATGACACACGCTACCATGTGTTGGTTAATTTGGGAAAGAAGATCAGCGACTATGGAGGAGACAAAGACTTACAGAATATGGGTTAGTACACCAGAAGTAACTGTGTTGTTTTTATTTTATTATTACATTAATGAATAACTCACTTTTTGCTCTCATGTGCATGTCAGTTTTCTGTGGAAATATTATTGTGATGGTAGACTTCATCTTTTTTTTCTTTCTATTTTTTAACAGATGACAACATTGATGAAACCTATGGTGTGAATGTCCAGTTTGAATCTGATGAGGAGGTGAGGGCTTTCTGCTGATAAATGTGCAATTCTTAAGTGATCCCTGATTTGTAGGTTCAAGTTGTGGTTCTACCGTATGGCTTCACTCATATTCTTTGTCCTTGTTATTAAGGAGGGGGATGAAGACCAGTTTGGAGAGGTACGAGATGAACACTCAGATGAAGACAGCGAAGGAGAGGAGGCAGATGTGGGCTGCGCTCTTTCAGCCAATGTAAGTGCAACAATTGCATCAATATTTGTACTAAATTAAGACACTACAGTTACAAGTAATTGTTTCCTTTTCCAATGATTGCACACTACACAAAAAGTTAATAAATTACTCTTTGTTTAGCTTGGTGCCACCGGTGACGTGATGACCGTGAAGAAAAAAGATCTACATCCTCGAGACATTGACGCCTTCTGGCTCCAGCGTCAGCTCAGCCGTTTCTATGACGACGCCATTGTCTCCCAAAAGAAAGCTGATGAAGTCTTAGAAATCCTCAAGGTATGTCTGAGATCTTGTCTGTTGTGTTTACATATATGTTTTTCCAGAAAAGCTCATCCATTGTCTGTCTGTATTCCACAGACTGCCAGCGATGACAGAGAATGTGAGAACCAGCTGGTGTTGCTGCTCGGCTTCAACACTTTTGATTTCATCAAAATTCTCCGTCAGCACCGTCGCATGAGTAAGTCAGTCGTGTAGAAAGATGAAATTTAAGATTATTTTATCTTTTTGAAGTTGTTAATCACTTTCTATCTTCTGGTATACAGTTCAGTATTGTACCATGCTTGCAAGTGCTCAGAGTGAGGCAGAAAAGGAACGGATCATAGGAAAGATGGAGTCGGATCAGGAACTGTCGAAGATTCTTTACCAGCTGCAAGAGACGGAGAAGGAGGATATTATCCGGGTGAGACCTCTTGCTCATAAAACTTTTCAAGAAATTGTATAAAAGGATTTTTAAATGTTTTTGTCAACTCCGTTATTCATTTGTTGTCGTGTTCTTAGGAGGAGAGATCTCGAAGGGAGAGGGTGAGGAAGTCTCGTGTTGATGACTTGGAAGCGATGGACATCGAACATGGAGAGGTAAATAATGTCACTGTGATCACAAATCAACTGAACATCATACAAGTAGGTTAGATACCTGTGATATTTCTCACCACAAATTACTGCAGTGGGTTAGTAATATCTCCAGTGACGCTGCCAGAGATACTGCATGTAAAGACTGAAGTTGACAGTTTTTTAAAATTATTCATTCTTCTTATCCTACAGTCAATGGCCCCTCGACAGGTGCTGGACCTTGATGACCTGGCCTTCACCCAGGGGAGCCATTTCATGGCCAATAAGCGTTGCCAGCTGCCAGACGGCTCATTTCGTAAACAACGCAAAGGTTATGAAGAAGTCCATGTGCCTGCGCTCAAACCTAAGCCCTTTGCAGATGATGAGGTTTGTTGGTTGTGTCTCTTTTTGTAAAATATGTCAACACTTCGCAACTAATGCAAAGTGATAAGCAATGCATTAGTATGTTCATGTCTTACATTCAACTTATTATTGTGTCATCAGGTGCTTGTTGCCATTGAGAAGTTGCCTAAGTATGCACAGGCTGGATTTGAAGGTTTCAAAACGTTGAACCGAATCCAGAGCAAGCTATTCAAGACCACCATGGAGACCGATGAGAACCTGCTAGTGTGTGCACCTACGGTAAGCAAACTTTGTTAAACCCAATAGCATTGTGACTGGTTTCCCAAGTGTATTGTATCTCCTGTAATTTTGTTATTCTTTGTGCACACAGGGAGCTGGTAAGACCAATGTTGCTTTGATGGCAATGTTGAGAGAAATAGGAAAGCACATAAACCTGGATGGAACCATCAATGTGGACGACTTCAAAATCATCTACATTGCTCCCATGCGCTCACTCGTACAGGAGATGGTGGGAAGCTTTAGTAAGGTGAGTCCTACCTCCGTCCTGCAGAGATTTGTAAATGTATCATTTGTTTTAATGAACTTGAATCAATTTGTTTCGGTGATTGTAATGATCTTTTCTTGCTTTTTTCCAGCGCTTGGCAAGTTACGGCATCACAGTCTCTGAGCTGACGGGAGACCACCAGCTCTGTAAGGAGGAGATTAACGCCACTCAAATCATCGTCTGCACCCCTGAGAAATGGGACATCATCACCCGTAAAGGTGGAGAGCGTACCTACACCCAGCTAGTGCGGCTCATTATCATTGTAAGTGCTGTGGATGTGTTGACAAAGTCATAAACATTAGCGTACAGTTTTTTGTGCTGATAATTTGACATGAAACTTTCATGATGTGTTCTCTAGGATGAAATCCACCTGCTGCACGATGACCGTGGACCTGTGTTGGAGTCTCTGGTGGCGAGGACCATTCGCAATGTGGAGCTGACTCAGGAGGATGTCCGTCTGCTGGGCCTCAGTGCCACCCTGCCCAACTACGAGGATGTGGCTACCTGTCTGCGTGTGGATCCTGCCAAGGGACTCTTCTACTTCGACAACAGGTATGGCTGTTTGGAGAATGACCAAAACTTGAACAGTCACGTTGTGTTTGGAGAAGTACACTTACCATTACAGTTACACGTTTTCTTGTTTGCTCTCTTTGCATATTCCTCTCTGATAACCACATTCCTTTTCTCTGTAGTTTCCGCCCTGTCCCCCTGGAGCAGACTTATGTTGGCATCACAGAGAAGAAGGCCATCAAGCGTTTCCAGATCATGAATGAGATTGTCTATGAAAAGATCATGGAGCATGCTGGAAAGAACCAGGTGAGACCTGTTTGTTCGACTATGCTCAAGTGAGCAAATTCAGCTACCTAATTCCTATGAAGAAGAAACTTGGATAAATGATTTTACACCCAAATTAGTGTGAAATTGCCTTTCTACTTTTTTCTGGTGTGTCATGTTAAACATCATGAACGTGCCAGGAAATGGTAACAGGGAACAGTAGAGACTAGCATGGAGGCCAGTGACAATGTTACAGTGGTTACTTTTGTTTATCTTTTACTTCGATCTCACTTTCAAACTCATCACTTAAGTGTAGGTCATAGCATCGTGCCAGAAAAGGGGAGAAAATTAGTGTTATTTCCTACTAAATCAGAGCTGGAGTTACTAATGCCCTTGACTACTATAGAGTCATTTGCCCTGGGAATGAATGCTGAATTTATCCTTTCCAGCTGAAGACAAAACTCAGATGTTAGTGGGTGTTAGTGTTGTTTTCTCCAGTGTGAAAGGTTTCTAGATTTGAGTACAATCCTGTAACTGCACATGCTGTTGCCCTACACTACCTCCTGACTTGGAACTCATCAGATCAGATTTCAGAGTTTACTGACTTTCATTTTTCTCCACCAGGTGCTTGTATTTGTCCACTCCAGGAAGGAGACTGGAAAGACCGCCAGGGCCATCAGGGACATGTGTCTGGAGAAGGACACACTGGGTCTGTTCCTCAGAGAGGGTTCAGCATCCACTGAAGTGTTGAGAACTGAGGCAGAGCAGTGCAAGGTGAGCAAACTTCACTGCAACAAAATCGATAAATAATGGAAATTCGAAGTTCCTTCATTGCTCGATCAGAACTGTGTCACTTACCCCTGAACTTTCTTATCTAGAACCTCGAGCTGAAGGATTTGCTGCCTTACGGCTTCGCAATCCATCATGCCGGTATGACCAGAGTGGACCGTACGCTGGTGGAAGATCTGTTTGCTGATCGACACATCCAGGTTCTGGTGTCCACAGCTACTCTGGCTTGGGGTGTCAACTTGCCGGCACACACTGTCATCATCAAAGGTACTCAGGTGTACAGCCCAGAGAAAGGAAGGTGGACTGAACTCGGAGCCCTGGACATTTTACAGGTCAGTCTGAATGGATACTAGCGAAGAGTGCTTCATAACTTCTTTATTAGCAGTAATAACTCAATGAATTATGTCTTATTTCAGATGCTTGGTCGAGCCGGTCGTCCTCAGTACGACACCAAAGGAGAGGGAATCCTGATCACGTCCCACGGAGAGCTGCAGTACTATCTGTCCCTGCTCAACCAGCAGCTGCCTATCGAGAGTCAGATGGTGTGCAAGCTGCCTGACATGCTCAATGCTGAGATCGTCCTGGGCAACGTGCAGAACGCGAAGGTGAGCCACGCGCAAAGAAACAGCTTCAGATAAATAAGGAGCTGGTCAAATTGTCTGTTTCTGTTATAATTTGTGTAACTTTGTGTCTTTGTTGTGTCAGGATGCTGTGAACTGGCTCGGCTACACCTACCTGTATGTGCGCATGCTCCGCAACCCCACCCTGTATGGAGTCTCCCATGACGACCGGAGTTCAGATCCCCTGCTGGAGAGGCGCAGGATGGATCTGGTGCACACTGCAGCCAGCGTCCTGGACAAGAACAGCCTCGTCAAATATGACAAGAGGACCGGCAGCTTCCAGGTATGATTATTTATCATCTCTTATCTTTTTCTCATGCAATTCATGTTAAATTGGTGATGACTTTGACTTCAGGCTATTAATGGTCGACTTTTTGCCCTTTTACCTGAAGGTCACAGACCTGGGACGTATCGCCAGTCACTTCTACATCACTCATGACTCTGTTCAAACCTACAACCAGCTGCTGAAGCCCACTCTCAGTGAGATTGAGCTCTTCAGAGTCTTTTCCCTTTCCTCTGAGTTCAGGAACATCACTGTGAGAGAGGTATGGTTGGTGTCCAAACAGACATGCTTGTGTACTTATAACCCCCAACAAAACTTTATTAAACATGCTAAATTTAATTTGTTATGTCTTTTAGGAGGAGAAGCTTGAGCTGCAGAAGCTGCTGGAAAGAGTTCCTATACCTGTGAAGGAAAGCATTGAGGAGCCCAGCGCTAAGGTAAGATTTATAACCTGTTCATAAAAATTTCTTTAAATGGTCAGCAACCAAAATGGAGGCGTTGTTTCTGTTTTCTGGTGTGCAAATTGTCACTAATCACTCATTAATTCAATCTTAATAAAAACATCTTCATGTATTTTGTGTCTCACCCTTTCAGATCAATGTGCTGCTCCAGGCGTACATCTCTCAACTCAAACTGGAAGGCTTTGCTCTCATGGCCGACATGGTGTATGTTACACAGGTAAGAAAGAGCCAAATTTCTCATGTTTTCACACATTTTCTCCAAAAAGGCTTTATTTGTGTTTTAGAATCTCTCAATTTTTCTTCAGTGGGTGAATGGTATATCTTAGGCAACCCCCATTACCCCCGACCCGATTTTGGTTTGTGTATAATGACGCCTTGTTCACTACTCTAGAGTTTGCAGGTCTGGAGAAAACAAATCCTACAAAAGTGAGGTTTTGTTCTCAAGATAAATTAGTCATGAGATTAATTTGATTTATTTCTGTCTTTCAGAGTGCTGGAAGGTTAATGCGGGCCATATTTGAGATCGTACTCAACAGGGGCTGGGCTCAGCTGACAGACAAGACCATGAATCTTTGCAAGATGATTGACAAGAGAATGTAAGTAACTCTTTCCTCTCCAAAACAGGCTGTGCTGTGTTTGCTAAGGCAGGCTGCTGATATTCTGTATCCCTGTTCTCTAGGTGGCAGTCGATGTCTCCGCTGCGACAGTTCAAGAAGCTACCAGAGGAAGTGATTAAGAAGATCGAGAAGAAGAACTTCCCCTTTGAGCGTCTCTATGACCTCAACCACAATGAGATCGGTGAGTTTTCTTCCCCCACAACATGCTTGCTGACCTCTCTCTCTCAGCCTGGAGAGCAATTACATGTTTTATGTTTCATTTGTCAGGTGAGCTCATCAGAATGCCAAAAATGGGTAAGACCATCCACAAATACGTCCACCAGTTCCCCAAACTGGACCTGGCTGTGCACCTGCAGCCCATCACCCGCTCTACACTGAAGGTGGAGCTCACAATAACACCTGACTTCCAGTGGGATGACAAGGTCAGTAGTTAGAACCATGATGCTCTTCATGGTCAAAATTGTCTCTGTTTCTCAGCCTCCTGGTAAAACGTTCCTTTTCCCCTCTTAGATTCATGGATCGTCTGAGGCTTTCTGGATCCTGGTTGAGGATGTGGACAGTGAGGTCATCCTCCACCACGAGTACTTCCTCCTCAAAGCCAAGTACGCCCAGGACGAACACCTTGTGACTTTCTTTGTCCCAGTGTTCGAGCCTCTGCCACCGCAGTACTTCATCCGTGTGGTCTCAGACAGATGGCTCTGTAAGTAACTGGATTGAAACTTGTTATCACAAGACGTGCATGTTAAGCATTTCAACTAACCGCTTTATTCCTTCTGTTCTATTCAGCATGTGAGACTCAGCTCCCAGTGTCCTTCCGTCACCTGATCCTACCTGAGAAGTACCCCCCACCCACTGAGCTGCTGGACCTGCAGCCGCTGCCTGTCACTGCCCTCAGGAACTCTGCTTTTGAGGCTCTCTACCAGAACAAGTTCCCCTTCTTCAACCCCATTCAGACACAAGGTGCAGAAGAAGATAGAGCACACATTATCATTTAATAGAATTATAGCTTTATTCAGTTTTTGAGGTGAAAGTGCTTGGAGGCTCTCTGTCCATTTCACATTGTTTTCTTGACGTATTGTTTCTGTCCCTCCAGTGTTCAACGCCGTGTACAACAGTGATGATAACGTGTTTGTGGGAGCTCCCACCGGCAGTGGAAAGACCATCTGTGCTGAGTTTGCTATTCTGAGGATGCTGCTGCACAACGCTGAAGGTCGCTGTGTCTACATCACCCCAATGGAAGCTCTGGCTGAACAGGTATAAAGTCATTTGAAAGTTGAAAATGTCAAAACTAGCCTTGCTCGCCATCTTACATAATAATTATGTCAATCTTTGTCTCTCAGGTGTTTGTCGACTGGCACCAGAAGTTCCAGGACATCCTGAACAAAAAGGTGGTGCTGCTGACGGGAGAAACTAGCACGGATCTGAAGCTCTTGGGAAAAGGCGACATTATTGTCAGCACCCCCGACAAATGGGACATCCTGTCTCGTCGCTGGAAGCAGAGGAAGAACGTCCAGAACGTCAGCCTGTTCGTCGTGGACGAGGCACACCTCATCGGAGGAGAAAACGGAGTAAGCACACAAAACTGCTTTGTGCCACGTTTCAGTGATGTCATGTAATAGCCATTCTTAGACTGTGCACTTTGTTAATGTTCTGTGTTTCTTTTCATTAGCCCGTGTTGGAGGTCATCTGCTCCAGGATGAGGTACATCTCCTCTCAGATTGAGCGACCCATCCGCATCGTGGCCCTCAGCTCGTCTTTGTCCAACGCCAAAGACGTGGCCCACTGGCTCGGCTGCAGCACTACAGCCACATTCAACTTCCACCCCAACGTCAGACCTGTGCCTCTGGAGCTGCACATCCAGGTCTGTAAACAGTGTGCCAGTCAGCAATGTCTAAAACTGCTAATGTGTGGCGTGTACATGAACATGGTAACATTAATTCCTGTTAACTCTGTTTAGGGCTTCAACGTGAGTCACACTCAGACTCGCCTGCTGTCCATGGCTAAACCAGTGTATCACGCCATCATGAAGCACTCTCCCTCTAAGCCGGCCGTGGTGTTCGTCCCGTCCCGCAGACAGACTCGCCTCACAGCCATCGACATCCTCACGTTCTGTGCTGCTGATGTGGTTCCTCAGAGGTCAGTCACTGCAGTGAGATCACAGCTGTAAATAAGTAATAGAATGATAGTGCTGATGTTGCCATTATACATTTTACACTGTGGCTTAATGTTTGTCTCTCTGTAGGTTCTTGCATTGCACTGAGAAAGACCTCGCTCCATTCCTGGACAAAATAAATGACTCAACTCTCAAAGAGACTCTGGCCAATGGTGTGGGCTACCTGCACGAGGGCCTGTCTGCAACTGAACGCAGAATAGTGGAGCAGCTCTTTAACTCAGGTACGTCTCACTCCTTCTCTGCACTCCCAGCTTGGTGTGTGATAAACTACAGAATAATAATTATTTTTGGTGTCCTCCCCTTTGACAGGTGCCGTTCAGGTGGTGGTGTCCTCTCGGTCACTCTGCTGGGGCATCAACATCTCTGCACATCTCGTCATCGTCATGGACACCCAGTACTACAACGGCAAAATCCATGCGTAAGGCTTCCAGTAGTTTGATGCTCTTATTGAAGGGGAATTTCAGTGTTTTTAAAGCTTGGGCTTGGTGTGTAAATGACTAATAACTAAAAAAAAAAGATTGCAGCTGCAACACAGGCTGCAAACTCACCACTCATATGCTCAGATTGTTCTTCTAAGTGTCTGACAACATTATGGGAAGGATCCCTGCTGAGATAGACCCTCTTGTAAAAGAGTAAAATCCCCTTTTTTTTAAACAGAAACAGCTGTTATGTTGCTCTCGCCAAATCTACCAGACTCATTGAAACTAATTCAAAATAAAAATAAAAACAGTCTTTATACTGTTCTTACTATCACTTACTCTGGTTTGGTCCCAGTAACCCTTAATTGAACCCTTAATTCATCGTGTTAGATGTAAGTAAGAATATTTGTACTCTATATGCTGTTTCCCTCCACTGCTTTCTGAATTTACACCTCTCTCGCTCCTCTCCCAATATTTTATTATATTTTATATCCCAATATAACGCGGTGAATTAAGGGTTACCTTAACCAAACCAATGTTAGTGATTGTTGAAAAAGTGGAAACATGAACCAAGATGGTTTTGGTGAGCACCATAGCTGCCATTTCTGGTTAAACAAAAAGGATTTTATACTACTTACTGTTTAAAACAGGGTCTATCTCTGTAATCATCCTTTCCATAATGTTGTCTGACACTTAGAAGAACATTCTTAGCCTGCTGGTCAAAAACAATGACCTTTCCAAAACTTTTTGTACCTATTTGTCATTTACACGGCAAAATATGTAAACCAAAGGCCCCAGTTTAAAAATACCGCAATTCCCCTTATAGGTGTGTATTGCAAATAATATGTATTCTGTTGTGTTGGTGACATTCTGCTCCTGTTTTCCTCCTTTCTCTCAGATATGTGGACTATCCCATATATGACGTCCTCCAGATGGTGGGCAAGGCAAACAGACCCATGCTAGACGATGAGGGACGCTGTGTCATCATGTGTCAGGGCTCAAAGAAGGTAAATACCCCTCTGCTGTTTCAGTGACCTGGATTAAAGCAGTAACTGTATAACAGTAAGAACAATCTAAATGGTTTCTGTTTTTTTTCTTGATAGGACTTCTTCAAGAAGTTCCTGTACGAGCCGCTGCCGGTGGAGTCTCACTTGGACCACTGTCTCCATGACCACTTCAATGCCGAGATCGTCACCAAGACTGTGGAGAACAAGCAGGACGCCGTGGACTACCTGACCTGGACGTTCCTCTACCGCCGTATGACCCAGAACCCCAACTACTACAACCTACAAGGTAAGTTTCATCCGGTATATATGGTTGTACTTATACTGGATCAGATGTAGGAACAACTTATAAACGTCAACTCTTGTGTTTACTTTGCCAGGCATGTCCCATCGTCACCTGTCAGACCACCTGTCTGAGCTGGTGGAGCACACGCTACATGACCTGGAGCAGTCCAAGTGCATCAGCATAGAGGATGAGATGGACGTAGCACCGCTCAATTTGGGCATGATCGCCGCCTACTACTACATCAACTACACCACCATCGGTTTGTGCCAATACAGCTGTCCTGTTGCTGATAATCTGTTATCATTGCCTGTCATAGATTCTTTGTCTTTATCTGGCAAAATGTGATGAATTCACACTTGACTTTGTGTCTGTTTGTGTTTGGCAGAGTTGTTCAGCATGTCCCTCAATGCCAAGACAAAGATCCGTGGGTTAATTGAGATCATCTCTAATGCTGCCGAGTACAAGAACATTCCCATCAGACATCACGAGGACGCACTTCTCCGACAGGTAACAATCAGCACTCACATAAATCAACATTTCTCTATCAAGTCAGTACATTGAGACTAATGATGTCGGAACAACTTTTTAAATGTTCTTATTTCAGTTGGCACAGAAAGTGCCGCACAAACTGAACAACCCCAAGTTCAACGATCCCCATGTGAAGACCAACCTGCTGCTGCAAGCCCACCTCTCCAGGATGCAGCTGAGTGCTGAGCTGCAGTCAGACACAGAGGAGATCCTGAGCAAGGTACAGATTCATGCTGATTTAGACACTAAGACCCCATTTACACCCTAAAATGCGATCTGCACCCGGACACGTTATCTGGATATGGTGTAGATGTGTAATGATCACAATGTGCTCGGATAAAGATATTTGTTTTGAGCTAACATGAAATGTAGCTATTAACAAATTATACATCTATTCTCTGACATGAAAGAGCCAAAAGATGCATTTGCTGTACTGCATAAAAAATCCAAGCAAAACGTGGGAAATGACTACTATACAGTCAGAAAGAACGTGCGAGTGACAGTGTGTGTACACATCAGTACTGCAACCTTTTTTAGGTATTCCTTTCTTTGTTTTAACATTTTTAAAACAGGAGGGGACAAATGATTAAGAATTTGTCTTACGAAATACAGATTTTTTTTTTTAAGGGAGAACCTTTAAGGGAGGTACTGATTGGCTGTAACCTCAGATCACTCATGCACAGGTCTAGCTCTGTAGGAAAGAGATCTCAGTGAAGATATCGAGACACAAGAGCGCAAGATTTGTATTGCTGACTATCCAGAAAAACCTATCCGGGTACAGACTGCATTTAAATACGAGGTGTAAATAGGATGTGAGGTTGGAAAGACCTGTCAATTTCTGGATTCCTGTGTGTATATTTGACCCATGTGTTGTGTTTTCAGGCGGTTCGTCTGATCCAGGCGTGTGTGGATGTGCTGTCCAGTAACGGCTGGCTGAGTCCTGCACTGGCCGCTATGGAGCTGGCTCAGATGGTCACCCAGGCCATGTGGTCCAAGGACTCATACCTCAAACAGCTGCCCTTCTTCACTTCTGAGCACATCAAGCGCTGCACAGACAAGGTACATCAGTGTTTTTTTGTTCTGCTAAACACGCTTCATGACATCTAGATTTTGCTTCAATACAAGTGTACACAGACCGTCTAATCCCTCCTCTTTTCATCAGGGGGTGGAGAGTATCTTTGACATCATGGAGATGGAAGATGAAGACAGAACTGCATTGCTGCAGCTCTCAGATGCCCAGATGGCGGACGTGGCTCGCTTCTGTAACCGCTACCCCAACATTGAGCTGTCGTACGAAGTGGCAGAAAAAGACAACATCAAGAGGTATCAACAGCATTGTTATTCACAGCAACATTTGAATGACTACATAAATAATGTTGCAAAGGAAATACAGCTGCTTGCTAAGGATACCAATGTCTGTTCATTTTTACCCCACCTAACTGTTTTTGGTGAATGCTGATGCATGTTTTCATGTCTCTTCACAGTGGCAGTCCAGTTCTGGTCCAGGTTCAGCTGGAGAGAGAGGAGGAGGTGACTGGGCCTGTTATCGCACCTCTCTTCCCCCAGGTAAATAATTCCTCTTTAAAAAGTAGTTAATGGGTCTAAAAGCTCCATTTCCTTTGGTTGAAAACATGGCTAATGATATGTTTTTCACTGACCTGTCAGGACTCTCTTGATAATATTTTTCATTGTTATAGAAACGTGAGGAGGGCTGGTGGGTGGTGATCGGAGACCCCAAGTCTAACAGCCTCATCTCCATCAAGAGGCTGACTCTCCAGCAGAAAGCAAAGGTCAGTGAGAGTCGCCCACTGCATGTTTTCTGTGACCAAAAATAGATTCTCTTTAAACCAACAGAGGCCTCATTTTGCTTAACGCTGATGTTCCTCCTCTGCAGGTGAAGCTGGACTTTGTTGCACCAGCGATGGGTGTTCATAACTACACCCTGTACTTCATGAGTGACGCATACATGGGCTGTGACCAGGAGTACAAGTTCAGCGCGGATGTGAAGGAGGCTGACAGCGAGGGAGACAGTGACTCAGACTAATCGGTCTGCTGCAGCTTGTTTTATATCCAGGGGGATGAGAAGGTGTTGTTTTTTACTGTAGATATTCAGTCTGATTTATGTTCCTCACTCTTTTCTGTAAGCATCTCTACTCTTGTGAAAATAAGTCATTTTATTAAGTGTGTCTCAGTTAAACCACCTGAATGATGTACACCAGTCCAGAATTAGTGTAAAGGTTGTGTTCAGGTAAAGTAATCAGACATGTTTTACAGATGCATGTAAACACTGAACACTCTGATTGACTGTCAGTTTTCAGGTGACTGAATTTGACAAACCTTTAAAAATTAAAGAAATACACATTTATCAAGATGGTATGCTCTTATTCCAGATTGGATCTTTCAGTGATGCTTTTGTTGAATCTAATTCTTGGACTGGTCCAGATGTTTTTAGTATGACGAGTTGTCTGGAATATTTTTTGCAATAAAGAGAAGCCACACAATTGTTTATATATTGTTTTTATATTTATTTCTTTATATAAACATCATGAAATGTCAGTAAATTCTTCATTGAGCTGTTAAAGGAATATGTAGACTCAAAGTACAAAATGCGCTGAAGCAACATGACAAGTGACATGTTCATAAACTAATATCAAGCAGATGAGCTGTAAAAGCAGACTGGACTGATCCGAACACATGTGTGTTCACCAGTTTCCAGTGTAACTTAACTGTCTGAGTTCAGCGAGAGGCCAGTTAATGTTGATGAGCATTCAGTCTTCTTCGTGGAACCTCCAGATGCTGATCTCTCCGTCATCGCTGCAGGAGGCCATCAGTCCCGCCTCCTTCGGGTTCCAGGTGACACAGTTGACGTCCTGGCTGTGAGCTTTGGTCACCTGTGCAACCATCGAAAACACCGGCTGGTCGGGATCGGACGTCGCGTCCTCCTTAAACACTCGCACTGAGTCGTCACCGCAGGCAGTAGCCAGAGCGCCAGTCAGCGGACACCTGAGCAGAGAAATGCTCTCAGATTGATCTCACAAATCAACAAAGTGCAGCAGAAATGTCCACCAGTGACGGTGGGTAAAAATCATTTTTGAATGTTTTTTGACTTGCTTTTACAAACAGTATGTGTCAGTTTGCACCGATAATAAGGAAGTGTGTTTTAGGGATCAACCAATTAAAGTTGTTCAGGACCAATACTGATTATAAGCAATCAAGGAGACTAATGAGATATTTGGCACCGATTTACATTTGCAGTAAAAATGAAGATCTTAAATTTCAAAATCTAGAACAATCACTGATGGAATGTATCTAAGTGCAATTTTCTAAAGTACAATCAAGGTACCTTATTTGAGTATCTTCATTTTATACTTCCTCTCCACTACATTTATTTGATGACTTGACCAATTCCAATAGAGTAAAATGATGAGTATCAGCCCTGAAAATCTGCTAAGCCAATAATTGCTCTATCCCTCGTATGTTTACCATCCAATGCCACATTTTCCTCAAGTTTAAGTTGATTCTCCGTCCAATATGTTACAAAAAAAAAAGCATTCCGCTCCAAAGTGAAGAGACAACCTAAAGACTGGTCCAGTAATCTCAACAAGCCGAGGGTACAAACAGGTCTGAGAGTGTATTGTACCTAATATATGAAACAGGATTCTTACCAGGCGATATCGTACACTGTTCGTCCGTGGTACCCAGACAGAGTGCAAATACACTTCCAGGACAAGTCTCCTGTTTAACACAGAGAGCAGGGGAAAGGATGAGTTATAGTAGTCCACCAGCATCTGTCCACTTATTCACACTACTTCTACTGACTAAAATGTGCATTATCTTAAGGTTTGTATAAACTTGGTCAATTCAATTACCAACAAACTAAACAGCATTTTAAGAAGGTTTTCCAGATTAACAGAAAGTTGCCATATTGTTTTCAATTTAAAGGTGTGACTGATAATTAGGGTGATCTGGACAAAAGTATCTATCCATTTAACAGCCATAACTATCCGCAATCTAAATTTCAATCTTCTTTCTCAATTGTGAAATGTATACATGAATAAATAGCATATGAATTTTGCATTTGCACCATTAAAACACAACATTGCATTAAAGACAGTTCTTTTATGGCACAAGCTACTCATTCAGAATGCTGCTAGCTGTAAGTCACATTGAATTGTTTCAATACATCACCCAAGGAAGAGCCATGTAAAGTAATTTGTCCAATCAGCACAGCCATTTTTTTTACACCTTTGAGATTGATCATGATCTAAAATCGTCAGATCACCCTCCCTCCTCTTACTAACACTAAATAAGGTCTCCTATTCTTTGCAGCTTCTCTTCTTGTTCATTTTAAAGAGCTACCTATGATATTTACCTGCTCAATTAATTTCTGTTGATACAATTTTGGTCAATAAAATGTTTAAATGATATCTAGTTTAGGCAATGATTGGATACCAGTAACAACTCACCCTGTGCACTTTCATTTGGATACTCCTTCCAAATCTTCACGGTGCGGTCGTCACTGCAGGAGGCCAGCCTCTGTCCAGCCGCATCAAAAGACAAACTCCACACTGTGGACGTGTGTCCCTTCAGGGTGGCCCGGCACTCCCAGTCGTCATCCTCTTCCTTGTAAATACAAATGTTGTTGTCGTAGCTCGCTGAAGCCAGAAGCTGTAAGAACACATTGGTAATAGATAGTAAGTTGATGGTGCAACGAATTGAGAAATCATTACAGTGTATGTAGAGCAGAGGGTGACCTACCTCCTGATTTGGGTGCCACACAACATGTTTGACATCTTGTGTGTGAGAGTTTACGACGGTAACACACTCATACTCGTCTTCTTCATCCACTGTGAGACACAAAGGGAAAGAGATGTTAAATACAGTGAGGTAAAGCACTAAAACTTTGCAACTATGGTAGATAATTTAATAAACAACAGAGCTAAAAAAAAAAAAAAAATACAGTTATGTAAAACGATAACAAGTAGAGGCTGGGAGGTTTAAGATTAAATTTCTAAAAATGAGAAAAGGTGTATTGATTTTATGCCTCTGAGGAGGTGACACACTGCAGTTCAACACAAACCTTCCCAGACCCAGACGCTCTTGTCTCGGCTACATGTTGCCAGCAGATTCCCTGAAGGCGCCCACGCCACACACTTGACCTCATTTTCATGTCCTTCCAAAACAGTCAAACTCTGGAAGACAAGAAAAAACTATTGAGAAAAATCGATAAAAGGTTCGGCACTTTCAAAGTGAAGATTAAACATCTCGTCTAACCTCAAAATCATCGTTCTTCTTTTTCCAGATGCACGTGGTTGCATCAAAGCTGGCAGAGGCCAGATAATTCCCACAGGGAGACCACGCCACTTTCCTCACAGTGCGCTGGTGGCTGTCCTGAAGCACACTCTTACATATCCAGGAGTCACCTAAAAGAAAAGAAGGTCAGGAGGGTTTTCAGCCACCATACTGTTTAGAATGAGGAACTTATCCCTTTCATTTCTCGTAATAAACATGGAGGACAATTTCAAAAATCAATGAGCAACACTTCTTTATGGTAATACAGATTTACAGGACTTATGCATCACTGTAACTATGTTGTTCTGGTATTTAGTTTAGTGTCTAAAATGTAAAAAAAATCAATTATGAAAAATGCTCATTACAATTTTCCAGAGCCTAAAGTGACGTCTTTAAATTGCTTCTTTTATCCAACCAACAGTCCAAAACCCAAAGACTCTTTATTAACTGACATAATTGACAAAGAAAAGCAGCAAATCCTCACATTTAAGAAGCTTCAATCAGTAAATGTTTGACATTTTTGTTTGAAATATTACTGAAATTATTGATTACCAAAATAGTCTGTGATTTATTTTCTTTCAAACAGCTATTAAATTAATCAATTAATTGTTGCAACTCTTATCAAGATATATCAATCAATCAATTAACCTTTATTTATACTGGAGATGACTGAGGGGTAACTCTCACTATGATGACATTGTGTCAAAATAAAACAAAGAAAAGGAAAACACACAAACAATAACTAGGAGATATACTGACAGAGAAAAGGCAGTCCACAATTGACAAGTATAAAGCTATTTAAATGATGGTGAATAATTTTATTTAGAAAATGTAAATAATCAAAAAAGGGGGGAAAAGGCTTAAAACTTCGCAATTAGGGAAGATTATTAAATAGATACATTTAAATAACTGGGTGTTGATTAAAATACTGTTAGTTATAAAAATGTGGGAGGTTTGGTTCAAAATTCTAAAGTGGTCATAGTTTTAGACACATAATTAAATATTAACATGTGGCTTGATTATAAACCCGCTATATAAGAAATAACTTCAGATGCCACTAAACTTTTCTCATAATCATGTTGTGACAGCTCACATACTGAATATTACAAACATGGGTCGTGTAACTGGAAGACGCAATGACGAGCAATGGGTTTCTGTGAGGGTGCAGGAAGTACATCCTGTCAAGCTGATCTAATGACTGCTCTACTGTCAGTCATAATGTTATTTGATCATTAGCTAGCTTCATCTGTAAGAATCAACGCAGTGTTTTGCACATTAGCTAGCTAGCTGTCAATCAGTTCATTTTGTTATCAGCTCACCCTCTCGTCCCCATATCCGGATGGCCTTGTCGCCCCCGCATGAGGCCAGCAGCGTCCCCGACGGGCTCCAGCTGACGAACCAGCACCGAGAGTCCGGGTGTGCGCTCAGTTTCTGAACCAGGGACAGAGCCTCCTTCATGTCTGAGCTGGTACGATGTTTCTGAGCTGCTGTCACTCCCGTGCGTCTCTGTACCGTCTGTTACCAGTGACGGTTAACTGACACGAGATAAGTCAGTTAACAACAACCGTTGTTAACAACAATCCGCACAAACAGCACCGATATTGTCCTAAACCACAGGGAGCTGTCAGCTTGAATATAAATTGAATAAAAGGACTGTATTTGCACCAAAGAACAAAGTACAAAAGTTCACAAACACAACTATGTCGGAAATGCCGCCATCTTTGGTTAGACCCTTCACGCGGTGCATTGTGGGTCTGTTTTTTTCTTCTTTTCATGATAATAACATACAATACGTGGAGCAATGACAGCTATTAGAGTACAAATAAAATATAAATATAAAATAAATAATATTGATTAGGAGTGCCGCACTATTATCTAAGCTAGTCTTGTTGTCATTTAACTATGTCTTTGGAGAAGTCACCAGTAGGTGGCAGTACCGATCACCACTCGCGTTTAGCCTGCAGCCTACTGAAGTCACGAAGTAGAATGGTGTTAACAAGGAAGTCGATGTTTTACAGGAAACAGGCGTAAGCTGCCTTTTGTTTTGTTTTGTCTTTGTTTTTCTGACCAAATTGATGGTCATTTTTCATCAGTATAGTTAGCTGGATTAGTTAATAGGCTATTGTTTATCTACTTATTTTCTTTTAAGTTGTTTTTTCTATGACAGTTGGCGACATTTGGCGTTAACTGTGAGCTAGCGTCAAACGCTAACAACAGAGCTAACAGGCCCGAAGGCCATCTGTTCATTGTCTGTCCGTCAGTCAGATACTTATCCTGTTTATTTCAAGCAGCTAGTTTTAAGGTCAAACGTCGTTTGGAAACATTAGATACTTCCGTGATCAAAGCGCCAGGACCGCTGTCATCTGTTCATCGCCCAGGTAACGTTAGCTGTACCGGCTAACTTATTACTTTGGACAGTCAGTTGGCTGACCTTACTAACGGATCGTTTAGTGCAGTCACATACTGTCAACAAAGGGACCACAGACAATACGGAGAGTGGGTGATCATGTACGCCCCGCCGGGTTCTACTGTCCCTGGAGGTCGCCGGAGGAGAGGGGGCACCTCCCTGCCTAAGCAGCCGGAGCGGAGCCTGGTGTCGGCCCTGCCCGGAGCTCTGTCCATCACAGCGCTGTGCACGGCTCTGGCGGAACCAGCTTGGCTCCGGGTTCATGGAGGCACCTGTCCGAGACAAGAGCTGGGAGTGGCAGATGTCCTGGGGTACATTGACCCCAAGCTTCTGGACGGTGAGGACCAGCACAAGCCCATTAAAACGTACAGCAGAGATTGATCCAGGAGCTCACTTGTAATGCTTTGTGATGTCTCTGTGTCCTCCAGATTACTGTGTGAATCCACAGACCATCTTGCTGCTGAGGGTGATCGCAGCCTTCTGTTTCCTGGGTATCCTGTGCAGCCTGACTGCTTTCCTCCTGGATGTGTTTGGCCCCAAGCACCCTGCACTTAAGATCACACGCAGATATGCATTTGCACATATTCTAACAGGTATTACGCTGTCATACAACAGCAATGTGTTTTAGAAAAGATGGCTCGTCATTTTCGGGTTCTTAACTGTCTTTTCTTTCTCCCCTCAGTGTTGCAGTGTGCCACAGTCATTGGCTTCTGCTACTGGGCCTCGGAGCTCATCTTGTCACTGCAGCAGCAACACAAAAAGTACCACGGCTCTCTCATATACGTCACTTTCGCCATCAGCTTCTACCTGGTGGCAGGGGCCGGTGGAGCCTCCATCCTCGCCACAGCTGCGAACCTCCTGCGCCACTACCCCACCGAGGAGGAGGAGCAGGCTTTAGAGCTGCTCTCGGAGATGGAGGACAGCAGTGAAACTTTTCCTGCTGATTATGACATTGCCAATCAGTTTCAGCCACCGCCTGCCTACACGCCCTAATGCTGCCAGACAGGCCTTGTTAACACACGCTTCTCTCTCTCAGCACGGCTATTGGCTTGATGAGCAAAACCCCAATCTTTATCAAATGGATATCTTCGCAAAATACATAATGAACACAGCGTGCGCAGTTAGTGCACAAACTCCTTTACTGACAGTGCTTGGGTGCATGAAAGCTTTCTTTAGTGGTGGCAGGAATTTAGGAGATGATTCGTTCTTTCACCACTGAAGTTGTTAGTGATTTGCATGTAAATGGCTTTTAGGATTTGGTTCTAACATGTGAAGCAAACAAAACTGCAAGGAGTGCTCCACGTGGCTCATCACAAGTCATTGATGACAGCCACGGCCTGATCAGTGCCAATTATTGAAGCCGGGCTGTCGGCAGATTGTCAGCAGTTGTGTTGCTCTTGGTTGGACGTGGATCAAGCTTTGTTAAGCATCATTTTGATGTAATTTTTGATAAGCTTGCCATGTGTATGATTTTATTTGACCGAAAAAATGCATTTATCAAGAATGCAGTCATACACTGAGAAATTTGTTTTAGACCTTTCTTTTATATAAAAATATCAGATGGACCTTATTATTTATTATTTAGCTGTCTGTGCCGTGTCTTACTTTCTTTCCTTTGCTTTGTAGACATCTGTCACTGGTTTAGTCTTATTTAATCACATTTGTACTTGAAATAACACAAGGAAATTGAAAAAAATGTGAGGCCGGCCTATGTGGTTTTTTCGATGATGGCGTGTGTTGTGTGTTGAAAGCTGGATGCCACGGAGAAATTGAGAAACACGTCAGTATGTTTCACAATGACTGACACTTAACAGGAAGCTGGCCGCAGAAGCCGGTCGTGTCACGTTTCTTGTATTTGATTTAAAAAAAAAAGAAACCTTATTTGTACTTTGTGATCACCATATGTGACAGTTTGAGTATGTGTTTTCTATGCATGAGTTCTTTCGTGTGCAAATTTTAAACCCTCAGGCAGAATCTTATGAGGACATCTGACACGAGGCTCCAGCTGAGGTTTAAAATTGTGATTGATGTGGTGACTCTAGTTGATTGTGTATTGTTCTGTTTATTCCGTTTTCTGCATTTCGTTTCTCAGATTGTTGCTATACTTTCATCACCAGTATGTAAATATTGATTGTTTATACATAAAAAGTGGTCATAATAAAATAAATGCCATATTTTGCCTCCTGTTTGTGATCTCTAACTTCATTTTGGGTTCTTTTAGTCCACAGGTAGGAGCTGTAGTTTTGATTCAACTATATATTGACTTTGACATTTCAGTCTGACCAGGGTATTTCTGGGTATACTGTCTAGACGCAACACGGCATTACACTGAGTAAGAGCCTTACAACCTAATAGACTTTAAAGGGCATAAACTATGCCCTGATCTGTATAAAGGCATCTCATCCAAGCTACCCTATAGAAAAATAAAGTGAGAGGCACTTTCACTAGATGCAGAATGTTGTGTAAAAGTTACAACTATAAGTCAATTGCTCTTACAAACTACTATTTTAAAGAATATTGTGATGTATTTCTGCAGGTTTATCTAGATCTCGTATTTCATGGGTTAAAGCACTACATGTTTAAATTCCCCTCTAAAGCTGAACTGTCATCCTGTGGCCAAATCATCTGATTAAGTTAATCAGATGAATAAACCGGGTATTAGTAGGGAAGGGTGTTCTACAGGAGCATAGGCCACTCCAGGCAAAGGAGCGTTGCCTCTTCTCAGAAAATAGAGCTTACGTGGCAACGTGTACTCGTCACACCGGTGTATATATACAGACAGCCAGATCAATGTGACAACTGAAAGTCTTTACAGAGTCAGAGAGCAAGTTACACTGTCCTCCTAAAAGTGTGAGACTGAAGCGAAATCATGCAGGCAACCAGGACTTTGCTGTCAAAGAAAACCCTGACTGTTCTCTCCCGGCAGCCTGCCTGCTTTGTTCACCACGGTGACTATGGCAATTGGGGAAACACCAATATCGCAGTGGTAAGTGAAACATATCAATATGGGACCAGATGAAATAATAGACAAGATACAAGTGTTTGCATTATTGTGATTCATGGATGTGCTCCAGGTTTTCTCAGGATGTGGCTGGTGGGATGGGACTGATGTCCACGAGGGAGTATAGTGAGTATCACTCCTGCTGAGCTCAGCACAGGTATTTTTCATTACCATGCACATATAGTAACTGACACCTCTGTCTTCAGCACCATGTACCACCTGAGCCGTAACGGTGCTCGCTTCCAGATGTTCGCTCCAAATCAGCAGCAAATGCATGTGATGGACCACATGAGAAAGCAGCCGGCCTCAGGGGAGAACCGGTAGGCTTGATGGCAAACACTGATGCACTTTCAGATGCATCTCAGACGGGTCCAGTGACTTACTTAACTATTTAATCCTTATTCTCCCGACTTGACTAACTCCACATGATAGTATTTATGATTATTTCTGGCCGTTGCATAGGAACATGATGATGGAGGCGGCCCGCTTCAGTCACGGTCAGGGGATGATGCAGATGCAGGACCTGGCCAAGCTGGACGTCAACAGCTTTGATGCTGTCATCTTCCCTGGAGGCCACGGCGTCGTCAAGAATCTGTGAGGGTTAATGAAATATGATGTAATCACTTCAAATGAATGTCAATACAAGCTGGCATGATGGAGATTGAGCACTGATAATATTACATAACTCTCAACTCTGTAGATCCTCTTTTGTGAAGGATGGCAAAGACTGCAAGCTGCATAATGAAGTGGAGAGGGTGATCAAAGAATTCCACCGTTCACGCAAGCCTATTGGGTATGTATCATTCAGTCACTCTTCAATCTATCGGCACTTTTTTAACTAGATTAATGCACAGTCAGTCGGTTGAAGTATTAGAGCAGCGGTGTGTGACATTGTAGTTTGTTTTTTGACTGTACAATCACTTCAAATTCATTTTAAATCCAGACATGAGGCAAAATTGCAAAGTGCCGCTGGTTTGTACACACAGACACACTTTAAATCAGATTACATTAGACTGCATTAGGCTAGATAAACACACAAGGTTTAAAGCAATCCCTGTTATTTAATTGGGACATTGGAGCTATAGAAATGGAAGAAAGGTCAGACAATTTATTAATTAACAATTATCAATTTATTAAGATCAAAACTTCAGAGTTTACACAAAGATTAACTAGTGTTTTCTCTGAAGAGAAAAGCTGCCATGGAGCAACATGAAGCCAATCAGACCAGACAAATCCTGAGGGTTAAAACAGACAGGACAGAATGAAAGCAACATACGTTGCATGTAATCTGTTGGAGAGTGATTGATCCTACTACTTTGGCACACATGGGTGATGGGATGAAGAGGGGCAATGGTCAGACAGGTGACAGGGTCAGGTGAGGGGACACCTGGTGGCCAGGTGCAGAATGGCAGGTCAGAGATAACACGAGATGCAGGATTACAGGAATTAAAGAGTGGAGTTGGAGGCAGAGGAGGAGGAAGAAGAGGATGAAGCAACTGTTACCTCTTTCCTATTTTCATTGAGCCATTAAGGCTAATCTATTTTTTTTTTTTTTAAGTGTAGGAGTCACTGTGAATTACCTGTTGCTGTTAGAGTCAGGAGCCTCACTGCTCTCAGATACACCCCCCTCCATTGTTCTGTTTTGTCAGAGCTGTAGTTTGTGCCATGAAAGTTGTTAAACTGATCTCCCTCAAAGCAATAATTTAGCCCCTGGTGGCAGTGACATGTGCCTGCAGCCCCTCAGCAGTACAGACCCTGCAGCTGCAGCTCCGTACCTCATGTGTGTCCTCAGATGTAATCAGTCCTGTTTGATTTGGGAGTATGATAAATAGTTGAACTTAGCGGTATGTTGTGGTCATAGACATATAGGCGTTAACTTTGCAAACTGTGCCAGTGGCCTATTTAGTTGAGTTTTTTTTAATGAGAAGGCTTTACTGATCATACTTAGAGAGTAAGTTGACGACACAGATGACTATTTTACTGATATTATGTCATTGTCTGTTACTGTAAAAGTCAGTGATGGAATGTATCCAAGTACATTTGCTCAAGTACTGTACTTTTATTTTGAGGTACTTGTCCTTACTTGTATTTACATTTTCTGCTACTTGACACTCCTATTCCACTTCATTTGAGGCAAATATTGTATTTTTACTCCACTACATTCGTCTGATTATTTTAGTTACAAGTTGCCTCGTAGATTTCATGCTGCATCAGAGCCAAATTTGCACATTTTTAAAATAAATTTATTTCATCAGCAACCGATAATCAAAAAAAATATGCTGGATAATCGGATCCAACAATTGGCCAGGACATTTTGACACGTCACACTAAAACACATGTGTGAACACTTACATTAATGACGGCTGAATTTTATTCAGCTGCATCCCTTTTATGGTCCTACTATAGTTCATGCTGGCACACTGTCAAGGCTTACTGTGACATGTGAACACTTTTCTTTTCCTATACTAAATCAAAATGCGTGGTATCTTCAATGAATACCAAGTATACGCATATTTAAGCGAGTATAAGCGAGTTTTGCAGAGAATAATGTGAAATTACTGTACCACATGCCTTTATAATACTGACGATGGTATAGGTTTGTTTCTTGCCTGTCTCTACTGTCAGCCATCAAATTAAAATAACAGGCGGATGACAAAGGCAACAGTCATGTAACACCCACACAGTACTCAGAAGTGGTCCAATCAGACACAGTAAGTGAAGACACGTGTGGGTGGAGCACAGTGCTGGTGTGTGGAGGCTTTAATTATCATCAGATATAGTCTAAGATTGCTGCATTTGATGGAGTGGAAAAAAGTTAATGAAGTTCATGCTGGCCTCAATTCTAGGTTCATGTTGTCTGTTTTGTAAGTGAAACACTTACACTGTCAAGTATCAGTTGGGATCCTACTGCCTTAAAGGACGAGTTCACCCAAAAAGGAAAAGTTATTATCTAGTCACCCCCATGCAAATGGAAAGTCAGGTGAAGTTTTGAAGCACAAAACATTTTTGGAGCTTCACAATAAAACTAGTGCAGCATTCTCCTCAATAACTGAAGCAGCTGGGGACTTCTTCTGAAACATTTTAAACCACCAAAAACATATATATATGTAAAATGACTCCATACAGCTTGTCCGGTGTAATCCAAATCCCAGGACGTCCCAAGATCCCCAATTGATGTGGAAATACAATATTTACACTCCTTTTTTAATCCGAAATCTTCAATGTGGCTGCTAAGCTAAAAAATGTTAGCATCCACCCCGTCTGAAGTGGGTGCTCAATCTTAACCACACTTTGACTGTAAATAACGTCTTTTCAAATCAATTTTGAATCTCTGGGTTTACTGAGAATTGGATTATGCTGAATGAACTGCATGGAGCCATTTTATATTCTTTTCTTCCGTCTACTTTAGTTGTTTAGCAGAATGCTGCAACACTGTTTTGCTGTGAAGCTTCAGAATTGTTTTGTGGACTACAAAACGTCACCCACCTTTTCATTTTCATTTTTATTCAACTGTTTCTTAAGTCTCGAGGATCCCAGTAAAACTTAACAAAATGCCCAGTGCAGATTTTTCTGTCCAAAACTGTTGAATATTCTTCCACGGCTTCATTTATGGACAAATGGTGATAACAAGCAGGTGACAATCTGTAATCTGGCCTCATACTCATCTTTTTGTCAGTAATAGTAGTTTAATGAGTAAACACTGTTTGGACAGAGCTTCACACTGCTGTCTCAGCGCTTCATGCTGGGAGACCTTCCTTTTCAGGCTCTCAATCTCTCCTGTCTGATACTGGTAAGGTAATTATTCTCACACCCTGATCAGTCTTGTCTCTTAATCTTGATTTATAAACACCTCATCTGACCGCCTGCTGACTGTTTCAGACTGGCCAGCATGGCTCCATTGCTTGCCTGCCGCGTGCTGCCCAACATCGAGGTGACTATGGGCTACGAGCGGGACGACACCACCCGCTGGGGGAGCTGGCCCCACACAAACATGGTGCAGGCTGTGAAGAGCATGGGCGCCCGCCACAACGGCCGTGAGCCATATATATCCTTTACTATCAGTGTTAGTAAACCAAATCTGCAAAGATGTATGTTCATTTTGTTGTTGGTTTTTGCATTTTTGAGCATTTTTTGACATTTTATACACCAAACGATTGTGAAAATAACTACTGAAATAACTCCTGCTTTGACCTTAACCCTTTCTTTTACGAGGCCTATGTGGACGAGAAGAACAAAGTGATCAGCACCCCGTCCTTCATGTGGGAAACTGAGTACCACTATCACTATATATTTGATGGTATTGGAAATATGGTCAAACATGTCATGCGCATGTCAACTAAGTAATGTGACAGTTGAAGCCTGGGAGACAAAATAGAGAGTCTGTGTTTATGTACAACATACATATACCTCTGTATTGTGATGAATTCTTACCTGAAATGACATAAATGTTTTAGTGAAAGAGCAAATGGCTTATCATGTGGAACTGATGGTATTGATTTATATAGGCAAACATGTGACATGTGTAGCAGGTAAGTTAAATTGACTGTATGAGTCTAGATCTGTACATGTTGAGGTCTTATGGAGCACTGTCTACCTTAACTGATGTCTTACTGGAGACTTAATCATGAATAAACATCAAAACAAGTCACTGAAACACATAAACATTAAATGTTTCTTTGGTGTCATTTAAGCTAAAGGTGATGCTCTACACGTGTTGCACTGACACGGAAATATCGATACTTCTGATCCCAAGCATTTCTGATTCAGGATTGAGTCTCATATGAAAAGATCAATATTTAAACTCAGTAATTTGGGGTAAATGTGCATTTTATCATCAGCAGGGACACCGTAGAACCGTAGAAAGTAACTGTCAACAGGATCCAGTGTAAAAAATATCTACAGTAGATGATAAGAACTACTTCTCCTTCCTCCTGTCACAGTCTTATGCAAGCTTAGGCTCTATAAACTCTTAAGGTGCCACTGAAATAGTTGACACTGATGATGGCTGAAGTCATGTGTAGAGCTTTTTCAGTTCTCAGAACACCAGCGGCGCAGTATGTGAAGGAGCTAGAACAGTGACTATGGCAACTATGGCATTGACATTGAAAACAAAACCTGAACTAACAAAGGAGACATTCACATGAAACATCTGTATTTTAAAAAGTTGTATTGGCACTGAAAACAAATATTTGACACTGAAAAAAATACATTGAAAAATAGAGCACAGACATCAATAATAATTTGACTATATTTTAATATATTTTTGGATTTTGTGACCAAAAGTTGAAGCTGACAAGTAGCGATATGACAAAAATTACTGACATCGTAAAAATTCTGTCACTGAAAATAGACGAAGGAAAAAGCAAGAGGTTTGTTACTGAAAAACTAAAAATATAAAAATAAAACGAAATCATTTTAAATGTCTATGTTTTATAATGTTTTCAGTGCCAAATATTTGTTTCAGTACCAATAAAAGTTTTTCAGATACAAGTGTGTCAGTGTGGATGTCTGCTCTGTTAGTTCAGCTTTTGTTTTTTCAATGACAAACTTAATTTTCAATGCCATAGTTCACTGCCACTGTTCTGGCGCCATACGAGACCATCTGCAAATTTATAGGTCATCAGAAGCACCTTAACGTCTGATCTGACTTGAATTGATCTGACAGAAATTGGTGTAAAATGGTCAAATTTTCTTGTTTATTTCAAATTCTAGCTGCAGACTTCTGAATCATTTGTAGACGTGTCATAACATAGATATCTGCTCACCAATATTTGAGAAACACTGCAAGAAGTTGATAAAAACACTTTTATTCAACGTATTTGATTAAAACTTCCAGGATTATACTAAATATTTGTGAATTAACAAACAAATGTAACTACAGAACCAGTTCTTTTACCGGTTTCACTAATTTGATCTAATTTAATGCATTTAATTACAGTTTTAATCCTGAAAGTAACATAATTACACTAGACATGTAGATTCATCGTCTACTTTTGTATTTTTTAAAGGATATTTTGTATTGTTTCCAAAATTCAGGGAAAAACTGTTAACAGGAAAAAAAATATGTAAAATGACAGATTATTTTTTGAAAGTGTATTTTTGACACTTGAAGTGGATTTTGCTGCTAATCCTTTCATACTTAAGGTTTTGAAGGCTGTAGTTTTATTTGAATGCACTGGTACTGTTGAGCAACCCAGTTCATTTTCCTTAAAGCACTAAAAAAAACACATTGCCCCAGTCTGGTACATTCTGAATAAAACAATTTATTCATTACAAACATATAAAAATGACAAAAACAACCAGGTGACAAGATATAAAAATTTCCAGTTTGTACAAAACTTCTAAAACCATCATCAGAAATGCATACTCACTCCATATGAAGCTTCTCATCTGGGTTATTTCTTTCAGTAAATATCGTACAAAGTATAGCTACAAGATTTCCTTTACATCTCTGTTTTATCAGGTGACATAAAAAAAAACAGCATTTGTCATTTTTTTAGTAAAAAAAAACAAACTAATGGGCACAAAATTCATAAACGACTTGCAATTCAAATACAGAACCAGAAGTCATTGAAATATTCACAGTGCTGCCTTCACATCAGTGACGTGAATTGTAAACATTGTTGCATATCAGAACTCACCTCAATAAATATACAGAAATACTCATCATGTGAGCTAAACTTGTGTTAGAAAAAAAAGGGGGTACAATTTTTAAAAATATTTTTTAAATCTCTGATCAGTTTTGTTCGATTATAACTTGTCAGCTCAAACCTCCCATAGTCAATCAACTAGTGCGTTTAACAAAATTAAGGCAAAAATCATTTTCCCTGTCTGTCATTTAATCACAGAGGCAAGGTTTGATGGATTCAGGTGGAGTAAAGTAGCATTTTCTCGTCCGATGAAATGATGAAGTGGAATATACAGTACAATACAACAGCAGGGTTCATTCACATTAAGGTACATATAAACATTTGTACATTTTGAACAAATATTGGGAGGCTATTTGAAGAAATCATTTCATATATTAAGTCTCAACAGGGGAACGTTTTTGTAACATATAAAATGTATGAAACAGGAAGTCAGGGAACCAGCAGGAAAATCACAGTGGAAAATAAACAAATTCTTCTTTTAGATACAGTAAATCGAAATCAGAGTTTCCTTATGATGTGATCTTTACGCAGTATTATTCAAGTACTTCATATTAAGAAGGAGATGTTGGTGAAAATGCTTCGTGCACACTGCACACAGACATTTCCACCAACAGATGTTATCGTGGACACAAACCTGCATCATTGTCATTAGCATCCCGTTATTAGCCCCGCGAAGGAGATTATGTTTTTGCTTGTTGGTTAGTTGGTCTGTCAGCAGGATTATCTAAAACCTACTGAATGAATTTCCATGAAATTTGGATGAAGGATGAGTCTCGGCCCAGAATAGACCCCATTAAGTTTTGATCAGATCGTGATAAAGGGCAGATCCAGGACATTTTTTTCTCACTTTCTTTAACATTGTGAGATAGGGTGTTCCAAATAAAAATCTTGATCTAGCGGATTTAAATATGTTTGGGTTTTTTTCGATATTGGATAAGGCTTGATTGAGTTAAAGAAGACCTTGGCTGAGGTACACGCTCTACTGAGTGCCATTCTAGTTATCAAAGGGAAGTCTTGGCTGTGATGGGCATAAACTTGAAATACAACCTTCATCATGTAGCACTGCTGCTTTTATAAAGCAGGTCCTTCTCAACTTTCAACAGTAAACCTTATTTAAGGGGAACATTTCATTTATCAAAGCGGCCATGTGTGCCTGATTGTCAAGGTAAAGAAGAAAAATCCTAAATTACAGCTGCACAAGCTTCGTAGAAAAATAAATAATCCCTTCTCAGCTTCACTATGCAAAGCACAATGGAGCAGGTACAAGAAAAGTCATCTGAAAGCAACAAAGGAGCTGCAGACTGTCTCATTTGATGGCATAGAGCACATTAAATGCTGTAACAGAAGATAAAAACTTTAAGAGTGACAACGCTCCAGTGAGGTGTGACAGTGTCCGGGACCACAGTGCTGTCGTCTGTTCATTAAAACTGCTTTTTGGTGTCTGTCTTAGATAAACCTGCGAAAGACAAAGAGCAGCACAGCATTAGAGAAGAACCTTTAAAGGTTTACACATGTTAACTTTGAATTGAAGAGCAGAGGTTTTGGCATGCACAATTCACTGCACATGGATGATACAGCAGCAGGCAAGAAAAGGATGCAGGCGGGCGAGCAGTGAGAGGCAGAGCTGCAACCATTAGTCGACCAAAAGAAAATGAATAGCAATCACTATTTTGATAATCGATTAATCATTTCAGTCATTTTTTCAAGCAAAAATGTCACATTTTTGCTGGTTCCAGCTTCTTAAATGTTAGGATTTGCTGCTTTTGTTTGTCATTTATGATGGTAAATGAATAGTCTTTGGGTTTTAGACTACTGTATGACAAAATCAGCAATCTGAAGATGTCACTTTTGCACTTTTAGACATTTTAAAGCAGACCTATTCAGCTGGCGGGCCTTAAGCAACCTCATTCAGGCCTTTTTTTACATTTTGTTAGTAGGGTAATTTGCCCATTCATTAGCTGTTACTGTTGCTAAGCACAAAAATACTCTTATTTCATTAAATAGTTTTAACCTTGGCTTAAGCAGATGGAATTTACAAGAATCAGACAGACAGACTTTTCCTGCAATTGTTTAAATCTAAAAATAAAAAGTGAATTGTTTTTGACACACTTAAATTCCAAGCTTTACAGGTCAGACATAGGGAATGTAAAAGTCTGATGCCTCTGCACTTCACTTTTTGACTTTTTTTTCAAATGTTCTCTTTCTAAAAAAGTAGTTATAGAATAGGCTTGTTTTATAGACTAAACGATTAATCGATTAATCAGGAAAATAATCGTTAGCTGCAGCCGGAGTAAGAGGTGGAAAAAAGAGGAAAGAGGTGAGAGGGCAGGCAGGAACGGACCGAGTTAAGCTGCTAGAGCAGTGCTGAGTTGGCGTCAGAGTCTGAATCGTGGCCAGGGGTGAGGCAGGGCTCACGGGAACAGATGGACTCCTGAGCCCGCCTGTACTGTTGGTACTCCTGCCGGAGAGCGTTGAAACGCTCCTCACTTAGGGAGCGGCTGTACTGGCAGCGGGGTGGGTTGGAAACTGGCGGGCTGACTGAGGGAGATGGGCCTGGGGAGGGCATCAGGGAGAGGAAATGCATGGATGGGCACATCATGGGACAAGCTCACAATAACAGCACAAGGGATGAACACATGCAGCATCACATCAAGCGTTACACTCACAATGACACATGCAACGTCAAGATCAAAAAAATAAATAATGAGCTCACCTTTCCGTCGCTGGTCCTGGAGGCCACTGGCTTGATCATGTCTACCTCTCCGAAAACCCATTTGTGACTGATCAAACCTCATGGCCTCCAGGACCTCCGAGTCCACACAGGCATCAGCAGAGTCCCACTCATAACTCTCATCTACTGATGTGTTCCTTCTAATGAGATACACAAAACAAGTGGTCAGATCACACTAATCACAAGCAAGACACAAAAACAACAACATTAATGTTATTTTGGCAACATAAAAAAATCCCTCTGCCAAGACGACACTCCAGTGTGTTTGTTGTTATTGCCCAGGTGTGGTGGCGTTTCACCTTTTCGCTCTCCTCTCAGGCAGCTCCATGTCAGCTCTGTGCCGCTCGCTCTCCTCTGTGGTTTCGGGGGAGCTGAGGAGTGTTGGTGTGATGGACAGGGACTGTCGGAAGAGGCCGGCGCTACCTCTACCACTGCTCTGACTGGCATAACTGGCCCTGCCTCCCTCCCTGATCTCTGTCTCTCCTCCCCTCCCCATCATCCTGTCTGGCTGTCTGTAACCCTCTCCCTCCCTGGGAGGGAAGGGGGCGTAGTAAGGTGAGGGCCAACTGATGCCCCTGGGCAGGTAGGACCTCGGAGGGCCCCTCCTGGGGTCCACTGGTCTCATGCTTTCCCCTCTGGATCCTGGCCAGTGTTGGTACTGGGGGACAGGGATGGAGGAGGGCATGGGGATATATTTATGCTGGGTAGACCGCAGGGTATCTTGGTAAGAGGGAGACCACCTGGAGGACTCTGGGAAAACAGCGGCTTGCCGTCGCGGATCAGAGGGTTCCAGCATCGGGGAGACTGAGGTTTGTCTGGGTGGGTACATCAAAGGAGTGAGGTAGGAAGGACTAGCTAAAGGTCTTTGTGCATGGTGAGGCCTCTCTAAGCTTCCCATGCTGGGGCGTCTGAATGGGACATACTCCCTCCAGGAGGGGCCTGGCCTGGGAAGGGAAGACGGACTGTGACCCAAACTGTAGGACTTCACCCTGACATCTGGGCTGGGGAACTCATCCCAGTAACATCTCTCAGAAATATACGTCCTCGGGGTCTCAAAGTGCTCCCACCTCTGTGAGCCTAAACTCATAGATTTCTTTAGGAAGGGACGAGGCGGTACCATACCTGAGAGCGTTCTACAAGGGCCCATGCTTAGGGATTTCCTTAAAAATGGCACAGGGGCTTGACATATTCGTGATGCAATGTTATTAGTCCTGCTGCCCTGAGAAGCTTGTCTTTGAGATTGCTCTGATAGAGACTCACTACTGTCTACAAAACTCTGTGAGTGTTTTGACACTATGTCTGCCATGCCTTTAGCTGCACTGAACAAGGTGTGAGCTGACCTGGATCCAAGTCTGGACTCAGGTCTGTCTGTGTTTTTATTCCCAGCTCGAATTTGTGTTTTCTCATCATAAAGTTGTTTGCTAGTTTTTTCTGGACCAGGTGATGATGGTCTTGTCTCATCTGGAAATCGTACTCTAAGTGAACCTTCCCCATGCAGGGGGCGTTTATAGGCTTGTTTTTTACTACCATAAAAGCTGGACTCTGCAGCACCCGCAGAATGAGGTGGTTCAAAACAAACCTTTCGGTTTGTTTCCTGGGTTTCCTGAATGTGAACCTCCCAGTTTTTAGGCACCACATCAGGCTTAACCCCTGGGGATTTTTCTGGCTTTAGTTCTGAACTTTGTCCAGCAGTATCTGTGGCTTCAGCAGCTTCCACAGGCTCGTCCACGCTCATTTCAATGAAACCTGGAAGGCTAAGGTATTCGAGAATTGCACTTGTCTGCAGCGGAGACATTTTGGGAGATGGAGTTGAAGGCTTGGCCTTGAAGGACCCTGACATTCCCGGGACAGAGAATTGGGACTGGTCACTCTCGACCTCTTCTACAAGAGTCAATGTTGTAATAGGGCTTGGACTGTCAGAGAAGAGACATTTGTCACTCCTCCTGGAGCGTGTTCGTACGCCCTCCCTCTCTAACTCAGAGTAAAACCCTGAACTCCGTCGGTCACCTCGGGCCTGAGTGTCTTTTTCTTTGGCCTTTACCCCAACTTCATGATGTTGATAGGGCAAAGTAGCATAACTTGATGGACTCTGACCCCTTGTGGTAGGGTAGTCCACTTCTTTAGGTCTCTCAGGCTGATTATATGGAACAGAGGCTGAACTTCTAGGCCTCTCACTGTCAACTGAGGGACCTCTGAGGGGCTGAGTGCTTGCATAAGCATATGAATGTCTGGACCTTGAGGCAACACCTTTGTCCTGCTCAGTCATGGACTTCCTGCCTAGATCTGTCTCTCTCAGAGGACTCAATGACCTGGCTCTTTCAGGGAGACTTTCTGATGTGTTGTCAGGGGAAAACATGGGGAGGGAGGTGTTCTGGGTGACTGGAGAACGTGATGAGTCTACATTAAAAGAGTTGTCTGTGGTTTCCCTACATCTGCGAGGATGCTGAGACCTGGGCGATGTGGTCTCCTGGGGGCTCTGTACAGGAATGAGGCTGGTGATCGATGTAACAGGGCTAATGTCCCATTGTATGCGAGTGGCAGGGAGCCGGTCCATAGGACTGCTGGTGCTCCCAAAGTAGCACGCCCTCCGATAGTCAGACACTCGACTTGTCTGACCCGAAGGCCTGTGTTTCTGTCTGATGTTAACATCTTGTGGCTTCCATACAGGCTCATCTTCTGACTTCGGTGCCTCCCTTCGAGGGCCTGACTGTCGCTCGTCTCTTCCTCGACCACGACTTCTCTGATCGGCTGTATAGCTCTCCAGCTCCCTCTCCATTTTTTCCCTCTCCTTTGCCAACTGCACACACTTGTTAATGCTATCCCTCTCCAGCTCACTGTCAAGTTGTGACACCAGAGTGCTGTTATTTGTCAACTGACTCTCCATAGGCTGGTAGCCTGGTCTGTCTCTATCCAGAAGCTTAGTTTTCCTGCCCAAACTAGGGAACAGATCTTCAACATTGCCTGCCATGCGAGCTCTCCTGAGAGAATCACTGGGTTTTTTCTCACTGTTGTCTGAATAGAAGCTGGCTCTTTCCAGCAGGGCCTCTGAACCATGTTCGTCGTCAGAGTAAAAGCAGCCGTGACGGGAGAAGTTTCTGGCCATGGCCCGCACTCTTCCAGGGGAGGAAGGAGGTCTGCTGAGCTCTGGGACGTCCACAGTGAGAGGAGAATTCTTCCTCTCGTCCTTCTCTGAGCTTGAATTTGGAGAGTCCCTGAATGATGTTCGGTTGCTCCCTGAGCCACTTGCTCCACCGTTAATTTGAAGGATTTCTTCCTTTAAGTTATTCTTATTAGAAGGACTGGAACCACCTTGTTGTGGTTGAACAATGAAGCGTCCATCTGGGCCTCTGGAGATAGACTCCAGAGCAGATGGTGAGGGGGCCTGAGACCCCAGGTGACTCTCAAAGAGTGTGTAATGTGGTGGAGGAGACGAGTTGGACAGGAGTTGCCTTCGCTGGTCGTGGTATTCCCCTCGGCTGCCTTTGTCATAGGATGACCGATCGGAGTGTGAGGAGGAGGTGTTTGGGAAGAAGGGAAGTGGTGGACAGAACTTCAGCTTCAGGACACTGTCTGGGCTGCGAGGAGGTGAGCGACCACTGAAGAAGACAAGTTTAAAAATAACATTAGGTCTGGTTTGACAAAATGATTAAAGATGTAACTCTCTAACATCTATACTCAAAGATGGCAGAGAAGCATTATTTCAAGTTTTGAAGTTAGACAGCTGGTAGCAGAGTATGATGAGAGGTTGCTTTAAGCGTTTAATCACAGTCAACCAATGTCTAAAATAACCACATTTTAAACCTGCAGTGCAGGACTTTTACAACCACATGAATAGAGCTGCAACAACATCGCTAAGTTGCCAAGTCAAAATTTCTGATTCTAGCTTCTCAAATGTGAATAACTTTTGGATTCTGTCCTCTTCCACGACAATAAACTAAATATCTTCAAGCTGTGGACAAAACAAGACATTTGAGGGCGTCATCTTGGACTTTTGGAAACACTGATTGACATTTTTCACCATTTTAACAAACCAAACAACTAATCAAATAATTAAAAAAATGATCGACGGCATAATCAACATTGAAAATAATAGTTAGTTGCAGCCCTTCCAATGAACTTTATCCTTACATTCAAGCCCTTGCCAAACAAGTTGTCGATGGCAGATTATTTGCAGTATACCAGAATTTTAAATCTCGAGTCTTTGACGCAAGCTACAGCATATAGGAGTACAGCAGAGCCTTAGCCCACGCCTATGGTGCCATGAGCATGTCAACAGTGTTTTTTGTAATTACTTTCACTGCCAGGAGGGGGAGACAAAAGTTCAGCAATGCAGTTCAAATTAACAAACATATAAACTTGACAAAAAAAGCCAAAAATAAGCAGGATAGATGTACTTTAAAACATGGACTGTTACAATCAGAATGCAAATTAGGAACAGTGTTTAATGAATATACATGTGCGTTGATGAAGACACTTACTCTGGAGATGAGTTCTTCTGGAAGGCAGATGGAAGATCTGAGAAAAGGTGAAGAAAGGATTAAAAAGTCAAATGATAGCACAGTTGAGTTTATTTAACATAACTTAAAAAAATAATCAACAGTTGCTCTTCCTGCACATGAACAGAGTTTTAACAACAATGAAACATTTTTTAGAGAAGAAAATTGTATCTTTAAATCAGATGTCCTACCTTGTCTTCTCTTCCTGCGCCGACGCTGTCTCCTGTGACTCATATAGCATGCTGTCACCAACGAGAGGATGATGGCCACAAACAGGAAGCACACTCCTGCTAACACACCAGCCAACAGGGGCTCAGGGATGACCTCCAAGAAACTTGGGCGCAAGGGGTAAATCTCCATCCCTGTAATCCGACAATAATGGTGGTCACAAATTCCACTGCATTTTATCAAGTCAAGACATAAATACGCCAGAGCCTTGACTCAATATGCAGGCAAAGCTCCTGGTAATCTTTACAAGCAACTTACCAATAGTAGAGACACTGACAGATTCACTCGGTTCACTGAGTACTTTGTTGCTACGAGACATCAGCCTCAGATCATAACTGGAGTCCTGAAAGAAGACACATCAAGCGTTTGATTAGATATGAATTAGTATGCTTAATCTACATGAAAGCAGGTTGAGAAAGCAAGAAACATGAGGCTACACTGAATAATCTTAGAAGATTACATAAACTAAATAAATAAACTAATGATTACCCTTAGCAATCCTGGTACAAGGAGTTCACTCTGATTGGCACTGATGTCACTGCTGAGGATGACCCAGTGGCTCTGATCCCTGCGGGCCTGCAGCACATAGCCTGTCAGTGGAGAGGATGGAGCCTCAGGAGGAGACCACTGGAGGAGGACACCCTGCTCAGTCCTGTTGGCTGACAGGAATATGGGAGGATCCAGGACTGGTAGAGAGGTGACAGCTGTAGGTGTTTCTGTTGGAACAGCTAATGAGAAGAAACAATATAAGCAAGAAATACAGAGAGGGAAACTCAAAACAGAGCCTAAGTTGTACAAACCTTGTGTTCGCACAGAGACAATTTCACTGAAAGGTCCAGAGCCGAGTTTATTCTGAGGTAGGACACTGAACTGATAGCCGGTTCCAGCAACTAGCCCGGTCACCAGCAGGTAGTTTTTGGACGTCGGCACTGGCAAAGAAGCCCATTCATGTTTCCCCCTGGAGGCCTGCTTAACCCTGGAAAAAAATCAAAACAGCCAAAATGAAGACAGAGCACAAAACAGTTTGTTGTTGACAGCAGAGAACAGTGGCAAACAGTATGTATTAGATGCTACTGACCAAACTGTGAACTTCTGGGTGTATCCACCATCAAACCCCGGCACCCAGGACACGTTGGCTTGGTTCATCTCCGTGGTGACAGATACCAAGGACACAGCATGAGGACTGGTGCCTAAGGAATAGAAAAACTAAGTTGAGCCTGTTGAGATCAAGTTAACAGGACAACTGTTACATATTATTATATTTGTTTGCAGAAGTACGTTTGGCCCACTCACCCAGCACCATGACCACAGTGCCTGCACTGACTGTCGCTACACGATTAGTGGCCAAGCACTCCCAGCCACCGTGATGATCTTTACTGAGTGGCTGCATTAGGAGGGAGCCATTAGCCAACACAGTGAACTGGGAGCGAGGAGTAGGGCCGATCTGTGAGGAAGAACAACAAAAAGTTCAAATACAGGCAGTGATGGAATTTACTTTAAAACATCCATTCCACCAGTTACAAGGCACATTTTGTACTTTTTACTAAAAGATGAACAATAGGTATTCAATTTACTTCTATTCTTCTCAGCTGCAGAGACAATGTTCATTGCTCCCGTTCTTTTGTTAAAAATAAAAACAAGGGGAGACTTGGGGAGACCAAATATGTTCAGATATTTGTAGCCTTTATCATCATATCAAAATTGTTTTATATGCAATTGTAAAAAGAAAGGGTTACAGAATTCCTTTACACCCACAGCAATCAATCAATCATCCGTTCATTTTAACTTTGACAGTATGTTTTGATCACGATTTTTTAATGCCTGCTATGTGTTGATAAAACCCCACATTACATTGAAAGTCAGGCATTTTTCAAGGAGTATATTGATATTCAAGCATATTCCTAACCTTAAAAATGCTTATAAATAAGCACTTCCAAAACTTTCAAGACTTTGTATGAACCATGCAAATAAGGGATTAATAATAATTTATTAATTTTCCCCTGCACATACGGAAAATCTCCTGTACCTTGCTCCATGTTACGTTTGGAGTGGGGTCTCCAGTGGCTTCACATGGGATCATCAACTCTCTGCCCACCTCCTGGAGATACTCAGGTCGAGGTGGCACCTTGAATGTTGGCGGGTCCTGGAGGAGGGAGGGAGCAATTTTACTTGTGCCTATGTGCACTCATAGGAAAGGGTTTTCTGTCAGTGAACACTAGCCTTACCTTCAAAATGACCTGGGTGGGTTCAGACCGGCCCATGGTGCCATAACTGTTATAGGCCGTACAGGTGTACATGCCCACAGCATTGTCATTGGCTGTTGTTATAAAAACGGAGCCCTCAGAGTTCACTAACCAACCTGGGAACTGAAAAGGAGGAAAAAAACATTCAGTGTGACTTAAAAGCATGTGCGCAGTTTGTGACTTATTTTTCGTCTTTGCTACAGAGCTTACGTTGTCAAGATTCAATTCGTTCCCATCTTTAGTCCAGTTGACATACAGCACAGGGGGATCAGCCTGGACTGGGCAGACGAGGACACCTTCCATACCGGCAGGCAAGTATGTTTCCCGGGACATTCGGCCCACACGTGCAGGATCTGGGGAAGAGGATGAAAGGTGAAATTACCTAAAGAGGTTTTTGCACCAGGCATTCAGGGAAATGCTCAATCCCTGACCAGATTTAGGGTTATAGGAAATGAATGGACGCATGGACAGATGCTGCTTCTCACTGGAGATTAAACCCTTACGTTTCACTTTAAGGTGTGCAGAGGCCGAGGGCGGGGCCAGTATCCCATTAGTTGGGATGCAGGTGTAGTTGCCAGCATCTTCTGGGATGAGATTAGGGATAAGAAGAGTTCCATCCACCAAAACCTTCACCCTGGACTTTAGGGACCTAAAGCCAAAAGATACAAGACATGGTGCAATTTAGGAAGTGATCACAGTGACATTAAAAAATGTGTTCTACTGAAAATGTACTGTTTGAGAAGGTGATTTAACAGAGCATGGAAAATACTGCAATAATCTGAACACTAATCTCCTTTGTCTAAGGTTTACAGTGTGCTCGTGACAACATTAATAGTCTTTTAAATAAGCTAATTAGATTTGATTGTATTAGAAGCATGTGTTGGCTTAATTGATCCATTGTGTTTATTCAAAGGCCTCCTTTAAATAGTCTTCCTGGTAGTCCACCGAAGTAATTGAGGATATATTTAGTGATGCTGTCTAGGAATCAGGAAGTCGTAAACAATTTTGCATTTGACAGAATAATATATATTATCTTGGGTTCACAGATTCAGGGATACTTTAAAGACCTGTACTCACTCGATATGGTAAACATTCTGTCCTTGTTTCAGCCACTCATAGGTGAGGTTTGAAGGGTAGGCGTCAGCCTGACACTGCAGAACTGCATCTTGGGACATGTTGAGTGTGGTGTCCTCTGGGGAGATGATGATGATCGGAGGTCCTTTTGACAAAAACAAAACAACAATCTTACGTTAATATTGTGTTAATTCAATGATTCGATGCAATAGCAGGGGATGGACTGTAGGCGGCAGTATAGACTCTGTAACGATGATTTTAACTGTTTCTCTTGGTTTGTGGAACCACAGCAAGATCATAAAGGCTTGGACCAGAAGACAATTTAATCTATCTGGATGGATGTTTTGTCCTAGAAGTACACAAAAGGTACATATCATTTTCAAACACACCAATTTTGTGTCTTGTTCATTTCCACATCACAGTATGTGCTTAAACATGAGCTCAGCAGAGACTCCATCTCTCTCTGGTGATTGACAGTTCAACACTGACCTTTGACCTGCAGCTGTGTATAGTGGGTCAGGTTCCCCTCTGTGTTGGACACGTGACATTTGTACACTCCTGAAATATTTCTCGTGACGGAGGCCAAAGACAAGGTACCATTGAGCACCTAAAAGGGGGGCGAAGGTCAGAGGATCAAAGAGAGGAGGAGAAGTCAGAGGAAGATCTTGAGGCTGACGTGGACAGGATGACAGCGCAGTTTGCTTCAAAAAGAACATCAAAGCAGCAACTCCTACAGAAAATGCTAATTATAAAGCATTTAATTAAAATACTGCCATAGTGCCATCTGTTAATCCAACTCACTTTTATTTTTTCATGTTTCTCAATTTGGCTGTCATCTTTATGCCAGACAACAGTTGGCCGAGGGTTGCCATGGGCTCCACAGCTGAGAGTCAGCGAGTCGCCGAGCAGAACCTCCACAAAAGTTGGTGGTGTCTTGATGAACACAGGTGGAGCTGGAACAAAGACGGCACAGATTATATATCTATCTTTATTTAGATATTGAAATGGGACATAGAGGACAATCTGAGCACAAACTTGACTTTGAATTCTAGGGTAAGATACCGTTCACATTTGAACCAACACCAGAACTAAGAATACCGTACATTTTTCGGTACTTCACTCTCTCTGGAATAACAAAAATGTCATTTCAATTATAAAAAAAGTCAAAAAAATATGATCAACATTGCCTCAAAGGAGGAAGCTGTTCAAATACCTGCAAGCAGCTGGAGAAACTCAACCTGAATAACTGAACTAAAATGCAGAAACTGATGGAATATCAGTACAGTACTGGACTACATAAAGAAACTATCTGGCACTGAACGTGAATAGGTACTCGGTAGTACTGATGTAATTCGGTTGGAACCCTTAAAAGTACAGAGTTCGGTACCCAACCCTAATGAACACTTAATGCAGAAGTCAATAGTCAACAATAGCATCTTCAAGGTGGGTAATTTCTCAATAAATGATCAGAAGGGATAGTTAGTCCACAACAACAGGCACACTTAAATAGTTTAGGTGTTATTTGATACGACTGAGAGAAAGTTATTTCCTCTGTGTGGAGATGGGCAGTTGCTGGGTATACTTGGATGTAGTTGGATGTTTTCAGTGTTGACCATGTCGATAAAATTTGACAAGAGGCACTGCTAATGCTTCTAAATGTGGCGTTTTGAGTACCACAAATTCAAATGGAACCAAATAATTGGGATACCACCAGACAGCAAATCCCACAAACTGACCGTCTGAACTGATGGATGTTTTGTAATCCATTTCTTTTTTCTGAGTTATTGAGTCGAAATATGGACTTAACACGGCCATGCTTGGCCTGATGGAGCCATCCGTGCTAAAAATATGTGCACTCATTGAATTGGAAAGGGTATTGTGTACAAAGCTCTGAGTCAGGCTGGGTTTTGGGATTACTAAACATATTATTAGGTAACATATGATGTATGATATTCAGGGGATGCACTGATGTAATACCATTATGTACAAAAAAGGTGTCCAGTGTTTATCTGCAACCTGACGCATCACACACAGGTCTTTCATTCACTGTAATACGACCATGTCATCATTGTGTGTGTGTGTGTGTTTGACAGAGAGTGGGAAGGTTGAAGCCCGGTTAAAAAGACTCTGATTTAAGCATTTAACCTTAATCTTTAGCCCACACAAGCCTTATATACTCTGTCCTGCTCCTGTTATTCTTAAGAACAACTCCTACGTTGACATCAGCTCACAGCACGCCAGAAAAAGACAAGATGTGATCACTGTGTGCACAGAACGTCACACAGAATCCTCTAATACACAGCTATTACACTTAGGGAAATTCACTTTGCCAGGACCTCCAGAGTCCCAGCCAGGCTTCATGCTGTGTCTGTTCTAAAAGCAGGACAGTGCCAGTGATGAGCAACGAAAGGAGCGGCCCCAGAGTCCCCAAAACCCTGCAGTGCTGCACCTGTGATGGAGAGGAAGGTCCACGTGCCGTTTCGAAAATTGTCTTTATCGCTGTCCAGCAGGAGGATGCGGCACTCGAACCAGCCCTCATCCTCCAGGGTCAGCCGATCCACCAGCAGAGAGGCACCCCGGGTCAGCGACACGCGGCCTGTGGGAGGAGGGTGAGGGTGGGAGGGCAAAGAGGACAGGGTGTGAGATGGAGAGAGCACACAGCCAGACAGGCAGAGTCAGCACATGCAGCAAGAGGGCTTACCATGCAGAGGACACAGGCATCCAGTGTCACAAAGGCCGCAGTCAAAGTCATAGACTTTATACTCGCGGACAAAACCACGCAGAGTGTGAACATCAACTGTAGCTCAACTGTTTGTGGCAAATAACCAACCACATAACATAAGGCCACTGCACACAGTCCGTTTTGTTTGTCTACAATTGCCGCAAGTTAAAAAATAAATACGACCTCATGTTGTGTCAATCATGTTTACACAACGACTCCAAAACTTTCATCTGTCATTTTTTTTAGGAACAGGTTAGATTTTTGCATTTTTGACTATTCAGAGCCACCGCGACTAAAACAGTGTGATAAAGTGTGACAAAAAAGACTGATCACGAGAAAGGGATTGACTGTGATCTTGACCAATATCTGCGGATCCAGGTGAAACTAGCGCACGCTTTTTTTTGATGGCACAATTTGGATTAATCATTTGATGTGGTGTGTATCTGCCTGTCATGATATCTGGAAATACACCTGGTCGCTATCGGGATAATTCCACAGATCCTTTATCAACAGTTGAAACTCTCTTTGCTCTTGTCTTGTTTTCAGGTGTGGATGGACTACTTTTCCAAGAAGTGAGAGGACAACAAACTCACCTTCACTGCTTGACAACTCCATTTTGTCTTGTATTACAAATTTTCGCAATGAATAGAAATAGAAACACATCGGACTCAGTGTGCAAGGTTGCTGCGCGTCATGTTTTTTTTTCAGATGATTAAAAATGCATCCAAAAAACGGACTTGATGTGCAAAGGCCTTCAGATTCATTAAAATAGGGGCGGTGGCAGTCAAAATATGCAGCTCTGAGTTTCAGAAGTCAAGTTGGAGGTCAAACACATGAATCACTCAAGAGATTATTGTAAATTATATGCAAGATCACAGATAAAGATGGTGTCCTGTCATTTATGGTTTGGGTGGTGGTGGAGTGGAGAGCTGGGATGAGTATGCCAGGAAACTTGAAGGCAGCTTCATTAAATCACTAAAATAGAAAAAAAAGTGTTTTTCTTCTTTTTATTTTGAAGTTTTCATCTTTAAATGGATTTCTACGGCAGATGCGTCATGAAATGAGTCACCTGTTTTTGTTTATCAACGCTGGGCAGAGATAAACAACGTGGAGCACGGCAGATGCATGCTCTCAACATGTGTGTGAACATCCTCAAAGACACAGATGGATCCACACACACACATCTCCCTATCACACACACCCATTCCCTCCCTCTCTGTACTTCTTACAACTCCTTGTCAGGCTTTGAAACTTGATCTGTTGGTTGCCTGGTGACTGCAGCCTGGTTTTCAGGGTACTGAAGTTACCCTTCCCCAACCACCCCCCTTCCCTTTATTCTGTCTCTCAATGAACTCTTTTTCCCCCTTCAATCTCAGGGCTTTAAACGACAGGAGGATGCATGCAGGGGGGAAACACACACGTTGCTCATACCAGGCCCGGGCCAAAGCAGTTTGAAAGTAAACAGGGGAATGTGGAGAAGTTTCCGGCATCACGTCATGCTTGTTTGCAGATAGAAAGCTGCTTTGGATGATAAAAGTAATGTCTGTTGCATTCAATCTTTTGTGCAAAGTATTGGAGAAAAATGCAGCAGACACATTGTATATAAGAGCATAGAAGTCTTGAATGTCCGGCAACCCTGAAACAACAACATCATGAGAAACACAATATCCTCGCTATTCACAGCAGTTTACCTCCAGACAGCAGTGTCTGGAAAGCTATGAAATTCATTTAATTCTATATGTGGCCTTAAGATGGGGTGAAACACACACTGAGAGAAAAGACAGACAACAATAGCTAACAATTAACCCTGCATTCCTGACTGGGGCAGTTGCTGTGCTTAATAGTTAGGTTTAATGTTTGACTGACCTCCTGAAAGACAGACCAGCGTTTGATGGGCGGTGCTCACTTACAGGCACCATAAAATGAATGCCTCTCATTTCAGTCTGCGTCTTTCAAACAACTGGGCAGGGCCAGGAGAGAGGAAATGTGCAGGCAGATGATAACAGGTACGGGGATAACTTTAGGCATTTTCCTTTTATCTCTCTATGAGGGATCCTCCCTGAGCTGCCTGAAACCTATGCAACCTTTTCCAGTTGGACATGGTTTTAACTGCCTACTGCAGGCTAAGAGGAAAAACACTTTCACGTGCAAAATCACACAAACCCTCTTTAACATACACCTAATCCCTTGTGTGGCTATTATATTGTCAAATACTTAAAGATTACTGTGGCCAGGCCAAACATTCCTCTCAGCCCGAAGAGAACTTTAACAGAAGCATCCTCTGCCACTGTGTGAGGCACGGGGAATTGTGCTCTCAAACCTGGACACAGTGTATGCTAGCAATAGCTCAGTATGGATCCAACCCACCCAGGTCACAGTCTGTTTGTCCCCCTCCCAAACGAGCAATCAAAGTCCGATCTAACTGACTGAAGAACAGCTTCTCCCTCAGAGCTGTAGCCTCAATCACTCCCCACCCTCCCACATATGTTGAGGGCTGAAGACTGTAAAAATAACCAAGTTAGTGTCTCCCATCCATCCACCACCCACACCCCAACTGCTGCTGATGCACTCCTACATCTTATTACTTACAATACATATTGCATCTGTAATATCAGAGGGGAAGAAAAATTGATTCTTAGATGCATTGTGATCTCATCTAACATTATGTCTGAATGTAGAAAAGTGAGTAATCAGACATTTAAAACCCAATTCTCGACATTATGATCACCTGTAGCAACTTTTTAAGCAAGTCTGTATGTTCCCTTGTGCTGAAATAATCTGTTGGTGAAACAGACATTAATGTGCATGTTTACATTCTAAGCTAGCTACAGGCTGCGTGATATGGTTAAAATAATCACATTGCGATTATTTTGACAGATTTTGACTAACTGGGTCACAATAAGTGGGAACGATTATTATTATGATCCCATCATCACAATTTTAATTTTCACTGAAAAAAATATAAAAGCACAAAATTATTATCCTGTTTTGTCACTTTGCAAAATCAAAATTTGCAAATTGCCAATTGATACACAATTATGCATCGATAATCATTTTTTAATGGCATCATAGATGTCTGCATCAGAATCAAACAGAGAGCAGCAGTGATGATGTATTTTTGTTGGCTAACCTCGAAGTTCTCTCGACCCCTATGGGATTTATCTACTGTACTCGATTTTGAATTACTGCAGAAAATAAGCTCTGTGGCGAATACAAGTTTATCAGACATGTTTTGTTCAGCAAGATAATCTTCAAAGATGAACGCCACATTTATGATTTTTTAACGTAAATGCAATCACCATGAGTAAAGAGTTAGCATTAAGTTATAGGCTATGTATGGACTACTTCGCCGTTGCATGACAAGTCTCTGTGTTTCGCGTGATGACTTTTAATGTCCCTGACAACCTCTATAGTCTCATTTAGCCACTTGTTAGCAATCGCCTTTTAACGCTTTATAATTCACATGTGGAGTATTGTCAGACCTATTTTTTTCGGAGAACAAAACGTGAAAATCTGGTAACCACAGACCTTATTTCAAGCATTTAACCAAAAACCCACTCAAAAAACCCATTGATTTCTCATTCCTGCAGCACTCTTTTACATTGTGAGGTGCCAAGAGATTCCTACCTCGAATCTTCACACTACCTTGTATCAGTGTTGTAATGACCTCATTGTTGTTGCAGTCCATTATACTACACTGTTGCGCTTTAGCTGGCATGCATAAGTGCCTTTTATATATGACACTCACATGTCTCTGTATTGTTTTTAACTATCTCATTTGTTGTGCAATACTGCACTGTTTGCACTGTCACTGATTACCTGCCTCATCCAAGTTTTTATTTGGTTTATTTGTCTCTTGTTTTCTACTGCAGCAGGTATCTGAGAGTCACCAAACATAATTTCATTGTATGCCTACAATGACAAATAAAGGGTCTTAATCTCAGTAGTGCCCCTTGTAATATTCTGAATGGAAATTCCTCTGACTGACCATGTGCACTGATCTCGTAGGTTCAGGAGCACGTGGGTGTGTATACATGTTGATTTTCAAAATTTGGCGAGTGCCCTGCCCCCTGGGTCTCCGCAGGGGAATTCTGGTTTCGCTGTCAAACACTTAACCCTTTCCCGTAGCCTCCCTCTTGTCCATCACTACAAAGAGTCGACAGCCCCCCACTCTTCATTCTCTCAGGTTACCATAGTGATGAGCGCGAGAAAAACCCGGGCTGTAGGTTTAGATTTGAATTCAGTTGCTGTAGAAACCTGGCTGGGGCCAAACATGGTTAGGGGAGGGTCGATCACGCTGAGGGGTGGGTTCTACTGTCAGATATTTGAAGAATTACCAGTGGGGGAAAAACATGTTTAGATTTTAGAAAAAAAAACAGGCTTGCGTCACATCCAGCAGCATAAGAGGCATAAAAGGAAGACTGAGAGAAATGAATAAGGGGAAGAAAAAGAAAAGACTGTTTTCCTTTCAGCCTGTGGACAGACAAAAGGCTGACGCTGTGTGACAAATGTTGCTTTATTTAAATTTGAATGTTGCATCTTTGGACTTGAACTGAAATCTCAAATGGCCCTCGGCAGGTGCTCTGCCCCCAAGCTGCTTTTAAAAAAAGGGGTCTCTTTTCACGCTGATGGTCTGATGCACAAAAACAATGCAAATATGCTGCAATAATTAAACACACGTTGAAAAATGTTCAAGCATATCAGTAAAAACCCCATCCTGTTTTTCAACCTTTGAAGGATTGAGCGAGAGGTTATGGAGAGGTTACTTGAATTGTGTGCATCGATAATCCACTGACAACCAATGAGGGGTCGACCTTTCTGACCTCTGTGCGCCTTAGCTCCCCAGCAGACACATTCATCACTCCCCCTGGTTCTAGCACAATGTCTACAAGTCCTCCTCTAGAGACAAACATCATTAGACTCTGCGGTGGACAGGGAGGATGGCTGAAACAATAGCTGCTGCTCCGTTCTTGTGTCCACCACCTTCCTCCTCCTCCTCCTCCTCCTCCTCACTGTTTTTCTTCCAGCAGCTATCACATGACAGCTTCAGTCCAACTTAAAATGAGCCCTTGTTTCCAGCAGGTCGAGCTGCTGTGCAGCCAAGGGTAGAAAATGGAAACGCTAATCCACCGATGCTGTGTGAACCTCTGAGACGCACCCTCTTCATATGAGTAAGAGTCAGGTTCTCGCCCAGTGGGTGGCAGGTTAGGAAGAACTCAGCTTTCAGAGCCATGCCGCTGGCCAGGAGCTTGCCTCGTCTCACGGTTTCTGATCTCCAATTTTTTTTTTTTCCAAGATTGATGAAGCTTTTTCTGAAAGTGAAACCACTGCAATGCAGTTTAGCTGAATACTGAGTAAACCACATTCAGTTCACCCACATAATTCTTGCTCATTTTTATATATTTATAATATATTTTCATGTTTTACTGTCATATTATATTTCCTCTTAAGTCTAGGGCTCCTAAAGCTCTAGGATAAGGCTTTTTATTGTTTTATTGAGTCAACATGTGATTTTTGCATTGGGGGTTCCCAGTGGTTCTTACTGACATAGTAATACATGCGGTATGGTGAATTATATGTGATACAATAGCGGGGGGAACTATGGAGGAAGACAGATTATTCTGTTTGCAGAAGCGTCAGCACTGCTTTTCTTTGTCCATCCGCGTATGTGCATAAGAGAGTCGGGCAGAGGTGCATTGTGGGATGTGTTTTGATTTGAATACAATCATAAGTCTGGGACCGGCCTCCAGCTTCTGACAGCTCACCCCTCCCACTCCCCCAAATTTCTCTCTTCAATCCTCCTGTCTCCCTAATCAGTTTAACCCTCTTATGAATAGCTCTTTGTCGTGAGATAGATTACAGTTAACTCTGTCCCTCTCGCTCCGTCCGGCTCTGTTAACTCCTGTGCCAGCAAACACACAGAGTTCACGTGCCATATTATACTACAGTGGCCACTCAACTTAGCACAGGCATTAGCCCTCGTACATGATCCCGGAGTCAAGTATTAGAAAATATGGAATTTGGTCCTTCAAGATTACGAGAGCCGTTTTCCACTACAGATCTGCGAAAGAGCTTTGCTTTCTGTTCAGGAAGCGATAACACTGATGTTAATCATTGCTAGTTGCCTAAAATTTGCTTTACTAACCAAACTTGAGTGACCATCAGGAAAAACTTCTACTAGGAATAATCCTCATCAATAGTGAACAAGCTTGTTGTAATGTTCAAAAAATTGTAAGCAAAGCTGATCAATGAAACGCAACTTCACTTCACTTCACTTCATGTCAAGAAACCCTCTAAACTGGTGCATTATTAAAATATTAATGTTTGCATTAATAATTGAATAAAGTGGTTTCAGAGATTTGTGGTCAGCATCTGCCAATGGAGAAATAAATGGGATATTGTTATGATTTTAGCTTCGAATTATTAAAAAATATTGCAGTGAAAAAACAAGAAAATAATGTCAGACGTAGGCTTGTGTAATTCAACAAAAGGAAAATTTAAAATAGAAAAAAAAAGGAAACTTTCCCATTTTAAATAACTTTTGTGGCCATTCCAATAAAGACTTTTGATTTTATAAGTTGCACCATGAAGTAAGTACTGTATGTCGGCAGCCATGCACTTTGCTGTACAAAGCAATGTAGACTTCAGTAGAGTGTAGAGTTTATTGGGTACACCTGAATGTTCCACTAAGTGCCTGTCCCTATGCCTTATCCCTTTCAGTGTTTCCCACACATTGATTAATTTGTGGCGGTGCAAATCGTTTTTTGTTTTGTTTTGTTTTGACGCTACTTAAAAACGCAGCGCAGTGAAACACTGCCTTTACATGGTTAATAATCTCAGCATAGTTTTTAACTGTTTGGGTACAAACACTGACCTGCCAGTGTGACAGATAGCCTTCTGAGATTTACTCACCAAACAGAAAATGTACCCGCATTTGACTCTTGGCAAGTTAATTTTGTTAATTTTCCAACCACATACATAGCATAAGGCATACATTTAAAGATACATTGCACGATTTACGAGTTAATATCTGATTATTCAAATGAAGATTGATTTGAATCGGGAAAATTAATTTTCTTAAACCTAGCCCTCACCTATTGAGTTAACATTTCCACAGTAACACCAGATTTGATTTGCACTGACTTTTATCTCTTGCTCCTCACATGAATCTGGCCAGTGACACACCTAAGGCATGAGGTAACAGTGCTTTCATAATGGCCTGCTGCTCTAAGCCGAGGATCATGGAATTCCCAAGTTCTATTCTTCTTCCATTGTGTCATTGTTTGCCACACATCATCCTGGTCTAGTTACGGCAGAAAAACTGGTTGGTGATGGATAAAGGTGATCAGTTTCAACTTTCAGCTGGGTTACTCATTGCTTTTCAAATAGCCGCATGTTTGCAAAAGCTTAGCTGTTCAATATTAAAGTCCACTCCAAGGTTATGGAGTTCACAGTTTGTGTAGATTTAAGTGTGTGTGTATGTGACTTGTGCATGTGTGTGACAAATGCAGGCCTCAACTTCATCAGTGTTCAGAGGTCACACTGAGAGCACGATGGAGGCCTGCTGAGATCTGGGGGTTTGCCCATTGTCGTTCTAACCTCAGGTCGGAGTCTGCTGCTCACAGTCTCTACTGATTTACTTCAGCATGCAGGAGACATTTGATCTGGCCCTGCAACAGTAAACCATCCTGACACTGCAAGACTTGAACATATTGTCTCAACAAATGCAACTCAAACAGACTATAATGGCGTGTCAGTCAGAGTTTTTCCGGCTGTTTCCTCTTTGTTGTGAGTTAACTAATGTTCAGCCCCGGAGGGCATGCTGGGTGTGAAACAGAGAGGAAGAGGGACGAGGGGGACTAATACCTTCCTGATTCCTTTTAGCAGACAAGAGGAGGTCTCTGAGACCCAGACAGACTGGTGTCTGATGGTGTCGACACTGCTCTGTAGCCTCAAATACAAAGTGCAATCTCAAATACACCTGATATCGTATCAAAAAATGTTGGTTTAATGGACGACTGAAATAGTCATCCAAGATACCGCTTGCTTTGATTCTTTCATCTCAGTTTCTAAAAATGGCAAATCGCATCAGTGAGATTGAGACAAAGCAGCAGACCAAGGACAGACAGCGTTTTATGTTTTATTTAGCCTACTTAAATGTGCAGCATTTGCAATGCAATGAGTCCACCAAAGGAAGGACAGAAAAACAATTAAATTTAATAAAACATATTGAGCCACTACGCTGTAAATCCACATCAGCTCTGAAAAACAGCTCAGGTTTCATCCCTGCTCTCTTCTTCCTGATCTCAGGCAAGCCAAGACAAAGATCAGGAAATGGTCGCCTTCTTGACTGTCTTGTGGTTAAAGCTGAAATCCCCCAACATTTTAATTTGAGGGTAGAATACATTAGACCCACAGCGGTGACACGCTTCACATGCTGCCATCTGCCTCCAGTGGGAGGGGAGATATGAGGATCTGAGGCAGACAGGGGTAAAGCCCACACCAGACGAGTACACACAAGGGACAGATATGACAAAATATTACTGGGACATCCCAAAGAGTCTTCCACTCTGAGCTCCATCTCTGCGATGTTGTTTACTTCATTATGGCTGCTTGTGCATCAGATGACTGCCTCGAAACAATGACATAGTTAACGGCCTACAAGAGGGTTAACATGCCAAACACATGTAGCCCAATTGCCCAGCGGAGGCAGCCTGTTTGTGGTTCAGCCTCTGTAGATCTTAAACATGGGTTAGCACGATGCTGCAACCACGTTTCTGAATCAGGGGCGTTCATTCTCTGTAGGACCTCCTGTTAGAATAAGTTCTAACAGCACAAATCTGGAGGGCTTTAAAGTGGGATACCCTGTACATTTTAGTGACCTAGTTGGGACAGTATGGGATTTTGGGGTGTCCTAGTACTCCTGTTGGCTTTGGCAAAGCAAGGGGAGGTTGTGATACCCCTCTTTGTCTTTTGTCCTCTGTTAGACAATGACAGGATTATAGGGCTCCAGCAAGAAAACTCCCATTATTCCCAATGCTTCATCCATCCTCCTTCCAGCACAACAATCTCCCCTTACTGGGTCACCCCTCAGCATACTAATAAAACACTGTCATCAGACCACCAAGCCCCCACCTACACTCCTAATCCCCCAATGCACAGCGTTACTGGTACCCCCCTTCTTATTGCTCAGCTACCCCACCCCCCTTTAACTGCCTCCATTAAAACACATCCATTCTCCCTTCCCCTTCTCCCTGCAGTCTCAAAAACACAGACTGAACACCAGCAGTAATTACAGGGACTGTGGTTTGGATGGATTACCTATCTGGGATATTGTTTCATCCAAACTTCCCCTCCACAAGTCTTTATAATTACCAGTGTGGCCTCCTTATGCCTACCTTTACTCACATAGGACCAGTAAACTCAAGGTAAAAGAGAAATGTTGCCAAATGGACACCTCCACCTCCTTGCTACTGAACCATAATTAGAGAAACCTGTCTATTTGCGAATCCTTTCAGAAACAATTGCTATGATAGTAGCTACAGAGTCTGCTGAGCAATGTTATTAAAATCCACACTAGCAAAGGAAAAAAGAATAAAAGAAAAAAATGTAATCAAAATAAGGTCTTACAGGTTTACTTTTTTACCTCTGGTCAAGTTGTAAATGTTGTGACAGATGCCAGTCTTAGTTTCTGAAAGGAGTGTGTACTTGAACACATCTGAATAACTCTTACCCTTGTAGTTTGGATGAACACGAGGAGCATACACTCCAAATTTGATGAGGATGGGAACGTTATAACCGAGGCGCACCCACTCCACCACATGCAGAGGAAAGAGGTTTGGGGTGGTGGCTTCTTTGGCTGAAGGAGTGAGACTGCAGCTCAGCTCTGCAGAGCCCCCCTCTCTGGCACGAACCAATGACGCCTCACCTTGAGACACACCTGGAAAGACAACAGATAAAGCATGAGGATTCACGGTGGACATTTGCTCATAGCACAGAAGGCAATAAACGGTAAAAATATGAATAAATACATAAATCTTGCTTCATGAGGGCCTGAGAGATATGGGCCTTTTAAAAAGAGTTATGGCTGCCAGAGAGGCCCGATAAACCTCTCTGGAATATTTTTGGTTGTTCATTCATGTGAAAATTGTTTGCTATGCTACAAATAGATCATAAAACATCAGCAGCAAATATCTTGGAAGAGATAGCAGGACCACACAGGCAAGAAGAGGTCAAGACTGACTAGGTCTGTAACTAACAGTTATTTTCATTAGTGATTATTCTACCCATTATTGTCACTATTAAGTTTGTAAAATGTCAAAACATTTTAAAAGATGCTAATCACAATTACCCAAAGTAACGTCTCCAAATTGCTTCTTGTGTCCAGTCAACAATAAATCCTTACATTTAAGTAGCTAAAACCAGCTAATGCTTGACATTTTTGCTGGAAAAATGGCTGAGACTATTAATCTATCAAAGTGGCTGGCAACTAATTTCCTTGATCGAAAAAAAATTATTAACCCCCAGAACCCCAGTGTCTTAAGCAAGAGGTACAATGAAATGATTTGGATGAAAGATCACAATTTTAAACTTAAAATTTGGTTACTTTCCCTGACGGATTTCAGATGTTTACAGTTTCTGGCAATGATAAATGGTGTCATTTTGGTGACTTTTTAAAACAAAACATGCCTTTGAAACCCTACCCCAGAGTTTTGAGGATCTCAACTTACTGTTGAAGCTCCAATCAAGACCCAGCGAAGCTGGTGGGAAATTAACTGAATTAAGTACTAACTGATTCATGAATGCTTATGTTGAACTAGATCATTCAGTGACTATGACATCCCCAGAGTGTTCCCTGCTATAAGCCATCAGAGAGCATGTAAAACAATCACATGCCATTTGGCGACAAGATCGTATAGCTGCAAAGCTTGCAAACACACAGCAATCCCATTAGTGACACCTGGAGCAGTCTTTCCTCTCTCTTTTGCTGCCATGCTCACGTGGGTGTGTGCGCTACTAGGTGCCAGTGTTTGCTCTGCTACTCATCTGGCCTGGTGATTACTTTAATCTCAGAAGGGGGGGTGGTGGTGATACTCTGATGCAGGGCAGCAGGACCCTCTGTGCTCTCTCCAGCCGACCTCCCACCACCCCCTGGGGTCCACACATGGTCTGCGGACCAGCACAATCAATCCCACCACCCCCCCGGTACAAACACATGCACACACACAGAAGCGTGCCTGGGTTGGGGGTAGTATAAATCCAGGATTGATCTAAATCCACACCCACAGATATTATTTAAGTTGGATTTTGGCCTCATTCCCTTTGGTCCACTCATGTCTATGCTGTAACACCCCTCCCTCCTTACTTTCTCCAATGTAAGGCAATGGGAGCTGTGCCAGATTCATTATGGTGTCAATCAAACTGTATGTAGGCAGCTCAACATCAACATATGCCAACTGTTTTGCGATGCGTCATCATAACAAGGCCATGTAGGTCTTGTTGACTTTGGCAAACAATGAACTTTTGGTGAAGCAATGCAAACAAATTGCACAGACAAATGGAGGGAAACAACTGTTGGTCCTAGAAACTAAAAAGCCAAATGAGAAAGTCTTGAAAAAGCAGATTTGTTTAAATATATGACATGTTATAACTGGGTGATTGCCTTAATATTGAAATAATATTGCGATATTTGTAGGATGAATCGTGATATGCAATATATTTCTACATATTTTGAAATCTCTTTAAAGGCACTTCATAAATGCTAGCACATCACCATGATCATATACTTCGATGTTGATATTGTAGGGATGATCATTGGTATTTTAACAAAAAATTCACAATGAGATTTTTGATGAATAAACACCAGTAAAGAGGATATAATGACTGAGTGCTCAAAGAGGAACAGTCTGGCAAGTTCAGAAAATTACATCACTTTACTGTAGTGCAGCTTTTAAATCAGGAAAAGTCAACACTAACGATATGCAAAGTCTAAGACCATACATCCTGGTCCTATGACATGATATGTTTGGATAAAGTATTTTATGTCATTTGCGTGATTTAACTTTTCAATAAACTTTACATAGTTAGTACAACAGATAGCTTTTTGACACAACTGTGGATGGTTTTCAATTGGTTTTAAACAAATGTGCACAAATTTGACAAATTATTTGACTAAATTCAATCTAGATCAATTTTTCATTCATTCAGTCTAAAAATAGAAAAATGACAGTACTGTAATAATGCTACATAATGCGGTGAAAGCGATTCTTCAAAGACACTCAGGGACATACTGAAAAGCAGTACAATTGTCATGATCATGTAAATGTGATCCAACAAAGCAGATTTTCATCAGATAATCTCTGCTGTGCATGTGCAAGTCCTATTGACAGATGTTGAATGAATTTTCTAAGTCGATGTTACATGATTGTGTCTGTCTCTCACTGTTTTAATAAGTAGAATAGGATCTACACAACAATTTGATTTCTTCTTTTTCTAACACTGCAAATACATGAAAAATACATCTTAAAAGAGACTGTTCCAGCTGCTTCAGAAGACTTAGTCAACGTTGGGAAATGTCTTTAAATTTTTTATTATCTGAATGCATTTTTTGAATTTTTGAACAGTTTCTTAGCAAGATAAATATCAGTCCACTTGAGAAAACCTCTAAAAATCCTACAAAGATACATGAATTATGGAGATGCATTGGAATATATGCGATGGATCCATATTTGCATTAGCATACTTACTTAGCAGACAGATGGCTACAGCAATGGTGACAGCCTGAAGCCACCGTCTCTCCAGTCCCATGGCCGTCCGTCACACTCCTTCACACATCTCCCAACCTGAAAAAGAAGACCACACATCCCTTTTACCCTCCAACAGAATACTAATGTACCATTCACAGATTCACTGCTGCATGAGGACATCCCTAACATCCCCTCTCAGACAAATGTAATCCCTCAAGTTAACATCACCTCATAATCCAACAACTACACTTCATTCCAGATGCTTCTTGGTCAATAAATAACTGTATTCTTTGAAAACACTTAATCCTCTGGAAGATTGCATGTCTGTGCTGCTGTGGCTGGATTAAGGCAAATAAGCTATTCCAACAAGTGGTACAAATAGACAGTATGGCACGAGACTGCTTAAAGTATGCACTCAGTGGAAGTGCACAGGCCAAACTGTGTGCGCATGCATGTTTATATGTGTGTGTCCACAGAGAAGACCTGTACAGGACACTAAGTGTACGTACAGATTAACCCGATGCTTGTGATTGGGCCAGCTCATCCAGGAGGTCTCGTCTCACACTAAATAGGCCAACAGCAATTGACAGGTGACACGAGCAATACCGAAAGGTGTGTCTCCCCGACTCCAGATGTTACCCTATTACCAGTGCTTAAAAGATATTTATAACTGGATCATGATCGCTGGAAAGAGACATTGCTGTTGAGATTTTTAAATGTATTTTTAGCACTTTGAGCACCACGATAGAGCTAATTAGGGCAAATTTGGATACAGCATTGAAGACGGAGACCTATTAATTCCTATAAAAGCTGCTCAGCGGTGCGTGAAGCAAAAAAAGCTTGACTTCCTGATAGACTTTCCAAATGTTATTGGACTGAATGGCTCAAATTCTGATAGTGAAATGTGGGGGGGTGACACTCAAAGAAATGTAGTGCTTAACAGTTCAATCAATCTTTATTTGTATAGCGCCAATTCACAACAAAAGTCATCTCATGACACTTCTCATGACGTCACAATGTGACGTTGTATGTACACAGTTTGGCCACTTTGTCAAATTGGCCTCAAAGCCTGGCTCTGTTACTGTACATCATATTCAACAGAAGGCAGACATTTCTACGGTGATATCTGCATTACTGTGCAACTCACACCAAAACAATCTAGGAGCATAAATAGCACTACAGGTAAGATGAAAAACGTTTCATTTTAATGTGGGGGGTGAACTGGGCTTGGGCTGATATGAGATATTATCGATTATCGCAATATTTCACATCATATGCAATATTTTTCACAGTATTGAATATTGAACAGTATCTTTGGGCTTTTATTTTGAAAAGAAAATGCACGCTGAGCTGTCTTGGCAATGGAGGCAACACACATCGATATTTGACGAGGTGGGAATAAGACCTGGCACAGTCTTAGGTAGCGGCATGCACGCAGCACTTTAACATACAAACATGGAGGACTTAGTTTCTAAGAAGTGCGCCAGCTCGCCAGTTTGGCAAAGATTCAGGTTTAGAGCGAGAGAAAATTGCAAGCCAAGCGATTCAAATAAGACTACATGTCGTCTTTGCCGTAAGACAATCCTACTGTCTATCATGATATTAGTGGGACAATACCGTGGGATAACATTTTGGATATCTCTCGAGCCTAGGGTGAAGTGTCCCTTTTAACTGAATTCAAGACTTCATCGAGTACAGTACATGTCAAGCAGCCAATGGCAGCAAGTGCAGTTCCCCTTAATGAGCCTTAATGAATCTCACAAACAAGACACCACTTATACAAATTGTGGGCCTACTTCACAGTCTGAAGGATGAGAACAGCTGCAGCAGCTCGCCAGGCCCTCTACCTCAAATTGGATTGGAGGCACAAGTTTAAGTTGTTGTCCTTCGAACATAATGGTGGACCTCGCCCCCTCCCATTGAGTCACTCCATTCAGCACCCCTAATACCAGCTTATTACTTTAAGATCATCTAAGTAATACAAGAAGGAGGCTATTCTTAGAAAGCAGGTAGGTGTTGGATATTAGCTGCTCATATTACCACAGATGCACTGCAGAAACATGTTTGGTCTCTTAGCGGTAGTGTTTGCACTTGAGTAAATAAACAGCCCAGAATAGAGCAGCAGAAAGATGTATTTATCTCCTTGCCGACACACTGTTGCTGCAGGGCCCTTGAAGCACAGTAATAACTTTTGTTTAGCACCTTTCTGAAAGAAGCAGAAAGTCAAAACCAATGTCACACAAGCACTGAAGAGCAGTGGGATGAAAAACACATTAGAGTGGCTTTACAGTAAAAGCTGATGAAGACAGTGGGGGGTGGTAGAGCACGAATAATGGCTGAGGGTGGTGGTTTTTGTATGACAACCATTTTAAGGCAACGTCTGTAATGAGGAAAGGCTTACTCCTACTGAGCAAGCATTATTCGCTCAGTAGGGTGTCAGAATGAACAGGACTCTTATAATGGGTTGAAAAAATAAAGAAGTAAATCTTTCTAAAGTCTTATCATTTGGGTGTCACCGCCAGCTGTCAAAAAAATGATGGAAGTGATTGCACATCACATGCATTATCCTGGCTGTCATCCTGACAGTCATTTTAATGACATGACAGGAAAAGTAATGAGCAGATCCTATCATATATCTAAAATTCTAGCTCATATCTAGACCTCAAGTAGTGTAACTTCTAACAACCTCAAGACTGAACAAATCCCATCCTTGCTCCTGTCTGCTCTGATGTGCTTCCACACCAGAGTATATGACTGTCTCATGGGAACACACAGGCAGACACACTGAGCTGATATATTACAGAGGAAGCCTTGAGGGGGGGTTTGTCTGCAGGTGCAGAAGCAGATGGAAGACAACCAGGTTATTTCCTCAGGCAGCGGAGCAAAGCAAGGGGCCATTTAATTGATATGTACACAGAGAGGGCCTCGAAGAGAGAGCCCAGTTGCTCAAGTCAGAACATGGACTCTGTGACAAAACAGCCATGCTGCAGTCAATTTTGCTATCTATCTGACTGCAATTTGAAAAAAGCACTTGCATACCAGTGCACAGCTATAATTTACTAAGAATTAACAAATAATGTTGACTACAGCTCCCATTCATCAGCGAGGACATGCACCATGCATACTTGTGCATGTGAGAGGTGAGAAAGGTATCCTACACACTAATCTCCTCACAAGGGTATCTGAGGGAAAGTGATTAACAACATAATTAACGACAGTGTTTGCAAGTTGCACACAACCATGTTGAGAGACATTACTGAATATATTAGAGTTGAAAAGAAAATCATCTTTGGCACTCTAATAATGAGGTTACTAGGATTTTTGAAGAGAAAAGGTTATCATGGGTGAGCAGAAAAACTAAGGGTAAAAACACAGTAAATTCCTGCCCAAGCACAAGACATTTAGCTCAATAACGTGCGTGGACCCAGTTGACTGCTCTGATGTTTTGCTGGATTTCATTGACACAAATTGCTTTAGATCTAGTCATGACTTAGCCTTCTGGATGGAACGTTTGTAACACCCAGACTAATCCTGCCCTTCTGCTCCACGTGTTAATAGTGTAATTAAATTAGACATCAAATTGGTGAGACAAATCAAGGACATGCTGTCATCGGGCTGTGCATTGCAGCATCAATCACGGGAAACCGAGTCACCAAACACAGATTATTCTCCTTTCTGGAAGTTCAAGAACATTGGTGGAGATAACACAGCCAATGTATCTGCTTGTCAAGCACCTAGGATGTGTTGTCCATATTTCAAGGGGATGTCAGGGATGTCATCTTGAGAAATGCACCTAGTGTATCAGTGATCCTCTATAGCAGATCATGATACATCTCTGTTAAAGAAGCTACATTTATCATCTCCACTACGCCTAGCAAGAACTTTACAAACGCAGACAACTCAATGTTTGTGACAATTTAATCAGAAAATCTGAGATTCAACTTTCATCAGACAATCAACATAAAAAGTATATCCAGAATCAGCATTTACATGGATGGATGGATGGATGTGCTCTTGAGATGAATGCAAGGAAGAAGCTGATTCCAAGCTGTCAGCTGCAACAGCTGGTAAGCCTGACCTCTCCATATGCATCTCCTCTGACTCTCACTATAATTAGCTGATGAGGAGACACAAACTGAAAAATGCAAAAGTCAAGATGCACTTTGTACAGAGTTGAACTGTGTAGGAGTTAACACGAGAAGTGCGGTAGTCAATTAAATGGTCCATTTCCTAACGTCTTCTAACAGAAACCCCAACACACAAACTAAACTTTTGACCTAGTGTGTGAGAGTGTGTGTGCTACCCCTCAGTACCTAAGCAGGGCCATCAGTGATGTTAGCGACAGATACAGGCCTGATAAGAAGTAGCATTACTCTCTTAGTAATCCTTGTTAATCCTGACAGAGGCCGTAGCCTCAGCGCAAACCAGCCTGCAGCAGCTACTCAAAGTGTTACTTGAGCAGAAACCTTCACAGGTGAACACAACATTTACATTTAGGGCATTTAGCAGACGCTTTTGTCCAAAGTGACTTACAATAAGTACACAACAACACACAACAATCTCATACAGAGGCAGAAACATCACACAACCACCCACAACAAAGATCTGCACAAATAGTACATGTGATCATTAGTAACTGGGTTGTAAAACCATCAATCCAACCATAACTGGTTGGACCAGCCTACAAAACACAGTAATCAATTCATGGATGTTGTTTCTGGCACGGCAACCCAATTCAGTATCTGTATTGACTTTACTCTGAGCAAAGGAAATGAACTGGGCACGAGAGAGAAGCCCTGATCTCGTGACTGAGGAAAGCCTACTGTATATGGATTAACATAGTGATGGTTGGTGTGGTGCTACAGGGTGTAAAAGTATCGACTAATGAGAACTGGTTGAATGTTTTTCATTTACTCACACACAGAAACACGGACAGTGGGGATTACTACAATGCAATTTTACAGCAATTGAACAATACAGCAAATTACAACAATAAATCACCTTTATGCTCCACACATGAGTGGCCTGATTTTATATCACTCAGGGGTCTCAGGGGAGATGAGAATGACACGAGTCTAGTAAAAGCAAAGCAGCTAACATCCGTCTTATGAGCCCTAAATCTTTGTCCTTTCCTGCCCTCGACTCTAAAGGACAGATCAGTCCCATAAAGCTACTTTCAAGACCCGACAGTGAGAGAGGGACCAAGAGGTCAAAGGCCAAAGGTAACGCACTCAAGAGCTCCAGCACTGGAGCACAGCATTTATTTTAAAACTTGAAGTTAAAAGAAAAGAAAATCCTAAATATTTAGCCTACAAATGTTCATCGATATGGTTCATGTTTCTTCATTTATGGACCAGATGTTACTGCCCAGATGTAAAAAGCTTTTTCAAACAGGTTGGCAATAATGAGACGTAAAACATACAATGGTGACTGACCATTTATGGTGCACTGCATGGCTGTTAAACTTTATTAGTCACTTTCTCAAATTGCACAGTATGCAACTTCTGCTGCTTGGGTCTCTCAATCAAAACAAATACTATATCTAATACAAATGATGCGTGGGATCATGGGAGTTGTGGTCTGCAGTGCTGAACAGCCACCATTGGCAAAGAAAATGTATCTGATGTCACACTGATGTCAATGTTATGTTTACTCAAGTTTGTCAACTTCCTTCCTTACTTTTTGACTCTCTCCTGAAGTTACAGCAACAGGCAACCAAGTAAAAGCACCGTTACCATGAATAAAACTATGAATAACATTCTGGATAATGGTGAGTACACAACTAAACAAAATATATAACAAAGGTCTTGTTGATTTTAGACATTTAAAAGCACAAATGTTACATATTACATCTTAAAAGTGCTTTTATTTTTTTGCATTTTGTGTCTTTTCTTTGGTACCTCATAGTATCAGCAACATGCTTTCACTTCAGACAAAAGGACTCTATCTTAACCACTACCAACACAGCAATTTAGGGTAACCACTTTCAGCTCATGAATAATTTGTTTCTCAATACAATCAATTTCCTCCAGCCTGACAGTCTGCCTACAGGGCACAGTTGGCCATGCGGTGTTTTGAATGGTGAAATTATACTGCTGCTAGTGAAATGTCAAGGCATGCTAAATGTTGAAATATGAGGGACATTATTGTGTAAAATACACCTGCACTGGTATCTGACATGCACAGACTTTGCTACAGGGCTGGATGATATGCTCAACATTTCCTTCAAGGATCTGGGTAGAAAAATGCAAAAATGCCTCTTGCACATAGTTGCCATCCTGTAAATAATGCAAAAGAAATCACAAAAACTGAGTTATAATTTAGCCATAAGGACCAGACTGTTTTTCCTGCTTTATTTTTTAGAGGAAATATCACTTCAAAAATTGTCAAAGAAAACTAAAAACCTGTGACAACCGACAACCTGATTAACGACAGCAGCTTATATTCATGAAAGTAAACAATGTCCCTATAGAGTCTTATGGACAAGCATAAGGGATTACAGGCTCCTGGGTGATGTATGTACCTCATTTCTCACCAGAAGCACAACAAAAACAAAGGATATGAATCACTGGAGCAGGGAGTATGCATCATGTAAAAAGCACTGCACTCCTCTGCACAAAACAGCTCAAATTAGGTTCTGTCCAGCACATTGCACCATGTGGAGCAGCAGCCAAATGCACTGTCTGGTCCAATTTCAAACAAACACCAAGCAACAAGCTCTCTATTTCTATTTCTGCACCCCTACAGTGAATTGTGATGCTCAGTCCTACAGTGCAGAGCTCCTGTAATACAAAACAGGTGCACCTTTTGTCTGACTCAGTGAGTCTGACACCAGCTGAGAGGAGGGCGCCTTGATATAAAGAATAATTACCAAAAATAAAAACATTATTATGGCTGATTATTATTCTCACTATCGTAATCACAGGGATAGGGTTCACTTATGGGTTATTACAGCATGTTGAACCTATTCATGGAGGTATTAGGGGGAGAAAAAAACCCACACTCAGTGGGAGATTATAAGGGTGCATGTGATACACTAAACATAAACAAAGGGGCGACACTGCAGTACATCACAGTGTTATTACTATACAGTGTGTTTGGAAAGGAAACTGGTGTTATAGCAATACACAGGGCCGATAGAGGATGATTTGGCTCTTACCTTGCTTGAGGCACTTTTTCACTTGAGGCTGAAAGTAAAACCTATCAATCCATTGATGCTCTTCTTCAAGACTCGTCTTGCAGAACACATTTAACCGCTCATTCCTTTCTCTACAGAGGGACGTGAGATTAAAAACACGACTTTAAATTAAAAACAAAAAGAAGAGAGGGTTGGTTTAAACGCAGGTGGTCACATCTTGGTTCTCAGTCCGCGCGGGGATCTAGAGAAAGCAAAAATTAATCCTCGACGTCATGGTGATCAGTCCTCCTAAAAAACACCCAATAAAATCCATCAACCCAGACCACCTTCACGACTTCGAGCACATTTAAAGTCCATTTAAACTTTCCACGTCTTGGCTTTTTATGTCCGCAATCGTCCAAACTTGCTCAAAGTACTTTGAGTCATAAGTGAGAGTTTCTAATAAACTTCATAAAGATGTAGAAATGGCTCCGGGTCGACGCAGTGCGCATTTATCTTCAAACAGGCGCAAGTTTCATGAGAAAGAGAGCTCCCACTGCACGTTTTTAGTTGTAGCCCTGCTGTTGATACCCTGCCTGTGTCCCTCCTCCCATGATCATCATTCACTCCTCCTACTACAGGCGCTGTTTGCACCACTGACACCGCACACTGAACACAACCACAGCACTTCCTGTTACACCTGTCACAATAAAGCCCCTGCTGAAAAACAAGCTCCATGAAACATCTATTGTCAGGTGGAAATTAAAACATTTTCAGTCATTTATCATGGGAACAATTGCTGTCTCCTTCCTCTCAGATGTTTTTCTGTGTTTATACTATCATACATTGAACATGTTTATATTTTTGACCGATTAAACAAAATAATACATTTACAAAATAATTGTGATAGGCATTAAGCATGGCAAAGATGAAAAATTCATGTCACCATTATCCTGGCCAAAGTAGCTGCAATTTACGATATTATCTCGATAATCATTCAAATATGCTCATAGGCATATCATCTTCTCGTCGTTCTGGACTCTCGTAGTGTATAACTTTATTTTGTGGGAGATGCAATAGGCAAGCCTTCAGCCATAACGAGAAGTTTAGGATTTTGGAAAAACTGGAAAGCTGCAGGCTCCTCTTCTTACAATTCAAAATGAATCAGGAAATCAATACAGGGCTGTATGTTATGGAGCTTAAACAGGATTTTCAAGTCACTCAAGTGGTGATATTCACATATATTATCCTGAGTGTTTTGTATATAATCTGGGATAAAATCTTAAATCCCCCCATCTCTAATGGGCACTCTCTGAATTTTCCATAATTTTATGGATTTAACGAATCATCAAAAATTGCTATTATTATACAAAAAGAAACAACAGATGTCACGTGCTCCCCCTCTCTGTTTTTCTCCTCCTCTGGTCTCCTTCCCTTCTCTCAGGTGCTGCTCATCAGGCAATTAGCCCTGCCCCATATTTAAGAAAGGGTGGAGGAGAAGGAGCTCTCTCCTTCCACAGACCAAGCAGTCCTGACTGTTTTAGATTGTCTTTGTCCTCAGTTGGTGTTTTGTTTTCTTTTGAGGATGGAGGTCTTGTATTTGTTTCTGGCTTTATTTGTTAGTTTAGTTTATGTAGTATTTTCTTAGTTTAGGGAGGGGAGTTTGGGGTCCTACAGCACACTGTGTGGCAGGCCCAGACTTCCTCCATCTTTTTGATCATTTTGGTCAGGCCTCCAGACTCCCAGAGTTTTGGTTATTTTTGGTATTATTTGAAATAAACATTCACTTTCTTTTGCAAACCTTTTCTCAGGTATGGCGTTGTGTTTTAATATGTTACTGGTCACAAGATAGAGTCAACTGTTTGTTTTGTTGTGGCTGTAACACAGATAAATCAATGAAGACCCTTTTTCCACATGAGACATTAGAAAATGTACTAAAAAAATGTAGCTACTGAAGTAATTGATGAATATTTTTTTCTGCTTCAGTTTCAGGTTACTGGTATTGTGCAAGCAGTCATGGATCGCTGGGATACTTGCTGATACTGGCCTATTGCAGATATATCACTATCGGCATATATTTGTTCAATATTTGCCAATATGTCAATCCTTTTTTATTTTAGAAAAAAGATGCTTAGGGTCATTTGTAATTATTATATTCCCAGCAAAGTTTACTCTTTGAGACCTTTAATATAATTTTGGACAATAAAATGTATCCATAAGCTGCAAAATATCCTGCAACCATCAGTTACATATAATCTCATATATATATATGTTCTGCGTAACTAAAGTAAATATGCTTTTCCTGCTATGAAAATTTAAAAATGCCTGCTGTGAAAAAGCCGAATGGAAATTGTTGTTCGTAGCAGCCTTAGTTTTAGAGTAATGAAAACTGCTGTGTTTCCTGCACTGACTGATAAGATTTTACATCTAAAGGCTTTTTAAACATTGGATGTGCTGTATAGTGCTACCAAAATAATAACTCAATACGTAATTTTAACTAGAAATGTCTGAAACAGTGCACTAAGTCAAGTCTGACCATAAACAGTCAGAGAAGCCACCTCGTTTTAAAAAAACAAAAAAAAACGCTTTTATGTTGAAGGTTCAATATTCGACTTCCGGTGATTTGCCGTGTCTTGGTGCTGCGGGTATTTAAGCGCCTCAGACAAAAGCGCCTTTACACGGGAAACACTTTGGGACTGTAACAAAAGGCAAACGCTCACCAACAGACCACTTGTGACCGATAGCCGTTTGGTACAGCATCCTTTACATAAAAACGTTGTTAACGCGCAGTAAAGATAAACACGTCCAGCATGTAAAATGTAAAACCGGTGTGTTTAATCAAAATTACAACACAAGGTTTAGGGGCTGGGTTTTACCATTCAGCACCCACTACACACCACACCTTCCCGCGAAATTCCAGTAGTTAATATCCCAATAAGGACACTATACTAAATATAGTGGACTATATACTATATACTATATGTTTGCTGTAGTTTTCAATACAACCTTGTCACGTCCACAGCTGTATTCATTCATACTGCTTACAGAATCCAACCAAACCTTAAGTAAGGCAATGTGACCCCTGTAAAGTCTTTTCCTTTTCACTAAATAATACACTATACTCTTACAACGTGAATAACAATAAAATGCGTATGTGAGAGTAAAACTTAAGTTTAAATTTGGCATTAAATTTGTACCTAACTAGCTTGATGTTCGACCTGCACCTCACTGCCATTCAATTATTTTTTTAGATAACCCTAGTTAGCTTTCTGTAAGCTAATAGCTGAAATTAAGCTAGCAAGAGACAGCTTTTTTTCTCTTCACAAACATTAACACCAGCACTTAACTATGCATGTATACCATAGACCTAAGCCAGCTATTCAGTTAGCTATGTTATTTTATTAACTTAGAGTACCTAGCTAATACCGAGTTTGGCTAACGTTATGCCAAGTAACAAGACTCTTTCATACCTATTGACTCTTAATTTGGACACTTCTGTCCACACTTTCTTTCTACTTCTCATTTGTTACCACGAAGATGTCAGACATAATTTAAAAAAGGATTGTAGTCTATTTTGTTCCTGAAGTGTTGAACTAATTGTCTGTGTATAGATATAAACGTATAATATCACATTTAAAAGTTGTGTAACTGAAGGCTACTGTGAAAGATTTTAATTATCTTACCTCAAAACCACTTATTTTGTTGTCCGCCAAGAAAAAGCTGGAAGTTTCTGAAAAATGGTCAAATCTACTGTCCATATAAACTGATGTGGTCAGTTAGCTTAGTCTTTTAAAATAGCCAATCCAGTGCCGAGAATAACTCTGTATCACCACAAGGGGGCGCCTGTCCTACTGTAATAAGGTCAATGGCAGGTCCTTGTGTATATGTAGTTAATTTAGTGACATTCATACAGAAAATAAGAGATAGTTATAGTTGTGTTTCTAGTTTACAATGATTACTTGCAACATGACACGTTTAGAAAGGAATATGACCTCAACTGTTGACATGCGCTGTTAAATATTTTGTATATTCTAAGAATATTACTTACTGATCGTCTGTGTCCATTTTATAATTTGTCTGCTCAACAGTTGTAGTCCAAAGTACACTACATGTAAGTTTGAGTGATTTGTGGAAGGGTAGGCAGTCTTCAGAAATAAAGGATTTGAGCTGATGTGAAGTGTTGATCTGATCTGACTAATAATGACTGACTGGTCGGTGGCTGATCGGGTCAACACATTTAGGACAAAGAGAAACAAAGGGGAACCCAAGCAACTGTCCTTGAAAATATCGGCTAAAATATCTGGTTGCCAAGCATCTGAAAGGACTATTCAGTACAAGCGAAACCTTTACTGACAGTGCGGTTCACATGTGACATTATCCTGCAAAGGAAAAGCAGGTGGTAGCTTCGTCTTTCACTAGCATCTTTTCAGATGATGTTGAAATTGATTAGCTGATAGCGCAGATTAGAGGAAGGGGTTAACAGGTTAACAGAAAGCCAGCTCTTAATTGCGTGTGTACTTCCCTGTTTGACAATGTTTCCTCTCGCAGACCAGGTGCACCATATGGAGATCAGAGGATTGGAATTAATCACGTGAAATCCTCCAAGAAAGAAAAACTCTGTACAGTATTAAGAAGAATTAACCAGAGTGTAAGACAAACTATGTTGTACAGTATATTGATCATATGGTGGACAAACCAAAATATAGAATATATTAAGTGACTTTTATTTCTACTTTCATATGAGTAAAGCATCTGAATACTGAATGAATCTGAGTATGTTTTTTTAGGTCTCTCTGTGTACGGATGAACTAACTAATAAAAATAACAAAATAAAAATAAAAGAAACTAATCAAATAACAGTTTTAATAGTTTAATCAAGCTAACAAAACAAATATACAAATCAAACAATCTCTGATACTGATTTGGCTCAACTACCAAGGTAGTCAACACTATCTCGATAAAAATCAAAACCTTTCACATTTTGTTGCAACTAATTTACGGAATCATATAAAATATTGTGAGTATATTCAAGTGCAGGAAGACTGAGGCTGAAGCTGTGACGTTGGTCAGTCATCAAAGTCGGGGATATCGTCATAGGAGTAGCCGTGGTAGCCCTTTGATGCATAGAAAGCTATTCGTAGGTGGTAAATTCCAGGCAGGAAGACGAGGATCCCAATGATGAGAACAGGCACGGTGCGGTCTGAGTCCTGAAACAGAGAAAACATCTCAGTAAGACGTTCATTTCACTAGAGGTAAACACACTGTTCATTCTGTGAAATACTGTAAAAACTCTGTACAAGTACTCACAGCCACTCCAAAGTATCCAGCCAGGAGAAGGGCGCCAACGATGATTAACACAGAGCCGATTACAAAGAGGACTGTAGCCAGAGCTATGGCCTTGTACGGGACTTTGGGTGGGCTCTTTTTGAACTGCAGAGGAGAAATATTTCATTAAAAACACTTTTCTCTGACACAGCAGGCTTTCTGTGGCAATGCCTGTTTTCCCAAGCATGTACTGAACTGGACAGGGAAATTAGTCTGGCTCATAACGTACTTGAACTTCTTGGCAACATGAGAGACTGTGACTGACCGATGAATTAAATCAAAGGGAGCTCACTACATAAACCATGAAACTGTCATGCTACATTATGCACTTGAAGATGGAATTGAGTTGGTTATGCAAAGCAGTCCTTGTGACTTAATGCTGTTAACATCCACCAAACTGTCATGTCAAAGTTATGTGTTCATTTAAAGGGTAAACCCACCAATTTGACAAAGAGAGGTCCATTTACCAATCATACAGAGCATTATTGAGCCCATCACTTGTCTTCTGTTGCTATAAGCTGAGGGTATGGAGTTTGAAAGAAGTTGACATTCACTAAATACATGATGTGTCCTGAGTTGCATTGTGGGAAATGTAGTTGTTTTCGGAGCTTGCTCCATACTAGGCACTAAAAGTAAGGAAATTGATCTGTTTCTCAAAAGTAGACGCCAACCAAAGAATTGGCTGGGTCGATTTCTCTGCTAATGTTGGCCTATCACAGATATATTGAGAAATATTGGTATTTGCATATATGTTGTCCGATATGCACCAATATAAAAAAAAAAGAACAGAGCATAATTCAGAAAAAGATGCTTGGGGCACTTTTTATTTATTACATTCCCAGTTAGGTTTGCTGTTTAAGTTTACGGTCATTTTGAACAATAAAATAAATACAAGTTTATTGTTTAACCATAAGATATCCTGCCAACATTACATATCACTGTCACAAATGTTTGATAACCATATTTGAGGGATCAGTCAAAAAAGTATGTGTGTTACTCTTATATTAATGTCAGTATCAAGTAGAGCCTGACTGATACATACATATTATTGGTCAATATATACTTCAAAATTATTAAATTCTCAGTGAAATGTACTGTTTCAGTGCACTAAACTGTTAAATATCCTGCCTCCATTACATATCTTTGTCACATGGGTTTTACAACCACGTTTGGGGGATCATTGCAAAAGAGGTGTGTACATTAGCCGAGATCCATGTTGGAGTTTCTTTACTCTCTAATATCCCCATCGCCCCCAGAAGTCAGGCTCTACTCACAAGTCCTCAGTGTTATGGAAATACAACACTATCACTGGAATGGTCCTTTAAGTTTAGTATATTGTGTTTTAATCCAGTGGCTGACATTGTGTAACTATGACCTTCAGTCTATGATCAAACTGCACATACAAATCATGACTATCATCTCTGAGAGGCACAGATTGAGTTTCCTCTCCTCATCCAACATTGATCACTTTAATGCAGTTCACTCAAACACATGGGTGTAGGCTACTGGAGCTGATGGTGGGTGAGCCTCTTACCTGTAGATCAATGTAGCCGTCATCATCACTGGCTAACCTGGAGTACCTAACTTTGCTGTTAGGTATCCCGTTGGACACCACGTTACGAGCTGGCATCTTCTTCAGCTGCGCAGCAGATTATTATTATTATTATCTGTTTTCAGCGTTTCAATGAGGCGGCAGCAGCTCGACTACAGAAGCGTTATCACGGCAGCCATCACCCGGATCACTGTCAGAGCCAGAATAAAGTACAGTGTTACAGCGGGTGTGATTTAAGGCCGTTACTCTTTACTAAAACAGGCTGTGACAAAAGATTACAGCGACGTGTTGTTTGTATCCTCTTTCATGGAGCTTCCGTGTTTTCACCGAGATCTGTACTGCGCCTGCGCACACCGTAGCGTCGTCATTGGGATACCAGGAAGCTCCTTTTATTCCTAAACAATATTTTTTTTGTTCTTTTTTTGAAAACTGTGTGGTCTGTATCTTACACTTGGACCTATTTGTTACCTTTAAAGTTACCTAAATATTACCAACAAGCCCTCCCAGCTTGGAAACTGTGTTACAGTGAGAAACAAATACATCATAAAGCAAACTGGGGTTGATGAAGACAGGCTAATTATCTCTTTGATACCAATGGTTTATTGTTCAATTCCTTCTCATTAAATCCTCTTATGACAAGCAGAGTTAAATTATATAGTAAAACCTATAGATATCCATCTATAACTGTCACTATATATTTAAACTCTGTTATATATGTTATAGCTATAGATGGCAGCATTGGATGGTATACCGCATCTCATGAAAAGTCATCTTCAATTTCAAGTAGCATTAAACGATGATACATGGTATGGAGGCTTAATGCAACAAATATGTATGTAACTAACATTTTTACAGGCACTGATTGGCAGTGGGCATGTTTCCATATTATTATTACTACTACAACATATATAGCTTTCAGTAATGATGATACATTTATTTTGCTCTTGTATACATTCATTTACTTTTTGGACAGGAATGGAAAATCATATGTCACATTGATTTCATTGTGAACGTATTGACTATATATAGTAAATCACATATACATGAGAATAACAAAGGTTTCCACCAATTTCATATGCTTCTAATACGACTTTAATAAATATACCAAAACTCTCATACTCACAGATACTAAAAGTATTCCTTTAAAGGAAATATATAAAATCAAAGTTGTAAAATCTACTTTATTCTGATGAACCGCACCGCTGTGTGTCAAGCACAAGAGGGCACTGTCTAGTCTTGTTAAACTGACACAGTGAGCACGTATCTCTTTGTGGATACTCATTTCCTGAGCTGTTCTCTCTCTGGCCAGCTTCATAATAACACTATGTTCTCAAAAAATGAAGTTTTTGTCCAGGCTGCAGATTTTTGTTGGATTCAATTTCATGCAACAGAAGCCGAGGTGCAGCCGTCATCTGCAGGATGTTTTTTTTTTAGATACAATTTTGTATAACACAGTATTTATTTCACGTCCCTGCAGAAAACGTGACTTCACTAGATGAAAATCCCATCTGATTATTTCTAAACTAAATCAGCTTCTTTTCTCCAAAAAATAACACATTAATTAATCTCTTTGATTTCCATCAAATCCACCTTTAATTGTTTGTGTCTGCCATGTTATCTCTTGTTAGCCGGATATTGTCATCTCTCTGGTCATGCACAGCAATAACCTGGCTCTGAACGACTGACCATGAAATAGACTTAACACACACACACAAAAACATTTGCTGACAACTCCCCTGAAATGAATAATTAAAGCTGCTGTGGTTGATATACTTTGTTGGTTTTTTTTCCTTTTAAAATGGTGTTTTTCTCATTCCCCTGTTAGTCTGTAGAAAATTGAACCGTCACATAGACAAATATAGACCCTCCTGTAGGCAGTATACTCATAGCTGGCTGACCCTGATGCTCCACAACAGTGGATGATTGTGACTGTATAGCTTTCTGGCAGAGCCGTGCACGATACAGTCAAGGATGAATAATCCACACTCCGCTTCTTTCAAGAGCAGTCATAATAGAGCAACTGCATATTCTTATTAGATTTGCTTGCAGCATCAATAATACGCTCTTGTTTCCTTTAAAGTACCTGTTGGCAGAGAACAAGCATCGCATAATCATTAGCACGCTCAGTGACCTTGGCTACAAGTCACATTGTTGTAGTTTAAGGCCATACCGTTTCTCTCTTCAAAGTAATATGCACTAAAACCATTCATTTGTGTTTCATGTTCCTGTTGTTCCTCACCAGGCATTATGCTGTACCGTGTGCTCTCTCCTGTTGTTCAATTTTCTCATGCATATTCACAACAATATCCAAGCCTCTGCTAGACATAATCTCCGTAAATCTGCCCTGGCTAAAACAGGATTTCATCTTTGTTTTAGGGGCGTTAACAAAGGTATTTTTTCTTTTACTGGCCACTTTAAAATGCATTAGTACTAGAAACTGAAGCACACAAATGTGGAGATGTGGAGTGCATTTAGCTCCTGAGAAACCCACCATGTAAGGCACCTGAAATAAGCGATTGTGCAGACATTTTGCATAGACATGAAGTTACTGACAAAAAGAGAGGTAAACTTTGCCCTTTGCTTTGTTAATGATGTCAATTTCCTTACTCAAATTTCACCATGCTGCGTGTTGGCAGCACTCATTTGCTGCCCCAAGACCGCCGACACTGGTGCATATTCCTTTGTGCACCGAATACTTCAATGTTATCTGCCCCTTCTGCTCACCTAGCTGTTCAATACCTATAATCAACTTCTCAAGCCGCTTACACTTCGTCAGTCTGAATCTAGAAACATGGTTTTTACTTTATCTGAACTTCAGCCTTGAAGCAATCTACAAAAATTCATATGAACCGGGTCACAAAGGGACAACTGATGGAGTAATCTGTGAGTGACCTCACTGCCCTCATTACTTCACGTATTGTTTGTCTTTTTTCTTTCTTTTTTTTCACTGTTATACATGCTGGTTTTAGGATTTCACTGCTGTAAAAGAGTTATGCAATCAATGTACTTTGGAATACAAATAACCCCTGTGCATAAGTGACATCTGGAGTTGTGATTAATTAATCAGATGATAGGCCAGACTGTCACCAGTCAGAGGGGGGGCAGTGTGTGTTGTCATGTTCGATAAGCTATGCCTCCAGACCATAATGCCTGCACAGAAGAGCATCAGAACAGCTGGGCGCACTGAGCCCTCAGGGTGTGTGTGTGTGTGTGTGAATTTGTGTGATAGGAAGACAGCAGCAGTCGTCCCCTTATAACCCCTGGGTATGACACTGAACAGTAAGAGAGCAGCATTTAGGCCATAATTAGAGTCCTGTTCAAAGCGGAGTTCTGTCTGTTGAGATAATTAGGTCTGTCTTCATTACACCAATTGCAAATAGCACCGTGACTGGAGCCAAATAAAAGGCAGGACCATTATACTTGAACATAGTGTAATATCCCTGTGGCTCAGCCTCTTCAGCTTTCAGAAATTATCAGATGCGGCGGGTGGGTGGTGCACAGGTGCTGCTGTGCAACAAGCTTATCGGAATTTGAGATAAGTTTGCACAGATTCATATAATTCCTCTATTTTTAAGCGTGTGAGACCTGTTGAGACACATGTGGAGGAAACAAATGATTGAGTGGATTTGGAGTTTGTGCTTTGCTTGTATTTGTTCTCATAAATTGAATATATGAAGAACAATAATATGTATCTAGGTGGAAAGCAGCTGTGGATGGATGCTCTGTGAAATATAAATAAAACAGAGTCCGATCAACTTCTAATCCAACTTTTTTCTTCTGCCCTCAGCAGGTCAACGTTTTTACTTTTCCAGTGAAATATCTCTGAATGGATTTGCAATAAGTTTAGTACAGACAGTAATGATTCCCAGATGATGAACCCTGATCTCTTGACATTGTTTTCTATAGCACGTTTCTATAACCATGTTGTTAACATTTGTGATTTCACATGAAATGGCTTGACAACTATTAGATGGATGGCATGGCGTTTTGCATGGTCCTCAGAGGATGAATCCCACTGACCTTGGTGATCCCCAGACTTTTCCTCTAATGAACCCAGGTAGATCAAAGTTTTTTATGTTTCCAGTAAAATATCTCAACCTCTTTTGAATGGATTAACACTAAATTTGATACAGACATTTATGGTTCCCAGATGCTGAATCTTGATCCCTTGACTTTTCCTCTCGCACCACCGTGATGTTGACATTTGCAAATATAAGTGAAATGTTTCGACAGCTATTAGTTGGATTGCCATGACATTTTGCATGTTCCCCAGAGGATCAATCCCACTGACTTTGGTGACTTTTCCATTACTGTCTCCATCAGGCAAAGTTTTCACTTATCCAGTTAATTTGACGCAGACATTCATGTTACCCAGATGCTAAAACCTGCTCCCTGGACTATTCCTCTTGCATTACTGTGATGTTGGTGTTTGCAGACATAAGTGAAATGATTCCACATCTTTTAGTTGGTTGCCATGAAGTTTTGCATGGTCCTCAGAAGATAAATCCCACTGACCTTAGTGAGCCCATGACTTTTTCTCTAATGAACAGACAAATGAACAGACATTCATGTTCCCCTCAGGATAAACTGGAACAATTCCTGTGATTCCATTGACTATTCATATAATGCCATCATCAGGTCAAAGTGTCAATTTGTCCAGTATGTTGCAGGAAGTTACAGGAATATATCTTGTTATTCTGTCCACTGCGATTGATTATGTAATTTCTTCTTTTTTTTTAAGTTTTGAGGCTCAGGTTAGCTGCATGTGTGTGGGTGGACAACTGACTGCTGCAGGACACTACATGAGAAGCTTCATCAAAGTCTTTCACCTTTATTTTACAATGTCAACTTTATTTCTTCCTTCGGTTTTTAATAAAAACCCAACCTGAGTGGCTTCTGAAGATGTGATTTCAACATGACATAAAGTACCTGTTTGCATTTCACAGTTAAGCAGAGAAACCAGTACCCTGCAGTATAATTATAGCTGTTTGCTTTTACCTGCTCTGCTGTATGAAATCTCTGCCAGTTAGTCTGTCTCTTTCTTTTAGGATTTTGTCACAGTCTGAACCAGGAAGGTGGAAATCTCTGGATATGGAATTAATGTGAATGTCACAGTAAATGCCAGCATTAATGTGAATGCTTAGCTCAGGGTTGTTGCCTGCATGATGGGAAATGTTTCTTCCAGTGCAGAGATATTGATTTCAGTATCTTTCAAACTCAGCAGCCCGCCTCACTGCATGGGCGGCTCGGACGGGTAATTGCTTTTCCAACAGGTCTTAGGTAGCATGATAGACCCTAACAAGATGCAAATGAACAGCCAAAACATACGAGCTTCATTTCACTGCCTCGTTGTTTTTGTAATTTTTCAAAGCATGACATTGCTTCACTGGCTTGTTTTTTAATGCAAACATAATTACACAATAATTGATGTATAATTGTTGCTGTAAACACTTATTTAGAAAATGGTCTGTTTGTGTCAGTGGAAGACAGTCATGCATGCAAAATAATGAGACATAATCTGTGTAAATGTTACGATAATTGCTTTTTAAAGATGCCCTATTTGTGACATTTAAAACGATCAATTTATTGTGCACACAAAACAGATTGTGATGTTACGCACTGCCTGTTGCAGATGTGATTGTGCTTCAGAGACTTATGCTTGTTGTTTGGCTTTTGACATGACGAAGTAGATTTGTCTCCAGGATATAACAGCAGGCACAAAGACACAGAGTGTTCTACAATGAAAATCTCACCATTGATTGAGCCGAGCAGCTGTACTTTAAATGGTCATATGTTTACTTCACAGATCTCTCACTGTGAGCCGGCAGCAGCCCAAGGTGAAGCATTCATGTCTGGACCCAACGGGAAAACAAAGAGTACACCAACTGGATAAACAGAGGATTTGTCCGTGCTGGGATAGAAAGAATCGGTCCAAAGCAAAATCAATGTACTGTTTCTATTTGTGTGTTCTTGTAGGAGTGTGAGTGTGCTTGTTTCTGCTTCATCTCTTCATCATGGCTTAATTATAATTTAAAAAAAAGGAAAAAGTACAAGCATAGCGTTGAATGATAAAGCCCCTAGTGAAACTGCAACTCCGGTTAAAATGCAATTGACTGTTAGCCCTCAGGCATAAACAGATTTATTGACTGAGTTCTGCAGCAGAGTCTTATGGGCAATATACGTACTGCATATATTGTGGTGTTATGTTGTGCATTAGTTCTTAATCTTATGACAAAAGAGAAAAAGACACTCAAAGACAAGGACTGTAGTAGAAACAATGATCATCTTCAGTATTCATATAAAGCATTACATGTTATGTTGATAAGATGAAGAGGTAATGCCTTGGATTACAGCCAGCAAATCAAATGAATGTGTAATTCTTTTGTTTATTGGGGTTATTGATATTATACATAGGTCCACCTATACCAGGCAAACAAGAGGGAAAAGAATAAAAGAATATTGTGGTGTGAAAGTTGACAGTTATCATACAGTGTTGACTTCTATGCTATTAGTATCATAAAATATATATTTTTTAAGTTTATATCAGGGCTGCAACTTACAATTATTTTCAGTCCATAACCCAAACAGTCTTCATTTACTGTCATAAATGAATAAAGAAAAGCAGCAAATCCTAACAGTAAGAAAGTTAAACTGGCAGAATGTTGGACATTTTTGCTTGAAAGTGAATGAAATGATTAGTCCACTATCCAAATAGTTGCCAACTAATTTTCTTTCAATTGAAATAATAATAAAGCATTTGTTCGACCAAAAAAAGGGTCCTCGAAGGGTCATTGTGAGTAGTAATAATAATAATAATAATAATAATAATAATAATAATAATAATGATAGTAAATAGTAATGTAGTCTGTTTTTTATTATTCTTCTCTAGCTAATTGCAAGTGACCACCCGCCATGCGCACCTTTGACCCAGACGTAACGTAACCAGTAAAAATATTTTCATATTCATAATTAAAGTTTTACATTAAAAGTCAGTTTCATTTACATTTTAATGTTAAATGAAAATAATTTGCCTTTTGATATGTAATAAAAAGGTTGGCATTTCCAGGAAAATAAATAACAAAACACAGTGCTGTACATATATGGCAATAACTTCAGCCCCCTGAGTCCCTACTGGGTTTTTGCAGGCCCGGTACCGGTCCACTCCTCAGTGGTTGGGAACCCATGCCTTAGGGGTTCATACACAGCTACATATATTCATTGTCAAGTTAACTCTATTTAAAGGTACTCTTATGGGTTTTTGTCCACTAGTAGCGCTATGGAGCAATGTTTTTAGGTGTAGGTGTCCGCCTTGTTTGTGTCATCGAACACGAGGATAAAGTTGGGCTCACGTTCTGTAAATGGCTTCATGCTTTTCTGTTGCGTGGTGGTGGTAATGTTCAAACAATGCGAAGAAGACTGCTAGCAAGTAAACCTGGGTGTAAATAATGCATAATTTAAAATCGGTTTTGCATTATTTTACGAGGAAGGAGTTCTGTTTGTTAGAATACAGTAAATATTAGTAAGGTAGGTTTCACAAAACGACAGTGAAGTTAAAACCTTATGTTTGTTTATGTTGCCACTTTGTGTTTCTTTAGGTTACATTTTTTTCTTTCTCTCTTGTCACAACTCTGTGCTTATGCTCTGGTTAGGGACAGTAAAACATCACGGTTTGATTTAAAATACCTGTTTTGGATCCCCAAAAACATTGCTGGAAAAGGATCCAGAGGTTTCCTTTTAAATATCCAGTGCTGTCACGCTTGCAAATGCTGGTTTGTAGAAATGTTAAGTGCTAACATTTCTCCCTGGAGACTGGATATGAAGACTTCACAGGGCTCCTTTAAACATGCAGAAGAGGGGATCTTGCCCTCTACTCCACTCAGACCATTGAGCCACTTCACTTGTCTTCCTGAAAGGAGCTCCCTTAACTTGAAACATCACTCCTGCACCTTACTCTGTTTATACAAACATATATCATATTGTCATGAGGAGGAATGGAAAAAAAATGTTGAGGGAGGGGTGAGCGATGAGATGGTTTTCTGTAGCCTGCGGGCAACTGTATGAATTACAGGGTTATTGATAGTACTGAATTTGTGTGAGGAAGTATTTTATTATAGAAGAAATCCAGGGTATGGAGGCGGTAGAATAAAGTAGACCCTGTAGTTAAGCTCTTTTACATTGTAACTTAAAGTTAGTATTTTAGTTGTTCTTTGTATTCAACACTCAGAAAAATGACAGAAAATTTAAAATTTAAATTTAAAAAAATGAACTTTTCCACTCATATTTTCTCGTCCTGCAGTTGGACAGCTTTCAAGATGAGTGACGCTCGCTAATGAAACATTTCTGAATGAGAAGTCACTTTGGGCTGACAGTGACCGGTTGCGATGACGCACAGGGAGGTAGTGATGCTGAAGGGTGGGGGGGTGATGTGAGGATGAGGATGATGGTTGGGTGGCGGGGATGAACGGGGGGAAAGTGGTGCGAGGAGCAGAAAGAGTGAGTCATATGGTTCTCATCAGCATCTAAAGAGACTTGAAGCACCTGAAGGTGGCTCGGTTGTGCCGGCGCGGATGTGGACGCTCTCCGCGTTGAGCGCACTCGGCTTTTTTTCTTTCTTTCTTCCCCATCACCGTCTCCTGGTGCGAGTCAGCAATCACGAACCGTCTCCAAACGTGGTCCAGGAGAGCCGTCGGAATGTGGACATCAAACTCAAAGTTGGGTGAGTGGCGGAACATGTGATTTCAAGCATTGAATTAACGCATTATGGATGAATAGTTGTTCTTTCCCTCTTGGCACTAATTATTTCTCATTCAGTTGACGCGTTTCTTTATTTGCTGCCCATGATGCTGGACGATCTCATTGTTCCTGACCTCAGGCGACTTTTGATGATGACTTTTGATTTAATTCAAGGCTACTATTTTTAAAGTAAATGAGCTCTGTCTGAACACCTTTAATTGTCTTTCCGATCTGTGGGAGTTCCGTGGGTCCCAATGATCTAGGCTTTAAATAACTGAATTAAATGATGCTGTTTATGTTGTTTTTAAATCTTGAATTCAGATCTTGAAGATGATGAGGTTTGCATGTGAAACTAAATCATTTTAATGATAAAAATGTAGTTTTAAAAGAGTGTGTGTATCAAAGAAACGCACTCTGAGGTCTCTGCAGACTGTCGCCCACAGATCCTTGTCTCTGTCATTTTATTAAGCTGGATGTCACTGTCAGTCAGGTATGACCTAAAGTCCTGCACGGTGGCCTCATCTTGTCGAGCAGGGAATTGCCCAGCACACCAGTGCAGAGGCTGAGATTACATCTGAGCCAGGATGGTTTTGTTTGCTCCTGACCAATTAAAAAAGAGCTGCAGACACAGAGAGGCTGCATGTCTCCGGCTGTCCTCAACATTATTGTGGATTCCTGCCCAACCCTCAGCAACTGCTTCACATCACACCTCTTCATCACATTGTAGTGTGTCGGCCTGGAAAAAAGCCAAGAACACACAACAGAAAGCTTATATTTAGAGACGATTCTGTGCTGGAGGAACATGCGTGTGGACATCCAATATTTTAAAGAGAAAGTGGAGGCATACAACCTCCAGTTACTTCATCATGGCGCTGCTCTTCCACTGTAGAAGTTACTCTGTATGCATATTAAACAGATCAATGCTGGAAAAGAGCTTAACCAGCATGCATGACTTTACTGCACCTGGATCCACAGATGAAATCCTCCTCAAGCTGCAATTTTGTGGAAGTCAACAGGTCTTTTATCAGCAGCAGCCAGATGTTATGTAAGCTTGTCCGTTTTAATTCAAATCAAAATTAATAGTTTTAGTCCAAGTTAAATTCTTATGATCACAAAGTGAGCGTTGAATGAATTAATCAAATTAGGTTTGTCAGGCTCATTGGAAATATTCCCAACATTTAATTGGCTCAACTTTCAAGAAATAAGTCTTTCTTCTAGTCAGGACAAACATGATGATTATCAAGTCATATCATCTTATTTCCAGAGGTGGCAAAAGAACACACATTCTCTACTCAAGTACAAGTGCAGATACTCTGATAAAAGTACTGATTTGACTACTTTGCTCAAATAAAAGTAATAAAGTACAGACTCTGAAATGTAATAGAGTATAAAAGTGAACAGTATCCCTCTGAAGGACATTTTTATCGGCCATTTCTGTGCAAAGTTAACTGAACCTAACATAAAGGTAGAATCAGCAGTGTTTGTTCAAGCTGGTCGTAAATGCACCACAAAGAGAGTTGACTGTTGAGTCTCGTTCCCAGGATGTGAAATTTTGGGTTGGTAAAGCATCCTGAGCAGCAACAAACTGAGAAAATAGGAAAATCCAGGCAGAGGGCTGCAGGGTCTCTGCAGATACGAGACACTAACGCACCTTTTCTCCATATTCCAGTCTCCCTCTCTGTCTGTTTCCTTCATATTATGTGTTTACATTTTTTTCATGATATGCAGTGATAGGTTAAAATCATTCTTGTGATGTTAGGAAGAGTGCGTGTAATGACACAAGATAAAAAATGTAGAAAGTACAGATATTTGCGTTCATAACTGTATTTCTGTCACTGAGCTAATCGGCTGTCTGAATGCTGTAGAAGTGGCCTGAAACTCTCAAATAAACAGAGAAAAAGAGCTTATTATGACTGAATGGATCCCGTTAATATGACTGAACTTATTTTACAGTAAATCCATCAAGCTTAATTTCTCCAGCTCATTGTAACACAGTATGTTTAATATTTATGCAGCAGGGACACTTAATATTTTAACCAGAGGTAACTTAATTTGTCCCACAGTGTAAAATGATGATGTGCTCCTGCAATCCTCCTGTGGATAAACATGTAACTATCGCTTTCATAATAACCTTCTTCCTCTACTTGAGTAGGTGGGAAAGGCTTTATGTATGAAGGCTTTTGGCCGCAACGGAGCTAAATGGTGACATAAGAGTCAATCAAACGTGTTGGACAAATGTACATCCGGCATGGAGCAGAGGTTTGTTAGGCGCAGAGGAAAAGGTCAGCCGGTGGTTAATAGGTTGAAGAGGAGTGATGAGGGAGCTAAAGACCTGAGGGGACTGCATAATGCCTTCACCCTCATCAATGCCTTTGCACAGACTATCATGTGTTAAGCATGTTTAACCCCAGATAGATAGATAGATAGATAGATAGATAGATAGATAGATAGATAGATAGATAAGAAACACACTCAGTAGAAAAGAGGGCAACTCAGATGAACTTTTAATTTTGTCTCAAATAAAGCAGCTTAACAAAATCCTAAAATCGTCAACATGGCCGCACTACTTTTACTCGTCCCATCTAATCTACATTTAGTTAAGGAACATCCACATTACAAATGTCAGTAATCTGCACAGACAAGATTAATCTCACATCTGTCAAAGTGGAGGAACTCGCATGGTACTCAGACATTGTTCTGCAGTCAAAGGACAGAACATCCTAAATTAATTTGTTGCATCAAAGTCAGAGCGAGCGAGTCGAGCCAAAATCAGCCGCAGGAGCAGTGCACAATAACGTCACTGTTGATGTAAAAATAGTACAGCATTTAAGGAAATATGCTTACTCACTTTTATAGGTAAAAGTTAGATGACAACAACAAGTTAAAAGTTATTTGTTTGACAGCAAGTTACTTTAAAAATGCAATATATTACATATAACTAGTTGCCTTCATTTTAAAGTACTGTATTATGTAACAATATTACTGTCTGCTTAGAGTAATAAATTTAAATAAATGAATGGCCTTGGACACACAGTAATGAGCAGGCAAACAAAGGATCAAAGTCTGATATGAGATAGGACTCAATATTTTTAATTGTAGGCTTAGTCATTTCTACCACACTTATACTTTCTATAATGTTGCCTATAACGACATGACAAGACAAAAAACTATTTTTCTATGCCTTTTTATTTTAGTCCACAGAACAAGGAATGCATGGGCATATGTGATTCAAGAATGTAAATTAAAGTGTGCTCGGAGGATTAGGCTTCATCATTCGGCTACGAAATACGGCTCATTTCATTTCCACAGAGACTGAACACAGAACTTATAGGCTCGGCTATATTAAGCACACACAGAGCCTATATTAATATGGTCATGTTGGTGTGGAAGGATTCTTAAAAACAAGACACGCTTTGGTCAGTAACGTGGATTGTAACACGTTACGTGACATAACTGTAGTATTATATTACTGAAATATTATTAGTAACGCGCTATATTACACCGTTACCGCTAATAGTAATACATTACTCTAACGTGTTACCCCCAACACTGTAGTTTAATATGTACCACACTGTGCATTTACTATGGAGCTAAGAGCAAGCAGACAGTTAACTTAGCTTAGCTTAGCTTAGCATAAAGATTGAAAGCAGGGGAAACGCTGTTTACCAGCGCCTCAAGATGCAACAAGTACAGGAAAAAGAATCAGACAAATATGCATGCATATTTGTTTGATTCTTTTTCCTGTGCTTGTTGCATCTTGAGCTGTTGTAACAAGTGAATTTCCCCGTTGTGGGATAAATAAAGCCTATCTAATTTAATCTAATCTAAAGCTCACTCATTAACAGGCTATATGTTGTTTCCATTAAGCCAGCAGGCATTAATCTTAGCTTAGTTTAGCACAAGACTGAAGACTGAAAGCAAGGGAAATCAGCCTGGTGTAGTTTTATATTTAGTGTATAAACATTAGAGCTGAATCATTTCTCAAAATGTCAAACGATTTTTCAGAAGTAAAGGCTCAATATAACCTACACTTAAATGAACACACATCAATTAAGGTCAAAACAATACACAGTGTTACAGTCAAACTGTAACACTGTGTATTGTTTTGACCTCTGCCTATATAGAGGTCACAGTTTGGTATTGATTTTTTCAGAGGAGGGATTAAGAGTGAGATCAGGCGTGTGTCAGTTGAAGAGCATATTATCACCACAGAATGGCAATAAAATACACATTAGGTCTTGTGTTGCATTGTTGACTCTCTCTCTCACTATTCTTGTTGGGCTTGATGCCGTCTCGAGTTTTAATTGTGTAAAATGGTCAGGTGTAACAGGCGACTGATCAGTCCTGATATCAGTTGCTTTGTTCCTCAGCCCTCACATTGTGTTCAGTCGATAAGCTCGAGATGGATGGCCACATTGATCTGACGGCAATTGTGGCTCAAACGCAGTCTCTCAGGCCACAGTCTTGATAGATCTGAGCACGAAAAAGAAAAAAACCTGCAGAGAATAAAACAAAAAACAAAAGAGGAGTGAGTGTTTGGTGTTTTAATGTATGCCAGGGATGAGTCAGTTCTGTCAAAGCAGATTCTTTCTCTTTTCAAAGGTGCTGAATCCTGTTGCTGTGTTGAAGCTGAATCTGCCGCCGCGCTCAACAGGAAGAGCCTGGACTGCTGCGGATCCACCCCTGAAAAGTGTTTTTTAAAACGGCACTTTTTTGCTTAAAGACCATGAAAGATTTGTTCTGGATGTGTGCAACCAGTACTTTTGTACCAGCTGCATAAACATTCAGCTTTAATATCAGTCATATTCTCAAGATGGATTACCTGATCGCAGCGCAGTAGGTTTCATCTGCATATATTACACTTCTCTCCGGGTGTTTCTGCATTCTGTTTTATTTTTCTTGATGCGTTGCCAACATAATGGCTCATTTGGTCGAGGCATCATCATTCAATTTTTGTTTTGACAAGACAGACTTAATGTGGTCATTACTCTAATGGCTTTTATGAGAATGTCCTGATGTCCCTTTTCTTCTGTAGTTAACTTGAATAGGTGTGTGCTTCCGTCTACCTCTGCTGCACAGGACAGTGTCAAACATCAGCTTAGTGTTGGAGCAGATGGTTCCTGTGCTGGACAATATGACCCCAGCTCCTCTGACACAGAACTGCTCCAACTGCAGTGAGGCTTTAGTCCCAGAGCTCAACGTGGTCAAGGCTGTGGTTCTGGGCCCGGTGCTTGGTGCCATCATTGCGTTTGGAATTGTAGGAAACATCCTGGTAATCCTCTCTGTAGTTTGTCATCGACACCTGCGGACAGTCACACATTATTTCATAGTTAATCTGGCGGTGGCAGATTTACTGCTGAGCACCACTGTACTACCTTTCTCTGCCATTTTAGAGATCGTGGATCGTTGGATGTTTGGACGGGTCTTTTGCAATGTTTGGGCAGCTGTGGATGTGCTCTGCTGCACCGCCTCCATCATGAGCCTCTGTGTGATCTCTGTCGACCGCTACATTGGAGTCAGTTACCCTCTGCGTTACCCAACGATAATGACAAAACGCCGGGCGCTGCTGGCAGTGATGCTGCTGTGGGTGCTGTCTATCATCATATCCATTGGACCTCTGTTTGGCTGGAAAGAGCCGGCGCCTGAGGACGAGTCCATCTGCAAGATCACAGAGGAGCCGGGCTACGCTATTTTCTCTGCTGTGGGCTCTTTCTACCTCCCCCTGGCCATCATACTGGCCATGTACTGCCGGGTCTATGTGGTGGCTCACAGGGAGAGCCAGGGCCGGAAGGAGGGCCACAAGACAGAGAAGTCAGACTCAGAGAAGGTTATACTCAGGATACACAGAGGAAACACAACGGTAGCAGAGGACGAGGCCCTTCGCTGCCGCACACATTTCGCCCTGCGACTGCTCAAGTTCTCACGTGAGAAGAAAGCCGCCAAGACTTTGGGCATTGTGGTTGGCTGCTTCATTTTGTGCTGGCTGCCATTTTTCCTGGTGCTACCTATCAGTGAGTATAGTCATGTTCATCTTGTATGAGATTCTTCATTTTGTGAGCGAAATGATTTTGAAGACATCTGTCACATCTGTATGAGCAAAGCAACAATAAAAAGTAACAGAGATGACGTAGAAGATAGCATCGCCCTGGGTCCTTTGGGATTTTTCAATTGGATTTTTGATTATAGCGGAAAATAAGCTCATGTTTTGTTCATCAAGATAATCTTCACAAATAAACACCACTGATTCTTGAAGAGTAAATGCAATTAATAGAAATAAAAAGTTAACATAAGGCTGTAAACGAACTACAGCACAGTTGCGTGACTTCTTCGTCACCACTGCTAAGCTTCCTACTACACTACTATACAACTTCACTACAAATTGATCAATCTATGAGTTGTAAAAGCCAGAATTGGGATAGTTTGCCGCTAAAGTCTGACTGTAGACCAGTGAGTAAATAAGTCTCCATGTTCAGCCTGATGACTTTTAGTGTCTCCAAAAACTTCTGTAGTCTTATTTAGACACTGCTGTTTATAAGACACGCTTTAGATTTAATGGTGGGATCTTTACTGATGTATTTTTTTGTGGTACATAAAAACTTGAAAATCTCTTTAGCTTGTGTCAACCATAGAACTTATTTTAGGCAATTAACCAAAACCTATTGATTCAAGACAAGGGAACCAGAAGAGCAAAATAGTAGCTAATTTCCAGGTTTCAGGACTCAGTGTTCAATGAAGGTGTGGTGGGGACCTGACACCTTGGGTCAGGGTTAGTGCAGAATTATGACAGTAGTCCACACACTTTTGGATTCATTTAACATGGACTATGTAGACTTTAATACAAACAGATCACTTTATCCTGTTACATAGGAAAAACAGACATTGACAGTGTCTCTTTATTTATATTTATTTTATTTACAAGTTGCAGTTGAAAAAAGGTAATAAATTGCAATGTTTAATAGCATATGTTATTTTAAATAGCAAATATATTGTATCATATTATCATATCATGCTTAAGTATCGCGATAATATCATAGACATGTCGCTTGGCCTCTGTAGATTCCCACAATAGCGGCAATTTGTTGGCTGAGTGGTTACGACAAAAGAGAGACAGACCACGTTAAAAAGACTTTTTATCCAACCAAATTAAAATGTAAAATTAATTATTAACGAGATGGGGTGAGGAAATCAGTAAATCAGCGGTGCATGATGTGCATGAGTGAGGCATGTGTGTGTGTGTGTGTGTGTGTGTGTGTGTGTGTGTGTGTGTGTGTGTGTGTGGAGGGGTGTTATAAGATGCAAACAAAACACAAAGATGTGACGTGTCCGTGGAGGCAAGCAGAGAGGAAATGAGCAACAGAGCCTTGTTTTATAACCAGGGGGCACTGAGCCCAGGTGCCATCTGAAAACACTAATCAGCAAACCATCCCAACTACTAGTTACACACACATACACACACACACACACACACACACACACACACACACACACACACACACACTGCTGCCTACAGTAAGGGTCAGCAGGGGTCAGCCCACATCCTTAAGTCCTAGAGCATTAAAGGTGTTGGCTGGCAGATTATTTACCTGTGGACTATTTCATGTCTGTATGCTCAGGTAAGATAACTGTCTCATGACTGTAGATTCATATTGAATGTAAATGGCAATCGAGAACCAATTCCAGTTAAGAAACAGTTAAAACAGATCATCATTATGCTTCCAGGCTTATCCATAACTTATATCAATGCCGGCATGTTTTTTCTGAGAGTTGCACATAGCAATGACTCATTCTTCTACACTGCTGGAAACTTGCAGCAAGAAGGAGTCATGGCAGAGAGAGAAATGGTCCAAAGCATGGCTTCATTTCAAGTGAAAGGATGACACCATTGCTAATTGTATTATCTGCAACATGGTCTTAAATTCTAGTAATGACATGTACATATCTGACACTACACAGAAGTGCAACTGCTTCCCAACTTAAAAACTAGATGAAGATGAATGCTGAACTTTTTTTTTTTTGTTATATTGATTTTAGACGATGACCGTTGCAACAGTTTGCTCTCAGGAGACAGCCAGACAGGAACATTTTGATCAGGAATCCAAAAGGGATTCAATAAAAAACGGACCAATAAGCAGAATCAATAATAGTATTGGAACAATAAAATCTTAACAATTCTCGTCTCTAATATTGAACGCAGGGTTATAAGAGTAGTTTTTTCATTTAAGTCAATTTAACAAAGAAAGGTTGCATATTTCCCAAAATGTCCCTTTTTCTTTAAAGACACACAAAACAGTTAATAAGCTGCCTTGTAACTTTTTTATCAATGAGATTTCAGGAATGTAAAACTGACTCATATTTTCAATCACCTACATTTACACATCTGAGTCAGACCGCTTGTAGAAAACCTATTTCACTTCTGCACTAATTCATTTTACAGATCCATTCATCGACTGCCAGGTTTTTAAGTGCTGCGGGCTTTAATAGTTTGATCATGTTAATTGAATTGCTTCTCCATGGTAGCACAACGAAGTTACTATCATTCAAGACGAGCCTCATGGCCTCTTGAGCAGCGTAGTAAAAGCTTTGACTCGGCCAGGTAGACGATCTATAAATAGTCACTATAAATCTTTCAGTTCTGTGACGGCCTCAGGCGCTCCCCTGTCTGTAAACAAAAGCACAGACTCTCAGACTGTTTTATCTCCAACACTCATCCTTCAATGAACTGTAAAGCCATTTCCCTCCTCTCCCTCGTGTCGGTGACTCACTTCATCACAAAGCTGGTCGGGGAGTGACGGGTAAAGCCATTACGTCGGTGTCAGACTTTATGTTACGTTCCCTTCAAGAACACCCAGCTTCATGAAGACAAGCTTGAAGGGAAATCACACGGCTTGCCAGCCATGCATGCACTATATATGCCGGTGTCAATGTGGAGGGAATGTGAGGGGGAAATCTGAACCAAGTAGATATGAGATATGGCAAAGCCCACACAAATCCCTCAGGGTTTTTATTTATTCCATGCTCTCATGCTTGTAAATATAGCTGTTACCATTTGGCTGACTGGGAAATGAGTAAAAGCCTCAGCTCACCAACACTCCCATACTAATGCTGGCGTCTGGCTGCATACCGCTGCCACATGAGTCTGTGGACAATGATGGATTTATCAGGGAGTCACCAAGTGACGGCCTAGTTTTGACATGATAACTTGTGATTGTTTGATTTGGTTTATTGGTCTTCACATTATTTTGTTATCAAATTGTGGGAATTCGATCATGTCAGAAATTTTGAAGAGATGAGTTCTTTCCGCTTTGTGGTTATTTGGGGATTGTTCTCCTCTCTTAATGAAATGTCAGAAGTCCTTCCAGGACGTGCAAAACAAGACAAAGTCAATTTATAATCCGTCCCTGCTTTGGATTGGAGACCTTTGTTTCATCTCTCTCAATCTCTTTTCAACTCATCTTCTGTTAATATTAATTTGAATAGATACGGCATAAAATGTAAAAATAAATAGATAAAGAGAAGCTTTATACCAGGCTGAAACGCAGGGTTTCAGCACACTGATTACAACAGTAAAACAATGTGGTGTACTGAAACACCCTGTAGTACCCTTCTACATCACAACTGGTCAAATTAATATGCAATGTGTAAGGTGTCCCCTAATGAGGAACTAGTGTTCATTTTGTTGACAAAGCTATGACGAAATTTATTCAGCAACAACCTTTTTTTCCAGGACTTAAAACGAGACGATGACGAGACGGCACCATTGTTATTAAACACTGTGACTCTATCAACATGCAATATTGTTTGCGAATAAAGACGAGACTGAATTGTGTTTTAAAAAATACAGAAGAAGGAGCTTTAGTATAAAACTAGCAAGCTCACTAGCTTAAAGCCGTCTGTCTCACATCATAAACAACAGTACCTAACACCTGAGTAGTCCATATGACTCTGTTTCTATTCCTCAAATTAATACCATCAGACAAATAGTCCAGAAAAATGTCACTCCACATGATTCAACCTGTGTTTTTTATCAGATAATGGTAAGATAAATGGTTTTGGCCGGACTTGATTGACTGAAATGTTCAATATAATCTGATGACTAAAAACAACGTAATCGACTTAAAAGACTGAAAGACGTTTTTCTTTTCTTTTTTATAAAACTAGACCAAAATAGGTCATAATTTTCTTTTTACCAAGATAAGACTAAAAAGCCCAGACATTCAGTCGGCTAAAACTAACAAAGACATTTGACAAAGGACTTTATGACGAAATAATAAACAGGTGACAAAATTATCAATTTATAAAACTCTGCAATCCCGCTCTTTAGCAACTAGATCATTGCTTTGGTTTTACAGGACACAACATTACAGTTTTGGTTCACTCTCATAAATCTCATAAACTTCGTTTTGAGCTGCAGTTGTTTTCAGCTATAAATGCTCCAAAAACGTACAATACTACCCGTAAACAGCCGACAGACAAAGTTAGCCTAAATAATCCGATATGTTTTTGAAGAGTTGGTGGAGACCAAAGCAGAGCTAAAATGAGAGTAAAAAGTTATTTACACCTCCTGGCGTCCCATTTTTCACGAATGCGTTATCGCCGAGAAAGGCATTTAGGGAATTTCTTTAAATTTGGCACAAACATCCACTTGGACTCAACGACGAATTGATTAGAATCTTGGTGGTCAAAAGTCAAAAGTCACTGTGACCTCATGAAACACAATTTTGGCCATGACTCAACAATTCATATGATAATGTCTAATGAGATAAAATGATGAAGTTATGACATTTTATATCCAAAAGGTCAAAGGTCAACTTCACTGTGACATAATAATATTCTGTAAAAAATGTTCTAGCCAGTATTCAACACCATAGCTCAGGAACAGCCAGTTATGTTTACGATTAATCATTTAATTAATTAAAAAAATTGTGAAAAAATGCTCATCACAATTCCCCAAGGCCCAAAGTGACGTCTTTAAAGATTCTTTTGTCGAACAACAGTCCAAAACTCAAAGACGCAGAATTTGTTATCATAAATGACAAAGATAAGCAGCAAATCCTTAAATATAAGAGGCTGGAACCATCAAATGTTTGACATTTCTGCCTGAAGAAACGATGAACAAAATAGATTTTCTTTTTCGTTTGACCAATAATTTACTAATCGTCGACTAAGCTTTTTAAGGTAAAAAATGTGGTCCTTTGTGTTAAAACGTGGTATTTTCAGCTTTTTCTGCTGAAGTTTGCCAACTCAAAACGTAATGTGTTTTAATCGAAGTTCACAACAGTTGGACTTTCACAGTTTTCCCATGACAACAGCTGGTGATGGTTCATTGATTTTGAACAACAAAACATTTATCAAACAGCTGCAATACCCCTTTTTCATTTAAAAACTAAATCTATCATGGGTACCGGCAATAAAAGAATCGCTCTTTCTGGCACAGCTGGGGATAAAATGTATGAGCTGCAGAACCAGGCGCGAAATTATTTGCTCTCAAACTCCCTCCACCGCTTCTTTCAATCCATCACCACATCATGATCTCATTTTTCAAATGCCCACGTTTAATCGCCTGCAACAGCTCGTCCAATAAAGCATTTCACAAGACAGCTTCTTCCCTTCTACCTCTGAAGACAGATAGCCACACAAGAAGACCACTATTTAATTATTTTAATGTTCCTCTGGCTTTCCCTGGAAATGTGAAGAGTCACCTACATTTACAGTGACAAAACAGGCCAGAATACAATGTGCCTGTTAAGCCATTTCCTCTGCTTCTTCATTAAGGATCCAACTCACGTTCGCTCTCTGCTGCGACTGCTTCCTCTAATCAAAAGCAGCAGTATTAATAGTCTTTAACCTTAATGGCAAGTAGGGAGCATTTTTAGTGAGCCGGTAAAATGAATGCGGATGTAAATGAGTGCCATAATATGTTTCTATCAGGAGTTGCAGATCATGTGTTATTTTCATATAAACACAACCTTAATCCACTGGTTGTTCCTTCTCGCCCCACCAGCAGGTTGACATTTTCCGCCTTTAGTAAAATATCACCATGTGTGGATGGCTTGCCATAAAATTCAGTACAGTTATCTATGGTGCCCAGAGGATGATTCCCTCCTACCAGGCAGTCTGACTCACTGAATGTACTGTAGACTGTGGGTAAAGGCCAGCTATAGACCATATTCACGGCGGCCATTTTCTGTCATTTTATGTCTCACTGTGGGAAGCTCAAATGCCGAGAACATTATGCTGTTGTGTTCAAGGTTAGACGTTGTGTAAAAGTAGGTAAAACTGTTATCATTTCACCACTTCCCAGTTGATCAGCAACTGAAAAGTTGATGGATCGTGAACATCTGGAGCGATAACCATAACTTTTTGCTAACATTATGAATGTAAACAGGCTAACAGTCGTTACCTTTTCTTTTTGTGCCAATTTAGCCATTTTAATGCTAAGACTCGCCTCCCCAAGTCCAAAACAAGATCCCCCTGATACTATTGTAGGGAACTGTTCCTTCTTCCTGGGCTATTTTTACTAAGATTGTGATTGGTTTAAGAAATAAAAACAAGCACAGCACAGTTGAGATATGTCTGGCTATGCAAGACTGTCTGCTGGTACGATTGGCAGAAAAAAATCATGTTCCCCACAAGATGAATCTAAATGAGTTTGGTGATCCCTCAACTTTTCCTCTAGCAACACCATGGGATTGAACTTTGTGGTTTAAATTGAAATATTTCAACAATTATTGGATTGATTGCTATAAAAATTTTGCTACAGGTTAGATATTTGCAGTATGGATACCAAACACCTACAAAACTAATGACCCATCCAAACACCTGTATTTGTTATCAAGCTAACAGGCTACACTAATGTGAACATGGAAAATTTTACCTGCGTAAAGGGACAGTATACAGTTTTGGAGAGGAAATTCAAACTTAGAATTGTAATATTTTCAATATTAATGAGGTAATAACTCAAACTCAGAAATATTTATTTTTTCCATAACTGAATAAACAAGCTGTTGTCAGAGGAAAATAAAGTCCCAGAACTTTTTGAAACTTGAAAGGTGGCGGGGTCCACCATATATAAACAAAGTAAAACAGTATGAATGTTCTCCTTTAAGGTCAGAATAGAAGAGAGTTTGTTTATTTAGTTTGTTTAAGCATGAAAAATAAGTTGTTGAAGATCGTTCTCTTCTGATTAAAATTTCGTCCCCAAAACTACATAGTGCACCTTTAACATCAGCATGTTAGCATTCTCATTGAGAGCAAGTTACTGTAGCAAGCTAACGCACCACTTAGCTATAGTTGCAGTTATATTTACAGCCATGTTAGAGCTGCTAACATGGCAGTAGACTCTTGTTTTCTGATAAAAGTTTCAGACAAGAAATCTGTTTGTTGTTCCTTCCGCTGTGGTGTTAATCACACTTGTGTGTCTCGTGTCCTTACAGGCTCCATTTTCCCCGCATACAGACCTTCAGACACCGTCTTCAAGATCACCTTCTGGCTCGGTTACTTTAACAGCTGCATCAACCCCATCATCTACCCGTGCTCCAACCAAGAGTTTAAAAAAGCTTTCCAGAGTTTACTTGGCATTCACTGTCTGAGAGCGAACCCTCGGCCTCACCATCACAATCTGAATGCAGTTCAGAATCAAACTCAGGGTCACAGCCAGCCCCTAAACCTGGGCCTGGACAGCAGGGGGGCTCCCTGTCGGCTCAGCCCTTCCTCCTCTATGGCCCTGTCCAGGACACCTTCCTCCAGGGACAGCAGAGAGTGGAGGGGGGTCTTTTCTGCCGGCTCCACAAGCGGATCCGGACCATCCCAGGGGCGCAAAGCCAAAGTGGCTAAACTTTGCAGTAAAAGCTTCCACCGAACCTGCTGCTGCATCCTCAGCAGTGGGACTCCCCCGCAGGAGTCCAACTCCACTCAGCCCCCTCCTGTCGGAAACCTTCCCACCATTAAAATCCACCAACTGTCCCTGTCGGAAAAAGGAGAGCCTGTATAGCTACTGTAATCCTTCATCCATTAGTCATGACTCCCCTTTCAAGGTCACTGATGAGAATATATTTTCCTTTTAGCTGTTTACACCACTACAGATGAGCTGTGTTAGAAAGATGGCTTCTTTGAAATTCAAAATGTCTCAGTTTTGATAGCATTCTGTGCTTTTTCTGGATTTAAGCATGAAAGAACATCACAGCCATCATATTTAACCCTTTTAGGAAGATGGCTTTTTAGCTTTCTTAACACAAACTGCTGCAGTCCATCCAATGTTCATCAATTTTTTGAAAAAAAAAAAAAAAAAAGATGCTGTAGCACTCTCTGGAGGTGGACCAAAAAATAAATCCAAATGTTTACATATTTTATATCACAGAAATGTTCAAATGTTTAAATGTAAAAAGAAAAGATTTATATATTGCATGATTTCACCACATGTTTCAAAAATGCTGGTCAGTGGTGCTCCTGTTGTCCAAAGTTTGCCTAATGCTGTTCCTGCTGACAAATTGTTGCTTGTGTGCTGCTCTGTACACAGTAAAAAACAAGGGACCTTGTGTACTTCCAAGTCACATTACAATAAATTTGTATGACATATTGCTAACAAGGGATCCATGGGGACATTTCTGGACTCGTTTTTTGGGTTGAGTCACTGAATATATCGCCTCTCAAAACTTCTACTTCATCTATCTGCATTCCCACAATTTCGTGTAGCTCCGAGCGCTGCCAGATGGATGTCTTAATATACTTGTGTGGAATTTAACTGACCTTGTGGTTGCTGACCTCAATACTGACCGGCCCCCAAGCCTCTTAAAAAATCCAGCAGATTTAGAGATGTCATGTTAAGTCATACACAGTCTCAGACATTCTTCTCTCAGGCCGCACTCTTTGTTTCACTCATTTTTAGATGCCATCCACACACAAAGCACACTGAGTTATAGCTCTGCTTTTCCTAAGATCTTCTGCGTGGGTGGTGTGTAGGCTACCAGTTAAAAGGTGAAAACTAAGCAAGTTTAGTGCGAGTTCAAGACTGCAAAGTGTCTCTGTGTTTACACAGAAGCATCAAAGGGCAAGAGGACAACCTCTGCCAACCATATTGATTTATTTTTCCCCTGGCTACTCCTGCTGTAGTACCAAGACGCTCACCCTTTGTAAGTGTGAGAGGGAGGAGATGCAGTCGGCATCGTTAAGTCAATCTGCCCCTCTGCGTGCTAAGTCTAGACGTAGAAGTGGACTCGACAGCTTTCCCACAGGGGAGGGGACCCGGCACGCAGTGAGAGTGCTTGACTGTGTCCGCGTTGTCATTGACTAGCATTTCTGTGAACCTGTAAATCACACCATCTCTGAGCAGATGCCATTAGGAGAGCGGCCGCCAGCCGCAGCAATAAAGTACAGATGGTACAGACGACCTAATTCACCCCTCCCTGCTATTGTCTCTGTGTGGAGAGAGCAAAAACCCTCAGCCAACGAATACCTGTGTGCTACGCTTTATATTTATACTTTATATTATCTTCCAAATGCAGTTACTGTAATGAATACCGTAATTAGATCTGCTGCCTCGCAGTAGTCAGATATAGACTGGAACAGAACAAGAACAACCCCCACGTGTTTACTCAACAGTCCCTCCTTTATTCATGGTGAAGTTAACAATAGGTGTAGAATCTGTATTCCCTCTATTCTAATATTCTGATACATTACTGAGCCCACAATCATTGATCTGAAAAGGGATAAATGCTTTTCTACACAAAAAACTGTCTTTTAAAGTCTTTTAATTGCATTTCCATCCAGTTTTACGGCATAATTTCAAAGTAAAATGTCACATCTGATGCAAAGTTTGCTGATCAAACCGGCAACAGACTACTTTGTTGCTATAAAGGAGACATTGTGCTCTTTTTCAGGTTCATAATTGTATTTTGGGTTGCTACTACAATATGTTTACATGCTTTAGTGCCCAAAAAACACATAAATTTTCTCATACTATCTAGTGCTGCAGCTCTGTATTCCCCCTCTGTCTGAAATGCTCTCTTTTAGCGCACACACACCTGAACCAGCACCGCACACCATGTAGCTTACAGTCAGCTTCACTTCTGCCATGAATATAGGCATAAATTTTGCGAATGTGTGACAAAGTCAAGGAATTAAAGGCGTCCCTTAATTCCTGACAAGGCGCTTCGAACACTTCAGGAGCAGTGTTTTCTGGGGTAGAGACAAGTTCCCGTTGGTGCAGACTTTGGGCTTTTTAACTTCCAAGACCGGCACAAGAACCTGTGTAACACACTGAAGGAAAGTCAACAAAGTGAAAAAGCTTAATAAATTATCATTCTGAAGTAAAAACTGAAGCAGAGGGTAATGGCTGTGAAAAATGACTTTATGCTATTCAGCCTGCCACGGGGCTTCGTTTTTTTTCCACAAAAACAAAGGACAAAATACAGCACAAAGGAAGCACATCTGCCATTGTGCAACCAAAACAAGAAGTGGCATTGTTTTCCCCGGTCACTATCCCCAGGTAACAGCGGAGTGACTGGAACAACTGTGGAAACTTTTCACTGTAAAACAAAAAGAACCCCGCAGAGGGAGGAGGAAAAGAAGGTGAAGAAGAGTGAGAGAAACCGAGGTAAAACAAGAGTGAACGGGTCATCCCCCCGCTGATATGTGTTTCCTCTTACCAGTGGGACTTGAGACAACCAGTGTTGCCAGATGGGAAGTGTTAACCTGTTATAGCAGAGGCTTGAACTTGTCGTATTTTGGAGGAAATTATCATGTAAACCATGAGAACAAATAGGCGTGAATGCATTCAAAACAACACAAATTGAACACATCCCTTAGCCAGAAAATTCAAGCTCCACCTCATCCTCCAAGTTGCCTTGGATGAGTGATTCATCATGGAACATGATTGGCTGAAAAGAGTCACGTGAGGCCTGAGATCCATATTTCACCATCGTGATCATGCCAGGAGGTAAATGTTAGGGACAGTGTAGACTAAAACCAACTACTAATGTAAGCATCAAAAAATTGTCAAATTATCGTACATCATGGTATTTTGCTGACTGTGTAGTTGCTGACTGTACATTGTACAGAGGGCAAATCTATCAGACACATACGATAGTTGTCTTTCTGGCAACGCTATTGAGACTCTGCCAATTCACAGCACTGAGATCAGGGTTTCTAGGTCAAATTGTGAATCTTGAGGTTGTTTTTTCTGCCTTGGACAGTAGCCAGGCTGTTAAGTGTAGCCATGTTGTTAATGCTGTGTTTGCGGCAGCGGCACTAACAGTGAAGTTAGGAGGGAGTAGTTTGAAGAGTTGTCTGTTGATGTTTTAAATTAATTCAGATTTATACATAAACCTGGTTTTATTGAATAATTACATAAAAAGTTAAGGGGAACTTCCACATAAACACATGTTTTCAAGTGTTTATTAGTCAATTATATTCCTAAAAGTAATGCATTTCAAATGGCTTATTATATATCAGGAATCTACTTATTTAATTTATTCACATTGACTCAACATGAAAACCTGAAGTCACTGTTTCAGGCAACCTTTTCATTTTGAGTGCAAATGAATGTTCACGGTGATATTGTGCTGATGAAAAGTCCTCTCTGAGGAGGCCTGTGGATTTATAACTGTGGTGTCTGTTCCAGTGGATTGAAAGCATAGCGAGAGCATCTGGTGAGTCATGTTTGCTCACTTTTCCCAGGAGGGCTTAGCTCTGCAAAGACTTTCTGATGCTTTTTGTGTTCTTTCCTTCCTAAGCCCTCATCAGTGGGTGAAGATGTTGACATTATAGGATTCCCCTCTCTGGTTTAATCAGTGAGCTCATCGTGCTAAGTCCTAATTGGACGACTGTCAAACAGCCAGGGGTCTTCACTAATCACAGAACTGTTGCTGATGTGTGCATCCACTGTGACGTTGTCTTGCTCAGTTCATTTAGCTGGGAGCCTGGAGCATCCCTGTGGGTGAAGAGTTGAAGAAGCTGGAACAGAAAGAGCTCCCGGGAAGCTTCATGACACGCTGCCTCCACCTAGTGTCCCCCTGCCTCTCTGCAGTTACTACAACCACTGCTGGGATGTGGTGTGACTCAACAGTATAGTTGATTTGCAAATCTGAAATACATTATTTTATTTGTCTAATAGCTTACATGTCTTTTTTGGAAAGATATTTGTTTTTTTTAATCTGTAAGAAGGTTCCTGGAAAAGATTTCGTAATTTGGCACAAGTGACAGTGCTCAGTTGGTAAACTTCTAATTAATTAATTTCAATCAATTGCTCATGAGGATCTTTTTTAATTTAATCAGCAGTAAAAGAAAGATTAAGAGCCTTTACTTAATTAGAAGTAGCATTACCACAATGTAAAAATACTCCTGTGCTGCAAAATTGTACTTAGTGTCAGTGAAAGTATTCATGATGCTGAAAATCCCCCTTATGATCAAAATGTCTTATTTATATGACACATTTATTTGTGTCTGATCGTTTTTATACAAAAAAAGGCACAATTATCTTCTTAATTGCTCTACTTTTACGCCCTGATTGAAAAATCTTATATGTGCAAATATATTCCATCTCAGAAGTTAAGTTGTCTCATATTTTTTTTATTGTATTTACGGTGGAGGATTCTAGTTCCCACATCACACTTCTGTCTAACTTGGTCTCCAAACTGCTTGTGATGGTTCAAAATCAACATGTCTTCAACTCAGATTTTCTGTGGGTGCAGGGACACTTTCCTCCTTCAGGAGATGAATGTGAAAACTGCCCTCTAGTGTCAAACTATAAAATAAATCATTCTGCACAGAGGGTCCTTAAATCTTATCATCATATTGAATATGGTCATAATCTGCAAAGAAACTAATGACTACAGCTGCCAGATGAAGAGTTAAAAGTGTAATTTTTTCAATATCTTGCTCTGAAATGTCAATAAGAGGTAGAAGGAAAGGGGAAGTTCATCATTTTGAGTAGCTCAAAACTGTACTTTACAAGACTTAAGTAAAAGTACTTATAATACCTGCATTTAATCATTGACAGCAGGTTAGCTGAACCAGTAAAATGTCAAATTTGTCCAGTATTGTCATTAAGAGTTTGACACATCTTTTATGGAAATCCTCTGAAAGTAACCGTGACTGTGGACTATTTGAATCCAAACCATGACCTTTTCCTCAACCTAACCAGGTCGTTTTGCTGCCTAAACCTAATCAAGCTGCAACTGCAAACTGAAATTATAGCTGCTGCGCAGCGATGGGTCGGGTCCGGGCTATTTTTGGCAAATTTAGGCAACTCTGAGGCTGAGCAACAAAGTGTAGAACAGGAAGACAGACAGTTGACATCATAATGTTCATTTTGCATTAGTTGAGGCTTGAACTTACAACCTTTGACACCTAAGTCCATCTTCTATCTCACTTAGTTAACTGGCTAGTGACAGATCATGTGAGGCTTCACAAAGTGAGTAAGCTATACACTGTCATGCAGGCATATTTGTAACCACTGTAAAAATAAAAAAAACTCTCTGCCTCCACATTTCCTGTCTCTCACTGTATTATCCATATAGGCAAAAATACCCCACAAAAAGATTGGTTTGAAATACTGCTCTCTTGATTTAATCTTTGTTTTGCTGTGATTTTTTTTATATATACTGTATGTTTCCCACTCACTGAACTAGATAACTGATCCTGTCTCCTACTCTCAGCTGGATCAACTTTAAGTGATTCTCCTTCTTCAGTTTAAATGGAGGGTGTCAATCAGCATTAAAGCACATTACCGCCACCTATGTTTGGACTGGAATTACATCACCACAAAACAAACACAAAGTAATAAAAAATTCAGTTATTAGGAAAAAAATCTGAAAATACACATATTGCATCTAGACAGCATGGAGATTTTGGTAATTTGTTTTTAAAAATGATTGATTTGCTCCATAAGTGAATAACTGATGTTTAGGTATGTCATTACTGCATTGACTCCAATTGTTCACATGAAAGAAAAATTTAAAATGCTGTGAAAAATTCAGTTTTTAGTCTCAATTTTTCATAAATCAAAGGAGGAGAGAGGAAATAGGTTTAAGAAGTTTTACAGTTTTTGAAAAAAAACTGAGTGATGTACTTCATGATTTTTAATAGGTTTAAATGTACAAAAGTTTCTTCAATATTGAGTTCTGAAGCTGCAGCAAGTATGGTTGATTTGTTATGATTTTTCAAAGTTTTGAACTTTAGACGCTGGCTGCAGCACCATCATCAGGACTATTGGCTTGGGTTTACAGCTGAGGTAATCTGGCATGAGACTGGACCTTAGTGCAAAATTTGGTTAGCTTTCATCCATGGTCCAGTCCAAGCTATTTGTTTTTATTTAATTTAGAGGCTTGCTGTGATGCCACCTACAGGACAATTGTCTTGTGTTTCATGTTGAGGACATCTGATATTTTGATCTGTCATCATCATCATCATCATCATCTTTGATGGGTCTTGAACCCACAACCCCTGACACCAAGTACCAGCTCCTAACTCACTGAGCTAATTGGCTGGAAGTGAGACCTGCTGTGTGGCTTCATTTGTCGACTCAGGGAGTCACTGTCTGGGCAGCTGTTGTCAAGGCAGATTTCAAAAATGGTCAAAATGTCAGAAATTCTGTTACCTGAACAAAAATCTGATAATACATAAATTGCATCTTGACAGCATGGAAATGTTGGTGATTTGTTTTTTACTTAAAGTGTTTTGCTTCATAAGAGAAAATCTGATGTTTAAAAATGCCACTCTTCCATTGACTCCAGCTGTTCCCATGCGAGCAGAATTCAAAATGTTCTCAAAAATTCAGTTTTTGAGATAAAATTCTGATATTTTCCAAACTCCATCAACCATGACTGCAAAATATTCTCAATTTTTTTCAGGAAGATTGAAAATGTATTTAGCGAGAATTTGATAGTACATGTTTACAGTACTGTTTACAGTCAAACATTTTGATGCACTGTAGGCTTAATTTTTGATAAATCAAAAATCCGAGAAACAAGTTTTGTGGAGGACGGTCTGAAGATGCTCTCTAGCAAGTTTGGTGACAATTGGGTAAAAATTGTGGGAGGAGATAGGTTTTATAAGTTTTACAGGTTTTGAAAAAAACTGAGTGATGGACTTCATAATTTGTAATGAGTTTAAGTGGACTAAAGTTTCAGCAGTATTGGGGCTACAGTTTGGTGAAAGTTTCAAAACTGTAGCATGTACTGTTGATTTTGTAGGTATTTTTAAAGTTTTTAAATTTAAACGCTTATTGTGCCCCCCCCAGGAGGAATATTGACATGTCCTTGGAATTAAGTAAATCTGGCATGGGGCCGGACATTTCTGTAAAGTTTGGTGAGTTTTCGCCCATGGGAAGTATGACTTCCTCGGAAGAAGAAGAAGAAGAAAGAAAGAAAGAAAGAAAGAAAGAAAGAAAGAATTCCTAGGAATACAATAGTGTCCTGGCAGCTTAGCTGCCCGGACCCTAAATAATCTTTTAAATATGTGAATACAATACATTCACAAAGTCTAAAACTAAAACTAATTTTTAAAAGTGAAAATCCAAAAACTCTGCCTACACACAGGACACAACCTCCCATCGCCCACATGGACGCAAGATCCATTTAAACAACACAACTTGCTATGAAAATGGTCTTTGTCCATATTAATACCATATTACCTGATGTCTTAAAGGCATTCAGGCAGAAAACTTCTCATAAAAGTACCCAAACAGTCAAACAACGGCAACGATCACATTTCAAGCCCATAGATGTGTGGCCAAATACACAAAGTGTTGAAAAACGGCTATAGATAGCATGCGCTGCTGGTGCCATGTCATGACGCCCATCCAGAGTAAATACCAAGTTTCTAGTGATTTTAGTTTTACACCAAGATTTTTTTATTTTTACTTTAAAAGTATATTGGTTCCAGATATCAGTTATCAGCCTCCGTGATTACCAATAATTGGTATTGGCCCTGAAAATACAATATCAGTCCTTAATCAAAGTCGATACAGCAGAAGCAGATATCAGCTTTTTTTATTCCATGCATTATGATTTAGCACTTTAAATTTCAAATGGTTAACTTATTCATGTTTAGAATAAAGACTCAGAACAATAAGTTTCATTTTTATTATTTTAATCCACTGAAGTCAACACAGATAGGGTCAAATGCTGACAGGACTGATGATTTCCCCCCCAAAAACCCTTGTATATCCTACAAAACATACATGACCGAGAGAGTATCACACTTGCTGGGAGAGGGGCAACAACAGTGCTCAACATCACAACTCAATAACCAAGAAACTTCCCTTCAAGTATGTAAATCACTTCACATTATAGCTTGGCATACAAAACCTACACTTGACAAGGCAATGAGGAAGAAATAATCCAGTGTTTTACAGTTTGGCCATACAGTGCCGCGAAATTGACAACCCAGTGTGGTTCGGTGAATACAGTTAACTACCTCGAGTGAATCTGGTGTCGACAATGTTGGGCAGGTAGAGGGGGGTAAGAAGATAAAACTGGATATCTGGTAAATCATTCACAACACTAACACCGAGAACAGTGGACACATCATCAGCACGCTGTGAGGGGATTTCATGTACATACTGAAGCAATTTTCATCAGGTCTCAAAGATCGATCACAGTTCCACTTCTTTAAAGAGCCTTCATAGATACAGTGTGCTATCAATATCTTACAGAACAGGCAGGCAAATAGTTCAGTTCAACAAATATATCCTAAAACATACAGACATTTCCAATACGAGTAAAAAGTTGCAAGCTCACATACATTTTTACCATTTGGATTGTTACAGGTGCAAAACAAATTTTAAACAGGGTAAATGGCGACTCTACTGGCTGCTGCGTGGAGGTGGACATCATCTGCTCATACACAGCATAGATCATATAGCACCAGGTGCAGAGAGGCTGTCGGCAAGTCGCCCGTCTAACTTCTGGATCCTGAACGTTAGCACAGCTTGTTGCCCTGACAACCTCTTAAACATGAGGGAAAAAAAGAAATCATGACATGAAGGACGAAATGTAATGCGCCGGCTGATTCTCCGCCCTACATTCAGGGCGAAGTTGGATGAGTGGTTTAACCCTAAAATACCCTTTCTTTTCCTTTCAGTGCAGACAGCTTTCCAACGTGATAAAAACACAAAACATCAACTTTTTTTTAAAAAAAAGTGCAACTATAACACAAAAGGAAGACCAAGGTGAATTGTTCAGCTGCACACACTACCGACACAAAAATCAAATACTGCAAACATCAGATAAAAAGAGTCAAAGTTGTGAGGTGCAGAAACCGTCGTCTACATTTTTCGTTGCAGCAGTGTAACAGCATTTCTGTACTAAAACAGCAATCTAACAGTGTAACAGTGTGGACAATGGAAGCTTTACTTTCAACTGAAGTAGGCTCTTTAACACGACCACCGGCACATTCTAACTTGTATGTGGGAAATGAACAGCGCGTGAAGAAAAACTGTAAACACCTTAAGTTTCTAAAATGCCCGCTCACGAAAACTTCTTGGGACAAGTTTTCTGTCATCTTTCTGAGCCAAGAAAGAGGGCAACTTAACAGCTCAAACAGCAAAAAATATACAAAAAATGTAAACAAATTTCATCAATAATCAAACTGGGGTTAAAAACAGCAAAAAAAGGCTGCTTCAAATTCACTTGATCCTTCCTTTACAATGGAATATGGCAGGAAAGATGCATGAAGTGACATAATGGTAGTGTGTGAATAAGAATGGATGGAGTGCTTCTGGGTGGGATGCAGGGGGAGTCAGAGGTGACCAGATGTGATGTGACAGCAGTAAGAGTGGCCTCTGGTCCCGCGTTAGCCTGCATCCCCGGCTCGGTTGAGAAAAGAGCTTAGCCGAGGCTGGTGATGTTGGCTTTCCCACCGGGGGGAGCCACGATGCGTTGAGTGGTACGGCGAGGAATGTTGTCATCAACTTGGGCACCTAAAAATGAATGTACAATACAATTTAACATTAAGGTACTATGCGTTACTTTCAGAAAAATGTTAAGTAAACTGAAGTCAGCATTCTGTTGCTTGCACTCGCACACTAGAGCATCAGCCAAAACAGTTGGAAAACATTTAAATGAACACTACTATCTAATATTTTAGATCCTTAGATTATTTTAGATTTAGAATCCTATATTTTATTTTGACAGTTGGCTCCATTACACTAAATAACTTGCCGTTTGCAAATTACTTTATCAGCTAACACTACAAAGCAATGCTAGATCCAGTCTGGGGAGCTACGTTGCAGCTAGCTGGCTAGCCATTGCTTAATTTAACATTAGCTAGTCGGTCGCCCCTACCTTGCATCGCTGTTGGCTAGAAGAAAGCAATAGTTAGTTATATACATTTGCTTTTAACCTTCACATCATTGATTGTTTGCTAACATCAACACTGTTAATAATAATAATACATTTCCCCATTTTGTGTCTCCTCCTCTCTGTTCCTGAAATACTCCCTGAGGAGTACTTTTCCTTTGTATTTATAAGTTCAGTTGGTTAGTTCAGGTGATCAAATGCACGATCAAACTTTCTGACCTTCACCGTTCCTGTAGCGTCTCAACATTTGACCTTGATATTATTTGTCACATTATGCCACATTGTGAACTGAATTAGAAAGAAAACATATAAGTTGTCATGAACACTGGTGATGATGCCACAATGCCTCACATCGTCTTCAATTGAGGCTGCTTTAAAATACAGCTCTGATGTCTCATTTTGTTAATTTTCTGCTGCCTCGACTCAGCTATCCTCGTGTCTCCCTGGGAGGGAGAGAAAGCGAGGAAAGGAATAATGGATAAACAAACTCAGAATGTTTGTTGACTTAGCGTTGACTTGACTCAATTACTAAACTAATATTAGTCCGTGTTGCACACTATTGCCGCTGTAGGGGAGTGGAAGAGAGGCAAGGCACTTGGGAATGCACATAAATGTCACATTTGTCGGATTTTCCCGGAAAAAGTGTCCTGAGACCTTAACATAGAATTCAGTCCACCAGCTGTCAAGGCCAACTGAGAATGTCAGGGAAGGTCTCATTTTTTAGGCTATGTTACAATCCATTCACACAGATTCATTTTGTCAATTACTTCACATTCTTACATACTGCACTCTGCACTCACCAGACAGACTGAAGCCGGACTGGTGAAGGTTGCGCACTGGCTGGTGAGTAAGCTGCTGCTGTTGCTGCTGCTGCTGCTGCTTAGCAGGGGAAGTCTTCACCGAGGAGACTGTGGACATCACCTTGGGAGTCACAGTCACCTCACAAACAGGCCCATCATACAGGCCCCTGGGGACTCCTCGCAGCTCCGTGAGCTAAATGTACAAGAACAGTTCATTAGACCATCTCCTGCTACCCTTTATTGTAAGAATTTAAGTTTCTCTGAAGTGCGACTACCTGTGTTTGAACTCACCCTGCTGCGAGCCTTTATCCTCTTGTAGACATGGTCGGAGAAAGGTTTACGGCTGATGTAGCGCCCACAACCCTCTGTGGCGTGGAGGCTGCCCTCCTCCAAAACGATCTTGCCCTGGCTGATCACCACCACAGGACCTCCACGCACTTCTGTGCCCTCAAATATGTTATACTCCACAGCCTGGGAGAAGACAATAATTGATCAGGAAACATCAAAAAGACTGCTCAGGGTCGAGGGAGTGCAAGGTCTGCCCAATACATGATTAGCTTAAATGCTGCCGTTTTATACCACAAGACTTTTTACTGACAGGTGCATACTGATTTCCACTTGGATTTCTTGTAATAGTACACTTGAAAGTTGTGTGGAAAAGAACTGAGACAGGCAAAGTAATTATCTGACCAGGTTGTGGCTCTTGGCTGAGATGATCTTAGTCATGTCTGGGTCCCACAACACGAGGTCGGCATCAGAGCCTACAGCGATGCGGCCCTTGCGAGGAAACAGGTTGAAGATCTTGGCTGCGTTTGTGCTAGTCACTGCCACAAACTGGTTCTCATCCATCTTGCCAGTCACCTTTTGGGACAGGATGACAAATCACATACTATCATCTAATGATGGACAAAGGTTTACGGGGTCATTTGCTTCATGAGAGGAATTTTTGAAATGTGTAAAAAGTGGGTCGTCTCAAGCTCACCACACATTTGTCCCAGATTAGAGACATCCTCTCCTCAGTGCCGTTGGTGCCCTCTGGCATGAGGGTGAAGTCATCTTTGCCTATGGCACGTTGAGAAGTCTGGAAGGTGCAGTGAGCACTACCAGTCACCTGCAAGTCCCCACTGGATAAAAAAGAAAGCAAGAAAACTGAGGTTATGCTTCAAATGTGCAATAAGAAGACAATTATTACTGTGTGATCACAAAAAGAGGTATAGCTGAGTAACTCATTAACACATGCTAAGTTGTGTTCCAGCTACTTTTGCATCCTGGCACAAAGAACCTACCATGACAACAGAGAGCTGAGGTAGTCGGGGGTGGTGGGATCAGGACTGAGCGGAGGAGAAGTGACATAGGCTGCAGCTTTGGCCCAGTTCTTGCTCCAGTAATGGGTGCCGTCTGTGCCCAAGCTGGCAGATATGGGCTCTCCGTAAACCACAGCACCTACAGGATTAGACAGGAGGATGTCAGGACAAAAAAGTGCAAGCAAGAAAAGTCGTAGGTGAAGATGTAGAATAGCCTGCTAACCAAAAGTATCACAACCGTTTATCTGATGTGGTTGGGTTTGATTTGATGATTGACAGACAAGCATAATTTTTCGCACACTTGGTTGTGTTGTCTGGCTGGGTTTGACCCAGCGCGGCAGGGATTTGCACTTCCATTACAACAGGGCTACCTGCTTGGGCGTGTGTCTTTAACGGAGTTGTTAACTTGTCTGGAGTAGTGGTCAAAGAAACAGCTGTTATTACTTCTCCTCTATGCAGTATTATCAAAGAATAGCTGCTTCAGTAATAAACACATTTAATTTCCTATAAACTCTTCACAATAAAAACCCCCTTTTATAACAAATCTTTTATTATGAAGCAGCCCTTCAAAAGTCCTGAGAGCTGAGCACCCCAATACTTTTAAAAGCCTCTTTCTATTCTCCTGCACAAACATGAGTAGTGCAATCGCAACAGATGTTTGTTTAAGGGGGAGACGGGGATTAGTCATCAGTTGGCATCGATCATAGGATGTCACTGCAGCCCGCTTGGGCTCAACTCAGCACATTTAAACTGGTATTGGTAGGCAAATCAACACAGCAGGGTTTGACTTGCAAGTGGAAAAGCCCCATAAGACTAGTGATTTCAGTGGAATAAATTTGCAAAATGAAAAAGTTAAATATTTGTCTTCATACCCCTTTTCCTGGCAAGGGCAATGACATCAGCAGCACTCTTGCTCATCACCTTGGTGATGTAGAGAGGACAGTTGGTCTGATTGGCAATGGTGACGGAGCGATTAACTGCCTCGGCCTCCACCTGCAGACACACAAAGTCAGATTCTTCAGCAGCCTGGTTTCCATACTGGTTTTCTCTTTAAAGTGCTTTTAACTACTGTTAGTGAGGAACCAGTCCTACATCTTACCTCCTCTGGGCGGCTGAGCACATGACCTTCAGGGCCAGTGATCCCCAGCTGGAGAATACGTCTCTGCTCCTAAAACATTCACACAAGAATATGACGTGATCTAAAATGGCATTTAATGCTTACAGCTGAGACTTGAACATACTTGTTAGTGGTTCTGTTACCTCTGCGATGATGTCTCCATTCTCAGCATGCACCTGAGCAATAGCTCCGAGGTCCCTGATGACGCTGAACACCTCATAGATCTTAAAGAAAATGACAAACACGCACCAGCTCGTAAGGAAGTCATCTACACCAATGACATCTAACAGATTTAAAAACATATGCTTTGACAGACAGCTCAGTGGAGCGTGCAGAGCCGCAGAGCATACCTGAGAGTCAGAAAGTTGGAAAACATCCTTATAAGCCAAATAGACCAGGAAAGAGTTGACACCTGAAGATAGAAAACTTATGAGAGAAAACAGCCAAAGGTGGAATAAAGAGAGCAAAAGAAGGAAAACCCAGAGCAAAGGAGAAGAGTAAAATCAAAAGGATAAAGATTGCAAAGCGGAAACATTATGTTATTGTTGGTCAGTGATCAGTGGTTAACTTTTCCCCCCTTGCAATGTCAGAAACACTTCATATGGAGACATAATGGTCAGGACACCTTTCTGTCCCAGTATAAGTGGCAGTAAGCCAGTGATTTTTAACCTCCTTGTGTGTTTACACCAAATGTGAATAGGTTGACAGCGTACCATGATCCTTCACGAGTGTCTCCATCTCTTCCTGAGTGCCTTTGTTCCAATCAGTGATGTCCACATGCAGAGAATAATCACAGCAGGACTTGCTATCAGCCCACTCCCTCCACTGTTTAAAAGCTGCAACCAAACTGACGCCAGGCTCTGGCACCACGTGGTCAACTAGGAACACAAACAAAACAGGTTGGATTTCATGTGCACAAGCAAACTGCATGATTAAATCATACGCGTGACAGCATGCACATCTGCAGTGTTATGATCCCTATAACAGATTACTTTTTTTTTTAAACTGGATGAAAACTCATTTGAAAAACTGTCTGATGTAACACGTACTGATCATAGTCGTCCCCCCAGCGAGCGACGCCTTGGTGCCCTGGTAGAAGTCATCTGCTGCCACCATGCCTCGGTCAGGCATCTGGAATCGGGTATGCACATCAATACCCCCGGGCATCACCATTCTCCCATGAGCCTCTATGATCTTCACTCCCCCTGGAACAATAAGGTTGTCTCCTATTTGCCTGAAGGACACACAGAAATACAAAAATGATTATAGAAAACATGATAAACTGAGACATTTCATATTCAAAGGATCAAGGTAAAGGTGTGTCTTCTTGTAGATATAAGGAAATATGTAACCCCTTTAGGAGTTAGGAGACAGTTTATGCGACAACAAATATGCAAAGAAAGTAGTTACTTACTTAATGACTCCATCCTCCATGTAGATATCAGCCAAGAACGACTGATCATCGTTCACTATCTTTGCTCCTTTGATGAGGAGACGGTCACTCTGAAAATAGGGAGACATTAGCATTTCACCATTAGCCATAAACTACAAGAAACTCGAGCCACCTGCTGAGCGGAGTAAAAGAGAAAGAAATCATCTCTATAAATGCCTTGTAGCTTATAGGCAATTACATAATTTAACAGTAAAGAGACAAATTACTTTTTTTTTTTCAATTAGAAAAGAACCTTGGGACAAGTTTAGTGACTCTTTCTAGCTCAATTCATTTGCTCAGAGAAAAGACAGGACGAAAAGTTACTCCATCACTCATACAATCAGATGAATCCATACCAACTTTCATCCTGTGGAAACAATGCCACAAGATGTATTGACACATAGGGAGCCAGTCTCGATCGAAAAACTGTCAAGTAAGAGCACAAACTCTCAACCTGTGTGAGATGAAAGGAGAGCACACTAGGCTGGCCTATTTCTCCTACGGACTTCCCGGGTCTCTGTGGACATTAAGAAGAGCTAATAAGGACAAAAGTGGTTTACTGTCTCCAAACCTCACAGCGGGAAACACTCAGTTTCTACTGTGCAGAGTAGGTGGGCCATGACAGCAGGAATGCATCAAGTATACAAGTCATGGCTGTATTGGCATGGTCTCCCAGCCCATTACTCTCCAATAAGTGGGTCATATAACCTATGTACTCTCTCTCTGTGCATGAGTGGCCAGTGATGAGTGCACCGAAATTGCGAAATACCTCAGCTCAAAAGTGCTTTCGATGTGCATTGCTGCTGTAGTCCTTTACTCCCTTAATGAATGTATCAGAATGTATATATTAGAGCCTGACCGATAGACAGTTTTTGAGGCCAATGCCGATACCTATATTAGTGAGTAAGAATACACACAGTTTTTGCAATGATCTCTCAAATGTGGTGGTCATACACTTGTGACAAAAATATGTAATGGAGGCACTTTTTTGTATAAAATGACAGCGAACAGTGAACTGAAACAGTAAACCTCACTTGAAAGTTAATAATCATAAATCAACCCAAGCATTGTTTTCTGCACTGTGTCCTTTAAAACCAACCCGTTTTCATAGCGGCCGATATCGACAACATATACAGCAGTACCGATATATCTGTGATAGGCCAATATCGGCCATCCGTTATATACAGTATAGTATATATACACAAACAGTTTATTAGGTACACCTAGCTAAAACTAATGCAGTCTAATGCAGACAGGTGTTCCTGTTATTTAGTCTTCCATCATTGATACTGTATAATGGGTGGAAAAAGGCACATCTGTCCATAACACTCAAAACAATTCAACAGCTCCCTCAAATGCAGCTTAAAAAAAAATCATATTGTTACATTACAATTTTTATCTTCACTGAAAAAACTATTAAAAGTGGGGTTTGTACATCTGGAGAACAAGATTTTTTTTAGCATAGGGCATCTCTGCAACACAACAGTACTTCATTGTAATGTTGTTTTGTCAACCATTTTACCTTTATCAAAAAAAATGCAGCTTCTGTGATTTGGATATTGCAATTTTGATAATATTTTTTATTAATTGTTGAGTGCATTTTACAGCTGAGGTGGATCGCTTGGCCAATATTATCAGCCAATATCAGCCTATTGCAGAGATATTGGTATTATATATAGGTCTTATATGATGTCCGATATGCAGAAAAACATGCTTGGGGTACTTTTTAATTATTCAACAATTATTAAATTCCCAATGAAGTTTAGTATTTCAGTGCACTGCTGATATTTTAGACAATAAAGTTAATTGTACTGCAAAATATCCTGCCTTCATTACGTATCTTTGTCACAAGTGTAACCACATTCAAGGGGTCATTGCAAAAGATTATAAAGAGTATATTGGCTGGTATATCGATACCAGAATCAGTCCCTAAAATCGAGTATCAATCAGGCTGTAATATAAATGTCATTGTCTTTGGTTATGTCACATGGCCCAGCCAAAAGTTAACAGGCAAGCAGATAATATATATATATATATATATATATATATATACACAATATTTAGGTTCTCCGGCATTATCATCATTATTGCATCAATGTAGCTGCGACTACACTGTAATGATTATTCTCATTTTTCATCCTTTTTTTTTTACAGTCCATGATGCCTCTGATTTTTTAGTTCATATTTGACGAGCAGTGGTGTAAAATCAGCTCATTGTGAATTAACGTACTCTAAATCACAAAAACCAAATCTCATAGCTGATACTTTGTGAACAAACTGTGGAAATGCACTATGTGTGGGAACACACACAGATAACAGTTTCACATAAAATGTTGATTTTATAAATAATAAAGTCAGTCAGAGACTGTTTTTAAAAAGGAAAACTAAAGAAGTTTAAGGTCAGCCTAATAGAGAGCATCCTTGTTAACATCTCAGTCTGGTATGGCCGCTTGTCTTTATTAAATGGATACAAGCTGACCATGATTGTTCAGACAACAGGGAAGATAGTTGGCCACCAACAAATACCATTAGATGACCTTTACAGCACAGCTGTACACGAGACAGCTCTGTCAATCATCAACAGAATACAAGGCGACGCTGTAGAATAAGAATGGCAAAGAAAAAGACCCACAACGGTTCTTTTATTCCAAATGCAATTATTGTCCTCAACAAACTACTGTAAATACACTGTACACTGAGGGTAGAGCTGTACACCATGGGTATAAATGCCTTGACTGTTGTAGAACTGAAAGATCTTTGTTCGGTTTTTATGATCTTTTTTTATCTTGTAAACATGATTTCACGAGAAACTCGTGTTTTTTACTGAATTACTCATTAAACATGTTTACAGAGGAAAAGGTTTGGTTGGACAAAACAAGCATTTTGAAGACGTTACTTTGGGTTCTGGGAAATTGCGATGATCATCGTTTTTTCAGTTTTTTTGTAGGAATGGACATTATAGATATCGATTACTGGTAATTACCTGCAGATAACTGATCATTTCACATAATTGTATTTTGTATTTTATGCCACCTGAAAGGCTACAGGCTGGACTTTGATAATTATCAATAATTATGATGATGTGATTTTCTTTTAAGCCGCTGAAAGAGCAAGCAAGCCGCAGGGGGAACGAGGGAGGGAAAGTGAAAAAGAGAGTGCTCAGGAAAAAAACTGCCCCTCAACTGTTGTGCGTATTCTATTCATGTCATATTCTACACATACAGACATTAAAACGGTAGTGACATGCTAGTATGATGTCAATATGACTGTCTACAGGAAGAGTTTTGCTGAGAACAGCACGCGTGTTTCGGTAGAGATAGGCGAGATTCCAAATCTTTAGATCAGGCGACGCGGCAGCCACGCTTGACACGCACGTGAGAAGCACGTCTGATGCATCCAGAGTGAACGGTCTAACCTGTTAACATGGATGCAGAAATGAAAAGTGATAGGTAACGCCACGCAGCAGCGCTGCACACGCATCCAGTGTGTCCAGCTTGTAAGATGCACCAATGAGAAATGATGGCTGATTTAATATTTCATTGCTGGCCTGATATTTCTATTTATCAACTAGAATTTCACTGATACTGATAAATAGCTGACAATATACATTTACTGGTATCAGGCCAATAATTTGTCTAATCAACTACATGATTAACTGATTAATCTTAAAAATAATTGGCAGATCAATCAATAATGACATAAACATTTCTTGCAGCCCTGTGTTTCTGTTAAGCTTGGGCGATATCCAAAATTTTATTTCACGATATTGTCCTGTTCAAATATCGCAATGGACAATAAAATCTCAACAACTCCAGCTGAGCGGTGGAACTCTGAGGTGGGATGTAAATTAGTGGTATTGCCCTGTTAAATGAATAATTGCTTATGGCAAAGAGGACACACAGCCTCATTCAAATCCCTTGGCTCACCATTTTCTCCCGTTTTGAATCTACAATATTGCCAAATTGGCGAGCTGGAGTTCTCTGTATGTTAAAGTGCTGAGTGGATGCCACTACATCAGGCCAGTTAAACCTGAAACAACCTCCTAAATACCGTCATACCTCCACAACCATGACAGCTCCACCTGCATTTTCTTTTAAAAAAAAAAGCCTGAAGAAGCCGTAACAGCTGTTCAATACGCGATATTGTGAAAAATATTGCATATGATGGCAAATATACCAATATTCAATAATATGTAATTGTGGCCCAAGCCTAGTTTCTGTCACTCAGCTAATGGACAAATTGATTGTGTCTACATGTGATGGTACTAGATGTGACTGGACAAATTAATACAATGAAGAAGGACCGCCCTGCCTATGTGCACGTCACTGTGAGGCTGTTACTACAACCTTCATAGCGTTGCTATCAGTCCTGCTCTGGAGACAATGTGATTTTCACAAATTCAGTTAGTGTTGCTCAGGGAAAAAGCCTGATCTTGATGTGCAGAGTGGCACTATCTGCTTCACTCCAAACTATCAAGTGCTGTCTGTGTTTCTAAGGGCCTGGGGGCATGATGCATGTGAGTCTGGGATGTATTTTTATAACCCTGCCTCGACCTGTGAGGGAATCCTGACGACTACCTCGATGACTGTACAAAACAGAGCCTGACCTAAGTCAAGACATTTTACAAGGCAGTGTAAAATGATCAAACTCAAAGCAGTTGCTGCCTATAAGCTGCAGCACTCTGGCTTTAGCAGCTGCATGATGAGAGCTTAGAGAAAAAGGTTTGGATGGGTGCTAGCCAATGACCTACTTTTCAATAGAGGTTTTGCTTCTTTTTACTATCACGACATCCCTAATGTACGCCCTTTACACTGTGCTCTCTTCTTGAGAAGCTGCAGCATAAAGCAAAGCAGACATTATATTATTAAATCCAAATTTCCAACAATAGATCACAAAATCATGGTTAAATATCAAGCTTGTCCTACAGTAACTGCAGCATCTGAGGAATCAGCAAAAAGCTATTTTTCCCAAAACATTTTTTAAAAAGGATAAAGACCACTGAAAAGGGAAGATGATGTAAGAGGATAGAGGATGAAAGATGAGATGATGACAGTGAAGGAACCTGTGCCTAAACCTGTTAACTACACCCTGCATGCTGAGGATGCTGCCAGGGAGAGCTACAGCTACTAATGACAGCTAAAAGAGCAAAGAGCTGCTTCAACCAAGCCCTGAATATTCATTATATAGAAAAATACTACAAATGAGGACATGTTAAAGAGCTTTCTGCAATCCCACTGGCTGCTTGTCATTATTCATCCCGGGCTGTCAGTGTGTGGAGCTGAAGCAGGGCTGCTGCCAGTGACAGCGTCAATGTAAATGAATGGAAACGACGGCTAAGCGTTGGCTAGCTTTTGGTCTAATCCTGAGGCTCACCGCACGTTAAAAAAAAAAACACCACCACTGAAGGATAAATATTATAATTTTCAATGAATAAAAGCAATACTCACTGTAATTCGTGGAATGTTCTTCTTTCCTTGGTAACCCGACATTTTGAAGATGCCTCACACACACAGCTGTCCCCTGGCTATAGGCTAACGCTAGCTAGCTAGACTGGAAAACCTCAGCTGCCAATGAAAGGATGAATGGATGCTCAGCTTGTTAACCAGTCGACGCCCCGGGCTGTCCGTACCTGTCTGACAATTTCTGTCGATAAAGCGTGGAGTCTGCACACTGCAGCCTGACAAATAATTAGAAATGAGTGGTTATAGCTTTGCCGAACAGTCCTATCCTCGGATTTACTGCTGGAGCAGGTCTCTGAAGACCAGACAGGCACCACGAAGAGAAGGGCCACAAAGAGGTACCGCGCATGCGCACTGCCCCGCCCTGCTCAGCTCCAGCTCCAGCTCCATGTTTCTTTGATGTGTTTTCATCAGTCAGCCAGGGGAAACAGGTTGAGCATCATCTGGGTTACTGGCTGTCTGATTAGTGTGGGCAAGAGACCTCAACAGGTTCATGAGGAATAAATATTTACACTGATGAACAATTGTAATTACAATTAATGACTGGGTGTAAAAACATCGATCCTCAGTTCTATAGTGGTTGATTCATTTTGCAATTACAAATTTCTGTACATAAGTCAGCTAGTCTTTGTCTCATCAAGGAGACTTTTTACAGAAAGCAGTCACAAAAAATGGCCCTTCACCCTGTGCACATAATGTGTCCTTTACCTCACCTTAATTAGTTGTTTTTTAAATTCTATGTAGCATTTATTATTAGTGTTAACCATTGTCAGCCATTACACATTGCATTTTTACTCTTTAATATCTAGTGTTAACACTGTTAACAGTTAACAGTGAATTGCAAGGCACATATCTTTACATCTCTATTTCCATGGGTAATTATAGTTATTTTTATATTTTAAAACGTTTTATATTTCTTTTATTCTTTAAATCTTCTTAATATTTACAGTGTTATATTTTCTGTTCAACAATTTCCCCCACACGGCTTAATAAAGTATTTCTGACTCTGATTCTGACATTGAAAAACGTTTCATTGCTGCATGTAGTTGTAAAGAACAATGCTGCATGTTAGGGGTGTTGCAGTATATCAGTATTGATGATACTGTGATATAAAAATAATTAAGCACTGATATCTTGTTAATAATACACATATTATATCGTGTGAGAAAACCAGCACAGATGTTCAGCCTTGTGGATCTTCTGTTCATCAGTTTATCTGGTTGCCTTTTCACTATTCATTAAGTGTAATTGTTCTTTTTGTACACCTTTGTTCAGTTATGGTTACAGATTTTCTCCACCTTCCTACTCATTTTTTAGTGTCATTTCTTAATTTATTTGGCAAAAAAGAGACAAAACACAGTAAACAAATTTTTTTTTTCAAAAATGTCTTTAGATATTGGATAGTATCATTGTGTATTCAATTGCCCATGCTAATCATGTAGTCAAAAATCTGACAGCCCTGTTACGAACTAATGACAGGACCTTGCTTCTTAGTTGCTGGAATAAAATTTGACATTAGGAGAGTGCAGAGTCCAAAGAATACTAAAAGACAACACCCACCTACAGAAGTCATCCTCTGCACTGCACCATAAATAGTTTATTTTTGGGACTTTGTTATTATTTATTCATTAGTTTGCAGTTTTTGGGGTTTTTTTTCCAATTCTGCACTATTCTGACGTCTGATGGGACTTATTTGCACGTTACCACTCTGACTACTACCTTACTCTTAAATAACTTCCTCAAATTTATATATATATTTTTTATATTGTTCATCTTTTTCTTTTTAAATTATTTTATATTGTTTCTTATTAACAACAAAGTCTACATGGTATTTTCATTATGCTGTTGTTTTGCAAAGTAGTACAATTACAATAAAGTATCTTGAATCTTGGCACAGACGACTGGACTAAAATTTGTGAAAAAGCAGGCAAAGACTTGAGGGATTGAAAGCAACTTAAAATTGCATCACATCCCTTTAATGTTGGCCTCTCATCTCTTCATTTCTTATAACAATAAAGAGATTCTTTGTAGATGTAAGATCTGTGGTCTTAAAAGGCTGTGCCCAAGACCAAAAGGGTGCCGATTTAATTGCTTTACCATCAGGATAGCTCTTGGCAGGCAAAGTGAAGGATTCTCAGTCTCATGCTGTATATAATATAAAATCCATTCAAAATGTAAATGGTCACTGCTGCACTAATCAGCTGCACAGAAGCCAATAATGTTGATATGTTGATTTTTTATTAGCTATTATGACTGAAATGCATTAAGGTCTTTGGAGCTCTATTCATTCTCTGTATTTATACCTCAGCCACTGTATACAGTACAAACTTTATTGAAATTCCAAAACGCTCTGTATTGCACACTGATCAACTGTACATAAGCCTGTTATGATGACAGTTTTATGAGTTAGTATGTGTGTTTTATAATGCATTAAAGCCTGAATACATGTCGCGTGCTTTAAAACCAATACTGTACATTTTGGGAGCTGACTCTATGATGCCATCCATTTACAAACACTGACAGAAGAATTATCCAGTCATCCAATCAGCATCGATATACAGAAATCACATGCATCTTCTTCAGGAAATGCTCCTCTAGTTTCTCTGGAGGTTCTAGACACACTGTACAATGTTTATTGTGTCATAATGTGAAACGATTGCACAGTGTATTCTGGATAAAAGTCAGACAACACTCTTAAATGAGGCCCCTGGAAATACCTTCAACTGAGGTGGTTTCTGCCACTGACGCTTCGGCTATTAAACGAGAGCAAACACATTACACACACTGCCACAATGCTATATGATAACAATGATATAATATGCATTAATATCAATGTATAAACAAATTATACAATGTCAAGAGGTGTACATGGGGCAGATCACAGCTTAAATTAATTTTCAAATCTACATTTTTAAATACCTAAACATATCATTTAAAAAAAAAAAAAACAGTCTAAGATAAATCACCAATGTGCAGTGGTGAAAGATACAAATTTGGCACTTTGCCATTGCTGCTATGTTATGTTATAGAAGAAGATATGTAGGCAAAAAGAAATAAAAATAGCATATGGCCTGGTAAATTGCCATCCAGCTTAGGCTCCACTATCATCAAACAACCCCATGGTAAAAAGTGTGCAGCTACATACTAGTTAAAGTTTTAAGCTTTCCAACCTTCAAAAAACAAAAGCTTTTAAAAGAAAACCTTCAGGAGTCAACACGATACTTGATAACTTCTATTCTCAAAAAAACGTGTGGAATTTAAAAACAAATCCCACTGTGCAGCATCATTTGTTTGCCCCCGATAACTGCAACTTGAATGTTTAGCTAAAAAATTAAGGCGATCAAAGTCCTTTCTGTTCCCAGAGCCAATTCCATTTGTTTGTATTGCAGATATGGTGCATATTTTTGGTTCATACACTCTTCCTACTGGAGAGATACAGCTTGGGAAGCCAGATTACTCATGAGATAAAATCAAAACAAAGTAGAGAAACTTCAACCCTGAAGCTACTGGACATCAAATCCTAGTCATGTGTTTTTAAGTTGAACAGGATGAGTAATATTTTTCCAGCTCTAACAGGGTTTGCTATCTACTGGATTCAAGTTGGTGACAGCTGCTGGGTACAATGCTGCGCCTGTGTCAAAATGTGATGGAGTGCAACCACATTACGTCATGTGTATATCTCTATAACTACATCTACAATGTGACAGATTTTTAATGCGGACTGGAAGATAAATGTGGGCGTACAATAGATGTAGAGAGACAGCTTGACTACAGGAGGATGGTTGAAAGACTTGGAGACAGGAGAACATCCAGGCACTGCTTCATCTTCTATTCAGTAAGAGCTGGTGGAGGCTGTGGCAATTCTCTTCCCGATGTACACCCTGGAAAACAAATCCAACAAAATATATTATATCAAACCAGTTAAATGTACAATGTGTAACTTATGCAGCTTGGGGTCCCTCTATCAACAGAAAACAATAAGACATTTGCCCTCTGCAATGCAGTGCAATGCAAATGGTACAAAGCCAGACCTTCTGGAGGAATAAACACCCGGAGTCACATCAGATTCTGCTCTGACTCTGAGCAGTTTACTGACAGGAGGAGAGCTCAAAGATTACTCTTTGACTTCTAGATTTAAAAAGTGGATTCATCTTCACTCCCGTTTATCAACCTGACTGCAGAAGCCGTCATCGGAGTTGACCTCCATTGTCGGGTGTTTAGATGCTGTAATGTTGACTACTGACTGTAGCTGGAAGCGAAATGTACTTTACTTAATGAGGATGTTACAGGGAGGAGAAGGGAAAACAAAGAGAGAGAACCAGAGTCTCTAGTGAGAGCTGAATCATTCACTGAGAGTTGAGCTGAATTTAACATTGCTCGCCAACATTATCTGAGTAATGTTGCTGTTTGGAGTCGATCAACGCTATGTGAATAACGTGAATTAACATTAATGATCCTAAGGTCAAACTCACCACTGCTGATGAAAACCACAAATGTTCACAGATGAGGTAATTTTTTAAATGTTTTTCTTGTGTTAAGCTTGGTCTCTCTCACCGACTTTTCTATCCTGGAGGTAGTGACGGGCAACCAAATGTTAACTTGCTAACTTTCAGGGTTTTAACATTAATTAACATTAATTAATATTTAGGTAAGTACAAAACGCAAAAAAAAAATATAACAAAGGTCAAGTTGTTTTGAGACATTTTAATTCAGAATTCCTATATATTATATCTTTATAGGAAATGGAATAACGTGTATAAACAGTGTGGAAAATTAAATCTAATGATGTAATTATGAAAAAAGCCATCAATCCAAAGTAATTGATCAATTACACTAAAAGGTTCACATTTTCATTAACATCCAGGCAAGCTCTCTAACCCAACAAACTGTTACAACTTGCAGGCGGCAGTAGCTGCTCCTGCAGTTCTATTCCTAAACCTTCAGAGCGTAGAGGACACATTTTACTATTCAGGTGACTTTTGTTGTAAAGAGTGTCATAGAGCTGCCGAAATAAATCATTTTGATCACTCAATCTGCTTTATAAATGAGGCCCACGTCTCAACAGACAATTGTAGTCATCTTGAACACCAAAATAGCAGTAGACTGATAAATCGTCAATGACGCAGCCCAAACTGACTCTCTTATGGCACATGGTGAGTCACTAAAATGCCAGACTGGCACAGGCAAGTGGAAAACATCAGTGCAGATCAGGAAAGTGTAACCTTTTCCAATGCAAAACCAAGCCGTGCATTATGTCCCTGCTTGAATTCAGACTTACCCGAGGCCAAGAGCGAGGATGTGTGAGATGAGTAAGGAAGGGATGAAGACTTTGAGGAATTCAGCAGAGAAGATGCCACCTTTCTTCATGACTCCGCTCTTTCTCATACTGAGGGACACCGAACGCCGGGGGTGCCTGAAGTGGAACTCCCTGAGAGGAATAAACAATCAGCCAATTAAAGCTAAATTATTTCAGAAAACAATACAAGACTTGGGCTGCACGATATTGGAAAACACTGACATTTTCTGCGATATATATATGTTGTGATACGAAAAAGATACCTTTTTTTTTACCAGATAACTTGATTAACTCTACTTGGAAATCATTTGTTTTGTGTAATAAATTGATCAGCAATGAGCAATGGGTGTTAACTGTGCATGCAGAGCCTGCATGTCACTACAAGCAACAAACTCCCATGTATCCAAGAAACCCAATCAGACAAAATGATGTATTATTAGACAGACTTAAATTATAGTTCATGGAAAATGAGAACGGTGCGAGTTTTACTTTGGCATCAAGCATAAAAAGGTCACGTTTGATTAATTCACCTTACGCCTACTTGACATTGCACTTTCTGCGATGTAAAAGCACATTGATTAATTGTGCAGCTCTATTCCCGACAATATCCTGAACAGCCATTAGTAAATTATTCTAACGAGTGATACTTACTTTGGTGGAATGTTTTCCGGTCGGCTGGACCAATCAGCGACCCAGTCTACTTCTTTGTTGAGCAGGATGTCCTCATCTCTGTCCTGCTCTGGACCACTGTCCTCTGACTGTAAATGCACAGGTAAAATAATTAGGTTTGAGGGTAATATAAACAGACTTGAAAAGGTTTTGAATATTAGATTTAAATATGTCGTTTTACCTGACTGCCTCTTGAGCTGGGCATCTCCACATCAAAAGTGATCTGACCCTCATCCTGATCTGGACTTGGTGGCCTGTGAGGACTGAGATTAGATATCGGGATGAAAAGCTTGTAACCACAAACACTTCTCTGAGCTTTAAAGAGCACACTACGGCTTTCATCCCAACCTGTGACAGGAGGAGCCACTCGGGCTGGATTCATGCTGTGCATCCAGGAGAATCTTCTCCATGTCTCCATTGTGGATGGAGGAGGATGACGGCACATGCTCCAGTCCTCCGATCAAGGTTTCATCACTCTCGGGCACCACATCCAGGGTCTGCATTGTTTGACTCATGCTATCGTTGGCATTTATTTGGTCTGCAGCTGGTGTCATTTGCAGGTTGGTCTGCACACCCTGTGCGCCTGTGTTTCCATTCAGCTCCAGCTCTACCCAAGAGCCTTAGCAACACAAAAGGTCAAGAGGAAGGAAGGAGGAGAAATTTAGCTTGTTTTGTTAGTGCAAACCAAGTACACAGAAACACACCCGTCTCCTCTCAAACGGAAACAGCTGACCTACATTTCCTGCACTTCTCACACTGTGCATCTAAATGAACTGGGTGTGCACTGCATCCATGATAGCGTGCATTTCTTTGTGCCACTGCCCCACTAACAGCTTGCACATTTTTTTCCCAGACAGGCGGGGGTTATGTAATCTCTATCAGGCAGCGGGCTTTGGTGAGCAGAATGTAAACCTCGTGATAGCACGAAACGCCTTGTTTTCGTGTTTTGGGACTCGCTGAAAATAAATCTAATTTATGCGTTCCCACGACGCAGGTATGCAGGACCGATTGCACATTTACAGGCGAGTTTGTCATCTATGCTGCTCCCATGAGGCTGCTTGCATAACTGTGAAGTGCAGTGAGAGACAGTTTGCCCAGACATGTCGCTGTTCCAGCTGTGATGCTGTGACATATAACGCTAACATAACGATGCTCTGCTCGAGCTAATGTTTTAGTCCTCGAAGAACTTCAAGCCTGAACACACATTTTGCCTCTTTATTGTCTTAAATGGGTTTTATTAGCTTTTAGTCCGCAGACACTTGAGCTAACATCCCACCATTGTCTTCCTTTGGAATATATTTACTTAGCAAGACTTTAGCCTGTTAGATAAATATGCAACTCGACTACACAAGAAATGAGAGGAATATGTCTCATTATCGGGAAATTAAAAAATACTGGCGAATAAAGGCGACATTTATTTCCTCTTTTGTCCCAACTTGTTTTCATTTTTATCTAGACCCCGCCCAGCGCCGACTCCAATACGTGATTGGTCGACATTCTATCAATCAAACATTTGTCGCTACGCAATTGGCTATCTTGCGACGACGTCAAACAACGTCACCCTCCACCCCTCCCAGGAGAAGAGGAAATACCGTACCAGATGTAACTTTTACGATCAAATCTTCATTAAGCTAATATTATCGCAAAGAAGAGCACTCATTAAGAGACGCTAGAGTAGCGTTTGTAAGGTGGAGCACGGAGAGAGTGACGGCGGGACGTACCGTGCAGCCCGGGCTCCTCGTTATTGTTCCGTTGAGCAGCAGCGGTGGACATGTTGACTACCCAGTTAGAACGTTCATCAACATGACACGCAGACAAACCGCGATGTGCGCAGGCGCTAAATCTGTCCCGAGTCCAGCAGAGCACAGACGAGAGACTGGAGGGCAGCTTTCTCATTTCATTTTCATAAAGTTACACACTGTGATGCTGACTTACAACAATATCTAGTTATCGAAATGAAACAGGATTCTAATGAAAATATAATGTCATATTAAAAGTACATGTTAATTTATGGAAGGAATCCACATATATTTTACATAACATGCCAATATATTGGCATTTTGCTTCAAGAGTTTATTTTAAAAAAAATGAATGTATGCTTTGATAATAAATTGGTCACTTATTTAAAAATCTATTTCTTAGAATATATTTTGCTCATACGACTAGGTAAATACATTGTACATTACATGGTATATTTATAAATACAGAGAAAGATAAGAATGTTATCTATCCAATGATACATATATATTTAAAAACATGAAGACTACACTAATTTCAAACATAAGCCTGTGTCAACTCTTCATATCAGTGTTATATACAGTATATTTACAAGGTGATAATAGTCATAACTAGTGTTATATGTATCAACACATAGATACTAAATATCTGAATCCTTTTCAATACTCATTTTCTGCGGTATTGATACACAGGTACCAGCAGCACTTTATCACTCTCCTTCTCTAATCTTTTAAGGTGTACTCTGAAGAGAAAAAAAAAAATGTCTCTTTTAACAAGTGCTATTTAATGTTTACTAAAGTCTTTGTTGTTCTCTGCTCGTAGCTAAGAATAGTTCCATCCTGTCCTGTTATAGCCTTGTTATATTTATCTTCAAATAAAAATCTAAACATTTATGCTCTCAATGCTGTGTCAATTTTCCCTACAGTATCAAAAATCATCTTATATTAATATTTCTCAAAGTATTGTATTGAGGTTAAAAATTCCAGTATTGTGACAACACTAGTCTTAAGTATTTAAATGACCCACAAATACTGAAAAAAAAACTTTAATAAATGAAACAGCACATGTGCACTATCATTAGGTTCTGACTAGTTGATGTGCTAAGCAGTTGGCATCAGTGCAGGGTTTGAGGACTGATAGTATTAAGGGCGGGTCTCTATCACTCACTCATCACAGAAGTGCTGAACTGGCTGGAATTAACAATTAATGTGGGGAGGCAGTTATATCTATTAGTACCGTTTCCTGTTGATTTGTAGAGGATGGGTGTACAGTAAATGTTTCCCCTCCTCCAGTTCCATAAAAGGTCTCGTTGGTTGATTATGAATTGTTTTTTTTTTTCTTTTTGCAGGAAGATAAATGTATTTTCATATTATCGTGTACAGTCTATAGATAATGGGTTATGTGCATGTGATTTCAGAGAGGGAAGAAAGCACTCAAGTAAACTTCTGAACAATCATTTTGTGTGATTGTGCTGACAAACCAACAAACCGGTGATAACATAACCTCCTTGGTGCAGGTAAACAATACCTTTCCAAAGCTTCAATTAATGTGATTGTTTCAATGTTCCAGCACATCATCTTCCCTACACAAGCCATAAAGCAGTTAAGTCATTTAACTCAGAATAAATTAGGTTTGAAATTCTTTATTACTTTTCATCTAAATTGAACTTTATTCCATTTGACAAAGATAAACTTAGCTGTACAATGAACCATTTGTAGTTTCATTTCCCCAAAACAGATCACCAAAAACTCTCCTACAATCTTTATTCAAGAGCCCCTTGAAAAAAAAATAAACAAAAACATACAAATTAATGAACTTCACAAAAATAAAAAGTGCATTTCTGTTTTAACTCCTGTGATACATTAGACATATACAATGCTGCTTTAAGTGGAAAAACCTCATAGCTCCAATTTAGACAGTTTTCCTTGAAATTTCATGACAAAAAACAATTACAGCAACTTCAATTTCTAAGTGTGTGATCTACCTGTCAATAAGGCAGTTTTTGATAAAGTCCTGAAAAGCTGCTTTTTATTTTTTTTTATTTTTTAAAGATACAAGGTTTTGATCACAGAGCAGCGGTAGATTCCCCTGAGCAGTCTCCAGAAAGTTCAAGAAACATACTTGATTATCTTTTTTCTTATTAATGCGATAAAAAAGGCATTAGGGCTCCGGTGTGAATATGTTGGTAGTTTAACCTTGAACAACAGCTATGAAGAAAATATGAGGGGAAAGTGAAAAAGATTATTGGTTAGTTGTTCATCTTTTATGAATGTTAGCGAATGCTCTGCCATTTTGTGTTTACAAAGATGGGATTTCTTTTAAAAAGCTGATGTTATGAGAATATGTCCACTTCTGATCTAATATGTGCAGATTTTTCCATTTTTAAAAACATTTCTCACATCTTTCAACAGGCTCTGTCCTTGATGATCAGTGGCCACATTATACAGGTTATACATTAAAAAAAAAAAGAAAAGAAAAAAACATGAGGCAAAAACCTTGAATGACCCTCACACACCCAATTGCAATGACAATAAAGAAAAGTTGTTTTCCCAAAGGCTGCAAAATTAAACAAAGAAAATATAGAGATCAGGAAAAGTGTCTCATTACTTGTGGACATTACCCAAAGCCCTGAGGGAGTGAAACTCAACAGTAGCTTCATACCACTGTATGGAGTCTGGTGGGATTTTGGTGGCATCCTAGTGACTGGAAATCAGTCCTCTTATGTAAGAGTGACACATTAACTTACATAATTATGATCCAGTGGACAAATAAGCTTCACGCCTAATTCAATGGCTTAATCTGTCATCAAAATGTGATTTTAATGAAGTGGAAAACTGTGCTATAATCAACCCGATGGCTCCAGGAGAAAATTGGCAGCATGTGACTGAAGCATAGTGAAGAAGAGAGTTCAGTTACCATGTTCAACACAGTCATCAACAACCGCTTCCATACAGCAATCATCTGCAAACTAAGTGCTTCACAAATTCTCCTTTTTAAATAAACAAGTCCATAATCTCCTGGATCACAGGAGAGAGAAGACATTTCATACAATAATTCAAAATCAGTAACTCTGCCTAGTCAACCAACTTGACTAGCTTTAGAGAGCTTGATTTACCAGTTTTAACATTTCACGTTGATTAAAATGTCTTTCCCATTAAGACCCAAGAGGGCCTATTCTTTCACAGCGAGCGAAACGATTCATAAGACAAAACCATGGCACAAAAACAGAAGATCCAAATTAACTCAGACTCTGAAGCTTCCAAATAAGTACATAAACATCAGTTACAGTCAGCCAAATTAAAAAAATAAACTGTTATAGTGCTTACTGACACCTGAAAATACTTTTCTTTGGACACCCCATGCAAGAATAAACACTTCCTTGATGTCACAAAAAGTCTTTAAAAGAAATACCTGCCAGAATGTAATGTCCCAAAGCCATGACAAGGTTCCCGCTCATCAGGCAACCTTCCATCTACAATCAGTCTGAGATAGACAGCTAAAGAAACTACAGTGATCAGACTGTAATCCTATTGCCTTAATTTATACAAAAATAAATCAGCTATAGTGATTCTTTTATCAGGTACAGTACAAAACATCATAAAAAAAACTACAAACAGAAACTAGATCCAGAGGGTAAAGCGCTCGATCAATCTGCAGCAACACAACATAACCAGCTTTGTGGGGAAGCCAGTAGCGGCTACATCACACCCTTCCACGTATATATAAGCTTTTGTCCTGAGCTTCATATGGTGGTCCATACATGTGCAAGGGTGACCAGTCTGCACCAGCTGTAAATGAATATAACTCTGTATAGGACTGGTTACTTTGGCATGATTAGCCCCCTTTCAACTCCCAAAACCACAATATCTGACTCTTATCCACTCTTACTGTTAAAGGACAACACTTATGCTTTTAGCCATTAACTAGAAATAACATTTACATTACTGCTGACCATTTTACCTAAATGCAACTATTTAAATACGCAAGGAAAATCACCTTACAAACTGGAGGTAAGTAATCCATCTCACAGAACAGAGTAGTCAGGTTTTTGTTATGCAGCCGAGACGTGGGATTGCTTAGAAAGCGTGTTTCCGACACTCCGGGATAACAGTTTAGAGCTTCAACTAGTCAAAAAGCTTTGCGTTGACAAGCCACTTTATCAGAAACTCTAATCCACAAGACAAACATTAAAGGTTAAGTTCACCTACAAATAAAAAATTCAGTCAATGTCTACTCACCCCCATGTGGATGGAAAGTCGGGCAAAGTTTTGTAGCACAGGGTGGGGGGGCTAACACGGGTAATTTTACAACCAGGAAGATGAACTTTTTAGGCTTCATGGGCAACTGAGCATCTATCATAGGAATAAATGGGGCTCTGGCACAGATGCTGTATCAATATTTATAACATCGATGCTTTGGACAGGCCACATGCTAATGCTTTTAGCTTGGCGGCTACAGTAAAGATTTAGGCTTAAAAAATTACTAATAACGTCTTTTCAATTAATCTCAGGCTTTTAGAGACTTGGATGAAGTGAAAGGAGCCTTTTTGTGTCCCCCCCCCCCCCCATTGTTTTGTTTATGTTTAAAAACAAGCCCCCATTGTTTTGCTGTGAAGCTTCACAGGAATTTCCATCGGCATTGGGGTGAGTAGATAATGACTGAGTTTTCATTTTTGGGTGAACTGTTCCTTTCAGTAACACGGAAACAAGAGAGTTTCTCCTGCTTGCAACTGCGTTATCACTGGATAGTTACTTCCACTTAATCAAACACAACAAAAATTTCACTTTGATTGAATACATGTCAAGTCAGTTAGAAGTCAGTTGACTTTCTTACTTTACAGAAATGAATGTAAACCAGTGACTGCCCTGATGGAAGGGTAGGCGATCTGGCCAAAAAATTATATCACAGTCTAAACTGCAATCTTTTTTTCTCAATGTTGAAATGCCCTGTAGACTACAGCCAGACATGGACAAAATCCTTTTGAATTTGCACCATTAAGACACAATACTGCATTAAATTTAGCTCTTTTTTGGCACAAGTTCCTCATCTGCAATGCTGCTAGCTAAAACTCACGCTGCATTGTTCACAATACTTCATCCAAGAAGAGCACTGTGAAATGATTCATCCAGTTAACACAGCCATCTAGTGGCTACATCAATCTGTTGTTTTGTTCATGTAGCACGGATCGTTATGTGAAGTTTGGGGAAACAGAAGTAATCGGTTATTGAATACCGCAATCTCTACGTTACACCTGAAAAGTAGATTCCAGACTCCTTCGTCAGATCACCTTGCCCTGCCTTCAAGTGCGAAATTTGATCTAATAAATATTGGTGTGCTATGGACAACGGTTAGCAGTAATGTAAGTTATACACTATTTGTAGAGAATAAGCTAGAACATGATAAAACACTAGAATAGTCCTTTACCAGCATAACTGTACTGTACATCAAGAAAGAAGTGGCAAGTGAACTTGGCAACTTGACAAATACTTGGGGCGAACATGGAGTGTTGACAGCTTGTATTAGCAGTGTTTCAGGCCAGTACCAAAAGGAACTTGGTGACAGAAAGACGCAGAAACAGTAAAAAGAATTTCCTATTCAAACTAATAAAAGATGGCAGCTACAAAAACTTAACAATTGGTAGCTGTGACATACAAATTAATCATGTCAAAATGGCACAAAAGAATAATGAAACAAACTACCCAAACATGTGTATTAAACACATTTTCCCTTTGGTTTGGGATGTAGTGGAGTTGCAAACAGTAGCTTGGTGAATGAAGTGGTCCTGATGGAGAATACCCATAATACTAGATCCCAAATTCTGGGCTCAGATCTATAAACTGCATGTTTATATTTGTAAAATGTGCTTGTGATGGCCTGCTTAGATGTGTTAATGCCACTGTTGTTGACAGAGTAGGTCTTGTCACATTCAGTACTAAAATCACCAAGGGCAGATCATATCAAGACATGGGGATTTAGGCAAAGAGACAGACAGTTTGTATATGTGTATCGGAGCAGTGGGGCTCAAGCAGAAACTGGGATCTGAGCGGTTCAACAAATGCTAGTTCAGTTTTTCCTGGAATATGTACAGATTGTTGGTGGTGGCCACAGCAATGATGTTGTCCAGGGGATGCCAGGCAGTGTGGAGGATCTTCTTGTTAAAGTCCAAACTGTCTACACTGATCTCATCCTTTTTGCGCTTCCCACCTGTGCTTACTTTGCGAGGTTTCAGGATCGATCGAGGCTTGCTGTTCTCCCGCGACGCCTCTAAAGTTATGTCCTGCCGATAGCCTCTGTCAAACATCCTGAAGAAGTTGTTGTAGGAACCGGTCATCACAACGCTGCAGAGAGACAAGGTATGTTTGAGTGACAGTAAAACACATAAGAATAACGTATAATGAAAAAGGCACAAAGTGTATGATTCTGTCATGAACCATTACAGGTGTGCAGAATATGTGCATGTGCAGAATATCCCTCTGCCACCCAAACCAAACCATGTGCCGCCTTATGCTCTGCACTGAGCAGATAAAACCACAGTTATTGATAAGAACAGGGTTGCTGGGTTCAACTGCGTCAAATTAGGGTCCGACCAAAAACATTTGCATGCGTCATGCATATTGACGTGTGTGTGTGTGTGGGAGTAACAACTCTGCCAGAGTAACAAAACTTCCCCAGAAGGGATCTTTTAACCCTGCAAATATCAGAGATGCTCACCTGTCGTTCCCGTTCCAACAGCACTCAAACTTGTCGAAGATGCAATCATTCTCATAGAGCGAACACAACTTACTCCTGAGATATTCATGCACCTGTTAATTGAAAGCAATAAACAGATAAGAGTTGAGCAAGGGTGTAAATAACATTTCCTTATTATTTCTGTAAAACACCTCCCTCTTGTGGAGAGACAACAGAATTACATTTCAAACTGCAGAAAAGAACAAGTAACACCATTACTTTTGTCTTTGTGTGGCACCAGTTACAGACCTGATACGTCTCTACTGGCCGGGACTCCATGTTGAGATCCCAGATTTTGACAGACAGGTAGTCGCGGGTCATCATGTAGCGTCCGCTGTGGCTGAACTTTACGTCAGAGATGGATGAGATGATTTCAGAAAAGAATGAACGGTTGTTTGGATCCTCTGGCTCTTCAAACACTTTAAAAAAGAAAACGGATGCATGTATTAGTATACCCCGTCCGCCATGAAGTTTTTAGACAGCTGTGGACAATTTAATGTGGCAACATATACAATGTATATAGTAATCACTGCAGCTTTGCTCCCAGTCCCACAATTCTGGCAAACATGCTGACATACACATGTTTCTACTACCGTGCCCTCTCTAAAATGGAAAAATCTATCAAAAAAGTAGCACTTTTGGAGTCCTAGCTCTATAAACAGACAGGCAAAGAAAACAAAGGCTGAATCTCTCTTTTTTTTAACATAAGGTTCCATTAGGCACACCAAAGGATCACCTCAGACACAAGACATAAATGAAACTGTGCTTACATTTGGAGTGCTTGTCACACAGTGCTGATGCCCTCATGTCACACAGGCGGATGGTGCCCTTGCTGCTGCTGTAGACAAAAGTGTTGCATTGGTTGGGGTGGAACTCCGCTGCTGTGATCACCTCTGTCAACTCCTCCATGTTAGCTGGCTTAATGTCAACAATATCTGAAGAAATTAGGTTAAGGTCAAAGGGCTTAACAGACAGTCTGACAATTTAAAAAGATTGCCTCAAGATTTTTTTTTTTTTAATAAAATCGGTACAAACATATCCCGTCATTGTCATTTTCCAAGTGGCCCAAAAGGTTCTGCATGGCTCTGGGTCTGCCAATGTTGATTTAGAAGTCAATACTATGAAAACGGTATAATGGAATAATTCTCTGGTCAGAAAATTCTTCCTGGTCTGTGATGAAGCATTCAGAACGCCATCTACCAGAGGTGCTCTGAACTAGGTACGTGTCAACACCAACATTGCCTTATTTTGTGAATGGATTTATAACAGAGAGGGATGACACGCACAGCTTTCTCAATAGACGGTCATATGATCAGCTCAAATCCAAAAAAAAAAAAAGGCCAGTAATGCTACTTCCCAAATTCTGTTGGGCTATGTGTTGCCAAGTTGAAAATTAATTACTTTGGGGACATCTGGTGGTAGCATCAAATATGACACCGTGGTGGACACCAATGCACACTAATAATTATTTCTTAACCAATGATTAGGCAGACTTAAAACACACATCTACTTTAAAATACACGAAAAATAGGAGTCAGGAAAATGGTTTGTGCAGGGACGCGGTGATGCACAGTCTGATTGATGTTTGTTGAGCAGGTGAAGAGGATGCATGTGGGCTTTGAGCTACCTTAAACGCAATGAACTAAACTAACCAGGAAATACCATCCATTTTTCCACATAGTTCATATGCAGAAAGAAGTAAAATCATGTTCAGCTAGAATGGAGCTAAAGTTTCATACTTTTCTTGAACAAACTCGACATCAACAAAAAACAAACATTTCAAAATACCAAGAACAATTACTGCTTGGAAACTAAAATGCCAAATCATAAAAACACACAGGAGATATGTGAAGTCTGTGGGAATAACTATGATGAATTCAGCGAAGATCTACAGAAGATGATGGCTGCATAGAATTTAAAATCAAAGGATACTAAAGCTGCGATCAGTGATCTCCAGATTCCAGAGGTTAATGCGCAGGTCATCTGCAGACAGGTAGGTCTCACAATCACTGTTGACTGAGATGGAGTTGATATGGTAGGTGTGAGCATTCGCAAACACTCGTCTAGGGCTGGCTTCCACCATCAAGTCCATGGGCCTGAATATTGGTACCTGAGGAGAGGAGCAGGGATTGGATCCGTTTATTTTTCAGGGTAAATACAACAGATAGAGTGGTCACCATACTGTCTGTTATGAATTTATGTCCCAAACTGTTCTTGTAGCACTGGTGAAGAGGCAGGCGAATGTGGGTAACACAATGTATGCTGGTTATTGTATAAGTATTCTTTATGTGTTTGATTTTTTGAGATTTTGCTGGTAGAGTGAGGGGAACAAAGGTGTCATTAATACTGATGTAAACCGGAACAGTTAACTGCCTTTTAAAAAAAAGGAAGAAGGTCGAGTCTGTTAAACTGAGGCTATATTTGGAAACTACTCAATAAATATAGATCAGTGTTTCCTAAAGTGGAGGATGCATGTGACCAGGGAGAAAAATGTGCAGTGAAACCAAACCTGAACAAACCTTTTTCAAAGCAGACACTGACTTGTCAAACACAGGAGTAACTGATTACATGATTAGCTGCACTGCAGTTTCTGTTAATGTTATTAGTTACACCTGTGCTTCTAGCGGCAACACATTTCAATGTGTCTTAATGTTCCACATTACTAGGACAGAGATAAAGCAGTTCATACACACCCGTAGTGTTGTGACAGTATTGAAATCTCTGTATCGCCCATCTTCTTCCTTCAGATTGTAACCCTCTGGTCTCTTGTCACGCTCGCTGATTTTCCACAGCTTTATGGTTTTGTCTGACAAGGAGAAAGAGCAGAGACAAATTCATCTTCAGTAACAGAGGAAACTGTCAATTTAGATTACTAACTACAGTCAATCAGTTTCATTAGAATACAGTGGTTTCCTGACCATTTGTAGACAATAGGAACTGTGCTGCGTTCTTCTGAGGCAACCATCGAATCTTGTTGATCTTCTCCTCGATCTCAAGGCTTTTCAGGTAGTCAAACTCAGGCTCGTGGCTCTGGAAGGTGCTGTAAACATTGTACTCTCCTCGACACTGTGGCTGATTCTTACTCTAAACAAAGACAGACCAAAGACCAGAAGTTAGTGAAGAATTATTATGACAGAAAAAGACCTATGCTGAAAGCAAGGGTCAACTTTTTAGCTAATTATTAGAAGCCACATAATGTTTTTTCTTCATTTCAAATGGCATTTTGGCATATATTCTGAATTCAGTAAAATGGACAACAAGCTCGACCAAATTAAGAATTTATCAAGTGTGAAAAACAATGCTTGTGCCGTTTGTATACATTAATTTAGTCATACAAATCAGCTAAACTTACCTCTGGCTCCTGCTGAAAGATGACAACACGGCCCCCCTTGTCCCCAGTGGCTAGTAGCTCCCCAGAGTGGTTGAATTCAACAGTAGATATGATGTCAGCTGTCAGTAAAGGAGTGTGATTAGAAAATGATGAAACTTTGCACTTGTTTGTTTGCTCTTTGTAGCCAGAAGCTTGTTGTGTAACAAAGGGGTGTATTCAATGTGAAAATAGTTTGCATTGGAAAGCTTTTCTGGTTGATGGATTCACTTCCTTGCAATGATGCACCAAATTCTTCGGGCAGTGTTAAAAATATTGTTTGCTCGTGTCTCTTCACTTAGGCATTTCACACTACACTTAGCCCAGGCCTAAAAAAATTCTTCGAACCCTCATAGCCACTGGCTAATGGAGCTGTTAGCTCCAGGCTAAGAAAGCATTCACACTGGCACAGTCCTGACAAAAAGTGGGCTAACCGACACTTTAGCCTATGGTTTTCTGGCCCTGCTCTGACACAGGGTGAGCCCCAAGCTTGACTGACAATTGACTAAACATGGAGCTAAAAGATGCCAGTGTGAAACTACAGTAAACAGAGTAAATGAGACTGTAAACATTAAACGCGTGTTCCAACGCACATTTAACCAAAGGCCAGAAAAAGTGCAGTGTGAACCGTATAGCCCTGGGTTTAACAACATGTTTGTGAGTAGTTATCCCAGGGTCAACTCTTAACCCAGAGCTAAGTATAGCATGACCAGCGAGTCCAAGGGTAAGAACGACCCAGGCTAATATGCAATGTGAAAAGCCCTCCAGGTGAAAAATTTGTCAACCATGGTGAAAACACAACAGAGCAATGGCGTGCATGAACATTACAATGTGCTAGTGCAAAGGCATTAAAGTCAACTTGAAACTCTTAGGAGGGGAAAAAACCTCAGATGTGCAACTATTCAGCACTTTTCAGAGACAAGCATTCTCATCAAATCCTACAACACAACAATCAATCCCTGTTTACAGGCTGGCACTATTCTGAGCGAGTGCAATCCTTAATATAGACTATGGTGTTGTTCCTCTCTTCACACTGCACACAAAGTGCCTGATACGACCTGACTCCATTCAAATGCTTACATAAAGCAAAAGAGGGCAAAGAGAAGGAGAGTATTTCTGCAGCGGTAAAATAAACTACTTTACTACTGGTCTTGAGTTGTCAGACTGTATTGACACAAGGAGAGGCTCATATTTATACCTGTTCTCAAGCAACGCTTACTATAAACAACTGTGTTGTCCCATACACACACACACACACACACACACACACACAAGTATATATAAGTTCATCACGTACTGTCAACATGTGTGTTTGGGGAACTTGTGAATTTACTCATTGGACAACGGGAAAAGGGGCAATTATAATCCGCCGCTGGTATTTCTGTTCACATGCAGTTAAAAACTTGATGTATAAAAATAACTGACCCACTGGGCTCCATTCCTTTTTCCTCTTCTTTTGCATTCATTCTCACCATGTTTTGTGTTAAAATGGTCTCTAGCACTGCAAGGGTTAGTTCACCTAAATCTCAAAAACATTTTGAACCAATTATGCCAAAAATAGATGAATGTGTCAGCCTTCTGCTATGTTCTTACTTATCCCAAGTTGCATCAGACCATGCAGGCAGTTAAACTGTAGCAGCAAATTGTCTTTTAGAAAAAATGTTCCTCTCAGGCAGGATAATCTCAGTTATCATTGTCATCAGTGTCTTTGATCTGGTAGAAAATAGTCCAATGAAATCTGACCTGAATGTGAATTATCCTAGGAACAAAAACAGTGTTTCTGAACAGACACTTTGCTTTCAGGGTAATTATATCATGACATTTTGTTATGCTTTGAGCACTTTCAATATACGGATTTTGCAGTAGAAGTCTAAAAACATGAGATCATCTGCATGGCTACATGCTGATAGATTTAAGTATGGGAAAGCCGACTTGGATTCTGAAGTGGAAGAAGTTTTTCCTCTGGCTTGTAGCCATTTAGACTCTTTGAAAGTAGGCCATTAAAGCACATTTGAAGTTCAGCCCAAATAAAATGATTGCGCAACCATGTAAATTCACTGCTTCAATAACTTCCTTCTTCTTCACTAAAGCCGTTTTTCCTGGAGAGCCATTACCTGCAACTATTCAATTTAGATATGCATTTCACTCCCAAGCATGCAAACATGGCATTACACACACTACACAAATAGACTCTGAGGATTTGTAAAAGTAGTGACTGCTGCATTTTGCACCAATTATGCTAAAAATAGATGAATGTTGTCAACCGCCCGCTGGGTTTCATCAGTCTGAAACAGGCCTACTGGACTTTCAACACGAATGTGCCACACCACCAACCAGGTTAATACTCTTAAACATCAATCACTCATTGAACGTTTCATGATTAGCATAGAAACCATAAACACAATGTGGAGCAGTAGCATTACAGCTAACTTCCAAACATGCATGCACAGGATGCCAAGCAGACAGTGCAGGTTAGCATTGACCTGCAAATGGACTTACCTTCAGCGATATCATCGTCGATCGCTCCTTTGACTTGGGAAAAGCACCACTGCAAATCACTGGTCCCACCACCGGCCCCTGCATCAGACAAACACAAGTTTTAACACACACCTGCAAACACAACTTTACACGCGTTAGCCTGGTGCTAACTTTGCTAAAATCATTAATAAGAGAACAAGGCTGTACGTGACTTGATACTAATTACATATTTTGAGTGGCGTAGAATATTTCTAGCCACAGGAAACAGTTTAAGCATGTTTGCAGTGGAAAACGTCCACTTTCACACTGTCGGTGACAGATACTAGCATCTTAGGAGCTAGCTTGCTAGCTAGCCTGCGCTAGTTAACCACAACAGAGGAGCAAACCCATCATCTGCGATAAGCAGGGGAGTAACTGATGGAAATCAAGTGAAATCGGACAATCTGAAGGCCTTCTCTATAATTTTACCTGCCATGGTGAGCGACTCAGACAGAGGGTGTCTCTGTAGCGGGCTCGGGCCCTGCCTGGACCGGAGCAGTGCTGACCCGGGTCGGCTGGGTGGTTCTGACCGAGGAGCAGTGGAGGAATAAACCCTGGGAGTGCTCTTAGTAACTCCGAAGACCGTACAAGTCCTCTTCCAGTTGATAAAGACACCACAAAATAGTTTTAAACCAAAGAAAGTGATCTACAATCCCCAGTAGTGAATTTTAGACTTTGCACTCTACTTTGAGATTTCCCTCGCCTCTGCCTCTCCCAGCATTAAACTTTCAAAATGGCGCAGCGCGGGCGGCGTTCAGCTCGAATCAAACAGAGAGCGGTGTGAGGATACATCACGCAGTTTTAACCCGGCTGACTCCAAAGTGGGACCATTTCCCCTGTCTCTTGAGACCACATGGTTCATTTGACTTATAGAGTGTTCGATTTTCAAAGAAAAGTAATAATGACTTTTTAGAACACCCATAATGACTAAACCCCGCCCATGTGGATTGTTTCAGTGAATATAATCGAACTAACCCGCGCAAGCAGGGGTTTTGGCTCCACAGTGAAAGTGAGCCAGATTTGATATGAAGTTTAGTTTATTAAATACAATTTACTTTTAACAATTTTTAGTTTAGAATTTAATTCAAATGCAAAATAAAATATTTTAAATATCATTCAAGATATTTAAGTATTTAAACAATTACTGAATGAAGTTTTGGGGTATTTGGGCCCATAGAACACAAATCCTACAAAATAACACATCCCGTGGAACCTGCAGCTCAGACCATTAGTTTTGACAGGATCCTCTGCAGTTTCTGGCATCTGTCTGTCATTAGGTTTGGAGGATGGCACTCTGAAAAGGCCATCCTTGGTGCATGGATGTGAAGAGTGACTGAAAAACTAACCGCTCCCATGCAAATTGAAGTTTTGGCTAAAATTAGGGCAAACATTTGTGGTGGACCCCAGAGAGTTAAGATCTTCCATTCCTCTCCTTTACGTAATACTAAAAATCAGGGCTGCTGATAGTCTTCCTCTTGCCCAGGACATCTCCAAAAGCCCCCCAGCAGATTATTTTAAAGATTCTTTAAGGCTCTTTCTGGCCCTCAATGACCCACGGCCCAGGACAACTGACCTCATGTTCATCCCCTGTCATCAGCCCTGCTATTAATAGTGATAGAAAATGCTCAGGTATTACTTATATCATTGACAATAGCTCTGTTCTGTTATTTACTGTACACCTTTGCATTTCCCCGTCCAAATGACTTCCTTGTCGATGAAAAGGGCCTTTTGACATTTGTATTCCTCTCCAAGTCCCGATCTCTGTCCATTATATGAGTTTTGTTAAAAACAAATGTATTTGTGGGGGCATTTTATGCCAGTTAGTGCCAGCAGATAACAGACAGATAACAGGAAGGAGGGGAGAGAGTGATGCAACAAAGGTTGCAAACCAGATTCAAACTGGGGACATTACTTTTCATGGTTGGCCTCTTAACCTCTAAGCCACAGGGGGGCCAACATATTGGTTATTTGACCATTCACCCATTTATTTAGGAATATGCACAACATTATTTTAAATAAAACAAAATAGAACTCTACAAGACAAGGCATCAGGATTAGGTAATAATTCAGGTGTTGCTTTAAGGCCCAAATCATTTCTGATATATGTTGAACTTTGGCAGTGACCAGTAAACCTGGAGCATTCAGGCCCTCTGGGAGCCTGGGGCCCCTGGGGCAGTTGTTTGCTTTGCTCGCCTGGGGATACATCACTTCTGATATGCTTTTTTTTTAAAACAAACATTTGTGACCAAACATTATGTGTGCTTCTCAAGGGGAAAAAACAACTCCAAAGCTTTATCATTGAAGAATTCACAATACTGATTTTGAATGCTACATGTTTACACATTTACAGCTTCATTGTAGTCATTTTGCAACTCAGCAGATATCACAGCTTCTAGACTACACATTTAACACGGTCAACAAACACATCCGATGCAAGCTGGCTTGTTTAAAATGGGCTCCTCTGTAAAGTTGCTCTATAATCCTGCAACACCCTGTTGATTATTAAAAAAAAATGCACATAAGCTTTGAGCTTTACTGTTGAGTGTGACTCAAATAAGGATGCAAACACGATCACTCCAGCTGTTATCATTGTCGTTGTGTGGCGACATTAATGATTTAAAGGAACTGCATAGACCACAAATCCCAAAGGTCTGCCTGATCGACGTCATTAGTCCGAGAACAAGCTCGTTCTCCAACAGTCGCTTCCTCTTCACTTTCCCACCATTAAATAAGTGGTCCATCGGGCAAGCAGCAAAGCGCCAAACAGCACCGTGTAGCTGAAGAGAACAAATTTCAGGATTTCCTTAAATGTCCGGAGGCAGCGGATGAAAAGGGGATCCACATCCATAGGGCCCTGCTGCGTCTTCTGCTTGCGACCAGGTTGAGTCAGGTGTCCCATATTCTCACCTCGGCCCATTCTGCAAACATATGTGGAAATTCAGAGCAGAATACAAAACAACTTTAAGTAGAACATTCGCTCAGAATTTTAACACTTTATATATTATTCTAATATTTATTATGCTTCATGTGTTCAAGTTTGTTATTGTATTGTCATTAGAGGTACACATTGATTTGTTCCCTGCCTTGTAGAAGCTGGGTAGGCTGAATTTCCACAACACCACTATTAATAATTTATCTGTAAATTGCACTAAATGGGTTGGGTATTGATCTGCTTTGTTTGTGTACAGTCACAAACAACAGACTGTTGGAACATCGTCCACAATGATTCAAACTGTTGATATTTTCAGGTGAGATGCTGAACACAAAAATCATGTTGTTGTTGGAGTAGTTATTCTTTGGGCTGCCGAAGTTGTAACCAAGCTCACATAACAACCATGTTGGATTCAGAATACATATATGCCATCTAAATATATAGTTGTGTTACGTCTTACAGTTAAGAAGAAATGTCAGTATCTAAAATGTGTTAATATTTTAAGGTTTAACTGACTTAAACTTAACTAAACAGGGAAAAATCAAACATCCATATTAAAAAACTTCATCATACCTTGGTGTTGTTGCAGCAGGACAGGAGCTGATCAGCAAGTGGGCTCCTGTGCTTCCAGCCTTGAAGTCCAAGTTGGTGTGTGCTGCCTTGAGCGTTTCAAGCCCTGATGGCAGAGGAGGAGCCACAAGCAAGAACTGATCACAAGGATCTGAATCCCCTGGGATTGATCTAATGGGAGTTTAAGTCTTCAGTGCACCTGCTCCTCAAACAAAAAAAAAAATGTAGAGTAAGATTTTTGCCAACGAGCAGAGATTTAGTAATTTTGATGAATTAAATCAAAGCAGTTCAAGTGTTCTAGCCAATTAAAACAAAGGAAATGAGCATAGATTTACCAGAGCTACTTCACCAAACTATCCGAGTGCTGTCAGCAGGTCTCCTTGTGTTCATAGTGTAAGGCACGGAGACGATATTGACTGAAACAGAGATCAAACACCCTCCCGCCGCACAGTTATCCTCTACCGGAACATGGAGCAAATGGCCTCCTAATTCAATCAGTGTCCAGTGCTGTCAAATCATGCGCTGCCGAGGGCTGAGCTCTCGAGACAGCACAGGGCCATTACCGGCTGATCGGGAGGCCTGTTACGGCGCTAATTGCTCCTTCAGAGAGCTGGACCACTGCTGACTGATACACTACCATCCCTGCCTTTCATCTGATCTCCCTGATTACAATCAGCCAGCCTTTCTGAAATTATCTGCTATACAATAGGCAAAATGTCTTCCCAGATGACTGTGTAATTCAGTTGCAATATTGAAAAAAACTGCCTACAAAGCTTTCAAAAACTGTGTAAGTGCATCTTTAATCATCTCATACATGACATCATCACAGACATCCCAAAGGTTTTAATCATACATACATATGTACAGTAGCTTCATAGTAGAGAGGACAAAGACATGTAGGATAAACAGTAGCATTAAACAGCTTTATATTGTATTGTCTGGGTGCAAATAATGGACTGGAAAAAATTAAAGGTACCCTGTGGAGTTTGTTTTTTGACTTTTGCACATGGGTAAGCATTTTGTTTATACGGAAGCAAGTGGTCAAACATGTTATTTCCTACGTTGTCCCTTGATAACAAATAAATTGTATTTGTTTTCTTGAGATCACAAGTTATTTATTTCATTAGCGCGGAATGACAAATATTGTTCTCCAAAGATAATGAGGAATTTTTCTCGAGAGCTCAAGAAAACAAACTTTGTTTATGTCATTATCATGAGATAACAACCGTTTTCCCAAAAATAACAAGATAACCTATCATGAGAAAACAACTTCATAAGATTCATAAGAGTAGACCATTACGTACACAGTGCTCTGTGGGGTGGATTTGGGGAGTCTGAAAGCAAACCACATGAACTTTTTTATGGAAAACGGAGGAAATAATATGTTCGACACATGACCATTTAGGGCGGTTTACACATGAGGCTGCAGGTGACTTGATACACTTTCCTGCTGCCGGTCTCGTACTATTCAACTGATCAACGCTTGTTAGTGGTGCTGTGCAGAGAAGTGAAGGAAAGCACCAGCATAAGCAAGCGAGAAAACATGGATATAACAAGGCACAATTAAAGAATAAAAAAAGGTTTGCAAATGTGATAAAGAAAGAAATGAATTTATGTCAGTAACACTTTGTTGACAAGAAAACTCCACTGGGCACCTTTAAAGAGCCTGTGGATGTTTAACCAGCGCAGACATCAATGAAACACCTGCAGTACACTGACATGGACATAAAAACAGCAGCTGAGGTCTCTCGGACAGATGGGGTGTTTGATGTGGCCAGGTGTGCATGCAGGTTACTCAGGGGGTCTGGGACTCCGGCCGGTCCATGAGGGATTTGATCCAAGTTGTACCGTTTAGGAGTTTTGTGGTGGCTATAATATACTCCATCCCGCTGTCTTCCATTTGAGAGAGGAAACGAAGAGCGGCTATTTCTGCATATGACACTCCACCGAGGAAGAACACCAGCGTGGTTCTGTTCTCCCCCTGCTGGCCTGCACGACAGTACAAGAAGATGCATGTTACCCAAACAAAATCGAACACCAACAATAACTAAAAAGGGGAAACTGCTTCATTGATTATAATGGCTACAGATCCATTACAGAATTCATTTCAAGATTGCATTGATTACTTTTAATCCTTGTGATCAGAAATTAAAGCTTAGTACCACACAGTACCAGGCCTTAAAACAAAGGGGAATCATACTTTTATGGTTTAAGCCTAAACACTATGAAGCAATTTCTCAAAATATTTAAAAGCATTTAAATGTCGACTCAAAAGTTTTTATTGTTGATATATTATATTTTGTTGTTTTGTATTTCTGTGTTATTGTTGTTGAATTCCCTAATTTTACAGCATTTTATTTAGTTTTATATCTCTATGATTTACTAGCTGAGCACCAATATTGAACTGTACTGGTATAAGGTATGGCAACTTGTAAGTCTGGTTTTGAATTATTGGAAATTAAGAAATATGTAGAAATTAAGTTTATTATTAGTATCATCACCATCATCATCATCATCATCATCACCATCTTCCAAATGTCTGACATTTAAGGTAAGACCTCATTTCAATGTAATTTTAATTGATATTTGCCTCTTGATATTTCTTTCTGTATTAGAACACATTGTTTCTTTGTTGTTGGAAGAACTTTAGAAAAATGAATAAAGTTGGTAAATTATCAAATAGAAGAAGTAGACAGGGACTTGATTCTTTAAAAACAACAAAAAAAAACCCCAGCTCATCCGGCGTAAGTCTTTGGAAACCTAGAGATCCAAAACTGATTTGAAAAGACGTAATTTGCACCCTCAACATGCAGTCGAGCTAGTGCACCCACTTCAAATGGGGTGTATGATTATGCTTTTAGCTTAGCAGCTACAGTGAAGATTTCTCCCGACTTTCCATCGCCATGCGGGTGAGTAGATAATGACTGAATTTTCACTTTTCGGGGAACTGTTCCTTTAACAAAATACAAGTGAATATAAAAGAGGGCCACTTTCTTTCTGCTAAAGCACCATATTTTGAAATGTGAAAACACTAATTTAGCCATCACACTCCCCCCAAGATTAGACTCCTTTATTATCACCTTTTATAATCCAGTGTAAGGCAGGCATGTAGAAACAAGTCAACTGTGTCTAATGCCCAAACTCACAGTTCTAATTAGCACATTTCAAATTGAGTGTATAATCAAATTCATTATTCATATCAGTGTAACACCTCCTCCTGCCAGTACGATGACATGGAGGAAAACTGAGGGAAAGCACAGTATGTTGTTATCTGGCCGTCTCTTCAACAGACCCAGAGAAAAGCCACAAACACTGACGGTGCTTCTACGGTATTGTCAGCTTTGTGCCATCAATCTGCTGCTGTTCAGCATTTGACCCAACAGAAACAAAGCCTGGGTCTTATCTACACGTAGCAGGCAGGCAGGTCGTTTACTTTGACTCTGTTTAGTGAGCAGCAGGGCAAACAGCAGGCCCAGTTTGTATTGGTCCTTACGTTTCTTATGAAGCCCAGCAGGCAGCTGTTGTCGCTCCTCGAAGTGTGGGCCTGGAAGCATCTTCAGCACCTCTTCGATGCTACGCCACCCAGGCCTGGCTAAGACCTGGGTCAGTCGTATGCTCAGTGGAGCATAGCCGCTGTACACATAGGAGATGTCGTTGGGGTTCTGCGGGATTGGAAAACACACAGTTAACGAGCTCAAAACAGCAAAAGTGCATGGATTTAATCCTCAGAGTTCTTTTCATAAATCTTGTACCTGTTCATTGGCATCTTCCATCCACAGTTTAAGGGTTTTTCTGATAGTGGGGTAGTTATTTCTGGAGCTCGTCTGTGGTTTCAGAAGACCTGCCTTCTCTAGGTTGTTCAATGTGAGCATGTGTTCATAACCATAGGTCTGCACAAAAGACAAAAAAGGCATTATTGCCTCCACATGACTCTGTTCAAAGCAGGATAACGGCTGAAACTACAGCAGTGGTATGGCTTTCAAATAGTGCTAACCGCTAATATTTACAGAAGAATTAACAGTGCACTGTGCAGCCAGCTGTGGTTGGGTGAAGTCAACTTCTTTCATGTGGACATGACTGATATGATGTTTCAATCACTGACTGTCAATGACTGACAATGATGAAGCATCACAGCATTATCTTCCAATAAGCCAAATGAAATCATTTAGATTTAACCACTCTGATCTTATTGTCTTCCATGTGGGGGGCTCACACCTGATCTGTGGCCGTCTGTGATGGGAACTGGGACATGGAAGATCTATACTGGAATGGTTATGCACATGATTTTCTGATTTATTTGCTAAATCATAATATAACATAGGAGACAACCAGCAAAGAATGTAATTTAATCTTTCCTTCATAAATAATAATAATCACAAAAGAAAATTACAGTATTATCGATGCAATATTTTGTGATCACATTTGAGAGATAAAGATGTGAATATTGCCCTGGTGTTTATGTGGCACTGTGGCAGGTAATCTAAACAGGAGATGATGATTTATAGTTTCACTAGAAATGAGTACAGGTGTATGTTCACTTCTTTGCCTTTACCCAAGGAAGACCGTCTGCTGCAGAAACAATTCTAGTCATACCCACAACTAAACGTAATATCACATACATTTTTTTTCTTGTTTTTATTTCTTAGGTTACTCACTACTCAAGTTACTACACAGCACAGTTTTATCTACTCTACCCATCTCTGTTAATTCCTAAGTAAATGTACCACTATTTTTTTGTTTTTTTGATGTAGCAGGAATGTACAGACACAGAAAAGACACCGCCACTGAAAACAGATCTTTATGTCTGTGACTCTACCTGGAGAATCTCCCTCTTGTAGTAGTCGAACACCTTCTGCTTGAGGCCATTGTTGCAGACTGACTGCATACACACCAGACGCAGAATCTTGATCAGTGGATCCTTTTGGGCGATGCAGTCTTCGATATATGTGTTCACCTGGACAGTACACAAACATACAATACAGTATATAAATCACTTTGTATAAACTCTTATTTAAAATCGGTACCAGGTTTAATAAGGCATTTCCAATTGTGAGGAATTCAGTAAACATTATCAAAATCATATGAAACCAGTGTATGTATGCACATATTTATGTGAGAATCATTTTTATGACAGATTAGCTTTGGAAAATCATTAAGTAGATAGTTGAAGAACACCTTGTCTGTGTCGACTCCAGTCATAAACTCCTGCTCCACTGTTAGATTATCAAAGAAGGCCTCAGATGCTGAAACAAGAGACATTAGTTAGATTTAATCACATTATAATTAACATATAGATGACAACTTAAACATACAATGCTTTAAGAAAAGAGAAAAAACAGAATTCTACAGTCCTGAAAACTGTGACAAATAAAAGATATAAGAAAAGGCTTTATAACAATGTTATTGACGTACACTACTTGTTACTTTTTAAAAACTATAGATAGTGTGCAGGATTTATGAAATTATGAACATATGGTGTGAGAATCGATCCAAAATGCTAACAGAATAAAAAGTAAATGATTTTTTTATACTTACTGGTGATGTCTTTGATCAGCTCTGCTATAGAGGTGTGGTTAGCAAGTGAGCTTCGTGCTGCCTGCATGTGAGGCAACTGAGACACAAACTGCTTTATTTCTCCCACAGTTTTGGCATTGTGGCGTTCCTGAAAGACAAAAAATATCACTTTACATGCTGAGCTATTTATAAGTTTGGTATTGCTGCTCAGTAGAAGAGAACTGGAATGACCGAATCCAACTTAATTACCACAAAAAGTCAATCACACAGCACACCAGCAAATTACATTTAGATGACAAATTAGATAGCAGGCAATTAAAATTTGTCCAAAAAAAAAAAGATTAGGAAGGTGTTTCTACAAAACAAACAAAGTTACTCCCATCTTAATAAATACTACTTGAATTTGGTGTCAATATTCACAAATTCACTTCTGACTAAACACTGAAAACACACACAATTCTGTTCTTAAACACCTTCCACATATAAAGCACCTTTCCATTACTTTAGTCACTGAAAAACCAGCTAATGTTCACCGCTTTTTGAACACTACCTTAATTTAGCTTATTAACGATCTCTTCTAATGTAGTTTGTATTGCAATCAATGTGCCTGAAGTCTGAGCTGTTGAGATAATTGTTAAGCAATCTGCTTGAACTATTAGCACTTTACCTATCTCTAAGTGATTGTCATCACTTCCCTAATCTTATGGATTTCTGTTAAGAGCTTTGTGGTAAAATGCCACAGAGATTACAGATCAGATCAGATCAGCTGGGATGTCTGGAAGTGATCTCATGTAGCTGAAGTACCAGACAATACAACTACATTTTAACATTTTTTAACACAAAGATTATACTATAATCATTTTAGAGCAGGCAAATATGCTAGACCGACATAGATGAGGCAACACCAACCTCAAAGGCAGCTGAAATGATTTTGGCCTTCTTGCTGAGGGCTGCTCCAACAGCATTGAAATTTTTGTCCCGTATTTCTGCGTACAGTTCCTCTGCTGAGTTGAGCTGTAACTTCTTGGGCTCTGTGGGTAGATCTTTACTCGCTTCACCTTGCTTCTTCTGTGCAAACTTCTCAGGGGGCAACTTGACATAACCTGTGATTAAATACAAGGAAAATAAAACCATCAAGAAACACATAAATTCACAAATTCACAATTCACATCCACATCAGACTAACACAGAAGGCGTCAAAAAAAAGATTTATTCTGACCGTTAGTGATTCCATAGATCTCATCAATGAGACCCTCGTAGGTGAGCTGCGTGGCCAGAGGGGTGAGAAGGTCAACATTACGGTCCAGGAGGAGCAGAGTATCGAACACGGGCAGGATCTGGTTCTGACTGCCGGCAAACTCCCTCTTCATCCTCAGCATCATGTTGGCGACATGCTGGGCACAAGCAGAGGATATCTTTCTCAAACAAATGAAATAACCTGGCTGCTGCTGAGCCTCTGTCCATGTGCAATTAGCATTTTTCACACAAAATGACTCACACCATACTCACCCGTGCACATTCTCCCTTCCCATATATCTGTGGAATGGTGCCATACAGCGCCTGTAAGGTCATGAGGCCTTTGGCTGTGTGGTAAAGGCTTGTCTGGTCATTTTCTAAGTAACACTCCTGCAAGAGACAAAAAAGCGTAAGACGTACAGTACAGTAAGAAAGACACCAGAGCTAATACATAAATATTTCCTTACAATTATCATTATGTTGAAATATTGGTTGAATTGTTTTTATATAATGTAAAACAAAACATAGGCCTTATTCAAACAGCAGATGAATCAGAACTGTTTCACAAATGAGATCTTTCAGACAGACTGCCCACATTGTTATTTGCAATGATCAGATCTGATTTGTGCCTCCAGACATCACCAACCTATCTGCAGGGGTTACTGTGGTCACTTCATTTGCGTCAGTAACTACGTATACTGGTGACTGGCTTTCCAACGCAGAAACATGAAAAATTCCACCTTCCATTACTGGATTCAACCTCGTCTCCTAGAAATGATGTGTGTATATTACCAAACATAATCGCTGTCTGGATGATGTTTGGAGACAGCTTTTCTTTGAGTGAATGAAACACTGTATATATATACGAAAAGGTTTAGGCAACAAAAGCACTTTGCTTAAGGTTACACAGAGATTACAGTCAAATGATAAAAAAAATCTTATGTCTCAAGTCACTCGTTACTTTTTATGTAATAAAATGCACCATGATCTTTCTCTTACCTTAGCTTAGTGCTGCCAGTGCCTAAACATGACCATAACCACGGCAGGTATGTTACTTAACAATGTTTCCTCATTATGTTAATAGACAATATCATTCATATAGCATTAGGTATATAAACATAATTTCTCAGAGACAGGGTTTTTTTTATGTTGCAAGTGACTCAAACGTCTCTTTAAAATCCAATTTGAGTCGTCGGAGCGTCCAGACTGAGACCAATCCGTGGAAAACTGCCTTCAAAAGTAGCTTGGATCCAGTTACAAAAGTCCTATTTGAAATGGTTGGGTTTTGTTTTTTTTTTTGCTGTCCAAACTTTCTAAATCTCTCTGCGCATAATCTGGATAAGCTAAAAAGAGATTTGGCCTGGCAGTTTGAACAGAGCTGGAGAAATTTTGATCACAGAGCAGCAGAGTGGTTGATACATATCTGGGATGTATAAGTTGAACACACCCTGAAAGCACTTTCATACTCCATGGAGAGCAGGTCACCATCGTAGGGGATCAGGTCCAGGATGTACTCGTCGATGTTGATGAAAGAGCCCAACACGCCCTGCTCCTTCAGCCGCTGCTCACACAGCATGCTCCTCCGAGGCACAAACAATATGTGGAAGTCTCGTGACAAATGCATCTTGTCCTCACTGAAAGGTGCACAATGCAGCACAAAGGTGTTAAATGGACAAACGGATCTCAAAGTACTTGACTGCATTACACTGTAACTGTACTTCAAGGGACATATAAACCACACCTGAATACATTCTCAGCAATGATGTCCATGAGCTCGAGCCGGGGGCGAACAAAGAAGATGATATTTTTTACGTCAGCAGAGGGGAGCCTCCCACTCTTGAGGGTGAACATCTTTTCCACTTCATGTTCCTTAAAAACACAGTTCAAAACAGTTATAAAACATGTGTTTGATATTGCTAAAAAAAACCCTGAACTGTATTGCTGTCCCTTTGACACCAGATACTTCATTTGGGTAGGGCTGCGACTAAACAATCATTTTCATTGTCTATTAAACTTTTGATTATTTTCTCGTTTTAGTTATATGTACTATTAAATGTCAGAAAATGGTGACAAATGTTGGTCAGTGTTTCCAAAAGCCCAAGATAATGTCCTTAAAATGTCTTTTTTTGTCCACAACCAAACCAAAAGATTATCAGTTTACTGTAATAGAGAAGTAAATAAACCAAAAAATATCACATTTAAGAAGCTGGAATCATAAAATTTGAACTCTCTTTTCTTAAAATATTATGCAAACCGATAAAGAGATTATCAAAATAGTTGACAACTAATCGATTAATCGTTGCAGGTCTACATATGGGCCTAGTATATAGGGTTACTTTACATTGCAAAAAGCACAAAAACTGCACAGAAAGCACTTACCTTCAGTAGAGAGTACTGAGCTATCAGTCCAAAGGGTCCCGTCAGATATTCATCCCAAACTATGGCCTACAGAGCAAAGGCACATTTAGTTTTGTGTATCAATAGCAAGACCTGAAAGATCATCTGCATGCGGAACTGTTTCAGTGTTACCTGTGATTTAGCTATTAGCTAACAGGTCCAATAACAAACCGAAATGGAGCTACTTAAAGGACAAATACGTAACATGCTGATACGGTTGTAGCTATATTGTCAGAGAATGCAGTGTTTGAATATATCCCTTGACATGGACTGTAATTTTATGTATTGTGCAAGACACTGACAGCTCCATGATAACACTAAGGCTGAAGAGGCTAGCTAGCTTAACTGTCAGGTCCTTGGATATACTAACTGTCGCTGCTTCGGCCATGTTTTACATGTTTGTGTGCTCATTACCTTGCTTCCGGCACACTTGTCCAAAAACTCTCGAAGCTCTTTTCGCGCTGCTTCTCTCAAAATGTTTAAATTAACTCTCCCGTACGACAGGTGAGCTGCCATCTTTCTGTGTCAGCAACACAACACAAGTCAGGTGACCACAGCGGAGACAATCGGTCACGTGACCAAAGAAGATTCAATATCAAGATAGTTCACACCATGGTAAAGGCTAAAAAGCTAATTCCTTCTAGTATATAAAAACTTCCTGCCGGTTAGTCGGAACCATAGACACATATACGTTTCTATATCCATCGTCTGAATGTCTTGCAAAGGTCTGAAGTTATCACAAACACGGTAACTTCCTAGCTAACAGGATAGCTTCCAACTTTGGCTTGCAGCAGCAGCTTATTAGTGTTGCGCATGCGTACAGAGTGTTCGTTAAACAACTACGCTAAAGCCAAATTTGAGAAATATTTGCGTCTCATATGATTGCGACAATCGGTAGATTTAATTTATTTAAACATTTATGTGTTGACAACATGTGTGAGAGTGGATATTTAACCATCATGTGGATGATATTAATGTGAGACGTGAATACGGAAGTAGGAGGACATTAACCTCTTGTTTCACCCGTAGTCTTTTCCTGTGTTTAGGTGTGGCAAACACACTGTAATCGCTCAAAATGATGCCCTAAATAATGTGTATCCAATTTATTTTCAAAATGAGTGTGTTTTTGCATTTTTTGCACTGATTCCGCTGAAGTTCCACATAAATATAAAGCAAAAGATGCGCAAGTCCTCCGTTTTTGGTGCAATGATGACTCATTCCATTAGATGGCGCTATGTTTCTATAGCAAGAATCAAAGTGGAGGAGTGCTCTTATAATTGAGTCACTGTTGTTAGAATTTCAGAGGTAATTTTGGGAGGATTCATTTGTTCCTGAAAAACAGTGTTTATTAACTAGACTCACGGGACTGGAAAGAAAGTACCAGTAGCCTATATTTGGTTGCTGCCAAATAGGATCTACCTGCGGGCCCATAGTTAGGGAGGATAAAAATAATCACAAATGAAAATTAAAACGACTCTGAAGATAAAAATAGAACAGTAACTCAATTCTATTAAAAGCCTTTCAGATCAAATGACAATAAAACTTCCAACAATATGTGATGTTGTGATGTGTGTGCTATGATATCATAAAGCGCAGTTACAAGTTACTACAGCCAATACATAATCTTAGAAAAATGATTTGTCGATAGGGCTGCATGGGTGATGAGACAGATTTAGACAGTGTGCGCTGTTAAAGAGACAATCGCATCAGGTGATGACTGCCCACTTAAGCATCAGTGTTATCACTTCAGATCCAGGGGTTTCCTTCCCAGGGTACCAAGGGCTTTCCATCCTCCTCCACGCAGGGTAGAAGACGAGTTCCCACGCATTGTGGAGCTCCGCTGTGCCTCTCCAAACAGACTACTCCTCCAGGCGAAAAAAATAAAAGCACGGGTTTTGGTGACAGGCACCATGCGCAATGACTGACTCTGTGGTCGGCTCCAAGCGCAGCACACAAATTTAGTCCGCATCATTCCCTGACAGCTCCCAGAGAGAGAGGAGAGCGGAGAGCAGGGCTGGATTCTCAGGTAGGCTTTTTCATCTGCTTCGAAGGTTTTTTTTCAAACATTGCATCCTCGAGCTAAAAATCCCTGTGAGGTTACTGCGTTTGTCCAGTGACTCAGTGCATCAGAATTTCTCATTTACAAGTTGAATGAATGCAGCATTTCATTCACAGGAGAGATGGATCTCTTATGGAGGAACGCATTCATGACTTGTGTTTGTTAATTTGATGGAAATGGAACATTTTTGGACATTTGTCTTTATGAGTCTGTTACTTACTGAGTCATTTGAATGGGGAAAAAAGCATTTGTGAATGTGTGCAGTGCAACTCAGTATGCATGGAGCTGCTGCTAATTAACCTATGTGAGGTACAAATTATGCAAATGAACATTTCATTGATTCCTTTGTTTTATGGAAAACATGTCTTTCTCTGCAGCTGAATGTTCTTGTCAGTCATGCAGAGATGTTAATGGAGCTGATTGCCTCTTATTCCAAATTGTTGCATTGATTTTACTACAGCATGCTTTGCTGTTGTGATTATGAGCTCATGAATGGCTGATAAATATAACTCTTGGTGGAGCTTGATAGGCTTCGTTAAATCCTCCGAAACAAGACTGGAGGCTGGCTGCACTTCCTTGTTGCAGATCTGATAGAAGAAAGCAGACCTGGTAAGTCATGTGGGAGATTGTGTGGTTGCGGTCCCTGGGCGTTGCTGCAGGATTTTTAGGAGCGCACACTGGGGCTTGATGTGCCTGCAGACTGGGAGGAAAACATCAGTGATGCCTCCTGATGCTGGTGTGGGCAGGGCAGCTCTCAACTCCAGCTGTGTCACCACGGGGGTCTTCTCGGTCGCCTACTTGTTGTGATATTACCTCATCCTGCACCCGTGGGTTATTACACTTTGTGGGTCAGAGCGGTGCGTGTCGTAAACAGGACTTATGGGACCAAACCAGTGTGTTGCATCTGGTGTTAATATAAAAAGGAGGACAGGAGAAAGGAAGCTGGGAATCTGCCTCCTCGGTTCCACCATCTCCAACTCCTCCTACAGACCTGAAGCATGGGGATTAAATGGGGGAGGGGAGGAAAAAGACTGAATGAACAGTCTGAGAGATATCTGCAGCTGCCTCCTCTCACATGAGCAACCACAGTAGTGATTGGACGACACCCTTATAAGCTGGTACCTCTCTCTGTGTGATTCTGACTCTCTTCCAGCACATTGCTTTCTGTCCAGAGGAGGACCAAGAGTGAAAAGGGGAAAATTGTTTCTTTGGACATGAAATGAAAAAACAAGACATGGAGAGAGCACTAGTAGGAAACATAGGCGTTTAGGGAAAAGGTGAAAAAAAGATGGAGGAAGTGCTCTGCACACTAACTGCATAATTTAAAGCTGTAGGATACGAGGCGACTGTACCCATAATCCCATGTCTTCAGCTTGTCTTTTCCCTCTAACCATGACGCCCCAGCAAGATGCATCATTTCAGACGAATTGCAACCACGTTTATTGATATGAGCAGTGATCCACTGGCACTATCACTGCAACAATGACCCGTTCTGCACAAGCTTTGAAATTTGGCACAGGTACAGTCCACTACAAACACACAGGCTGGTGGACACACACGCACACACGCAGCTTTTAATCATTCTCATCTTCTGATCTTGCTGTTACCATGGCCACAGTTGGTAAAGGTGCATGACTCTAAGTTCCTCTGAGCTCCTCACAATCCATATATGGAGCTTGGAGCCCAAATCATATGTTACACTCTAAATATCTGTTGTTTTCCGCGCCCCGCTTTGGAGCATATTTCTCAATTTGTTCTATGAGAGATGATTTTTCTGCCGTTTGTGGCCGAGCTTCAGAAGGGAGTGGCTTCATCTCTCAGAGTGAGACAGACTCGGATGAGAATCGATTCACCAGCCTCACTGAAACTGGTGATTAGATCTGCCTAAATACTGTGGCATATTGGAAAAGACAGATGTAATTAATGTGGCCTTTAAACAAAGTTCTCCCAAGAGAGAAAGGAGTTAAAATCCATCTATATATGGTCAAATCTATAAACAACAGCAGCCCTTCTTGAAGCAACATTTCTGTCCAGTGCCACTTTATACACTCGGACAGATATATTCAGCTGAGTAGAATCACCGCTGTGCATGTGTTGTGGCTGCAGTAATGCTCCAGAAGCTCCGAGTGATTTCAAATAAACAAACTTTGCATTTCAAGTCACATAGCCGAGCTTCCAAACCAGACCAGAACAGCTTCTCGTTTGCCAAGAGATCTGCTGAAAAACACCCAGGGGCATTGTACCTGCTAGTGTGCAGCTGGGACAAGAGGGAGCGTCAGATATCCAGCAGCTGAACCGTGCCAGGTCTTCAGAGCAACAAAGAGACAGAATCATGGCCCACCACACCGAGGGATCGATACGAGATCGCACTTGCTTCTTTCCATGTTAAGAACCATGTAGTTTATCTCAGCAGACCACCAGCTGCAGGTCACTTCTGGTTAGTGGGGAATAAATGTATCTTTACAAGAGACCTTTACTGCTCTGATTTAATGCCCCTGTCCAGTAGTACTTGTTTCCCGGAGATAAGATGGGAGGAAATTGAAAGAGCATGACTGGTCAATGCATCAGCAGCCAGTCCTCCAAGTCCTACCTCTTACCCCTCGGGCACACAGGGATGAATCATCATCAGCCAAGAAAATTTGAGACTTAATGCAGGCTCATGCTTGGAGTGCAATTAATTGAGTGCTCCATGTCCGATAGCCTTTTACTTCTGTAGTTCTAAAATAAGGCTTGGATGAAAGAGGCCTCTGAGTTACATCAAAATGTCTGAGACAATGTGGGTCAGCAGACATTTTTTGGCTAAATTTGAGCTCCTATAGGATATGGACTGCTAAATCAGAGTGTTGATTTAAGAATGAAATCCTCAGCCCCCTCCACGTTGAGGTCTGTTCGGCCAGGCCAGCAGTGATAGCGAGATAACAGCATGGTAGCTTGTTGGTCACTGGATGGTCTTTCCTGTTTGTTCTCCAGCCATGCGGGACCTGGAGCCATGCCTGCCGAGAGGATGTAGTTGTGTGTATTTCAATCGATGCAACACTCTCGCATTTGAGAGGTGAAGAGTCCTCACAGATGGTTCCGCAGATGGTCCCTGTCAACGCCGTTGTCTGACTGAAAACATGGATAATTTGTCGATGCCACGGACCCAAAAGGCTAACAAACATCCTTAATGCTTCCCAAAATAGAATTTTTCTCAATCTGTCCGACCCTCTGTGATCTTTTTCTACCCCCAAATCCAATGTTCTGTGAATAATTTCTGATAGGGATCCGAGCACATAAAGCGTGCACTAATGCCTTAAAGAGGGGACTTACATAGAGTGAAAAGCAATGGGGGTGGGAGTTGTAAATAATTAAGAAATGCTGAGTGATGTTTTCCTCCTGCAGTGGAGGGCTTGGTGGTGCAGTGCTTTACAATCTAGCCCAGGTCCAGGACTCACTCTGCTGCTATGTTGGCATCTCTCAGTCTCTTTATGGGGAGTGAATGGAGTTGTGCAACGCAACTGGGGTGGGTGGTTACCTCTTTTCTTTTTGGTGCTTCCTACCCCGTCTCCCCTCTCGCCCTGCAGGCCTGGTGTGTGAGCATTAGACATCAGCATCTGAATACTTTGAGGAGTTAGTTTATAAGACCTAATGATATTTTTTTGTGGATTCATTCAGTAGAAAGGCGTTAACCACTCATAACTCTTTAAAGGAACAGTTCACCACAAATAATAATTCAGTCATTATCTATTCACCTCCATGCTGATGGAAAGTCGGGTGAAGTTCACACATAACATTTCTGTAGCTTCATGTTGCAGCATTCTCCCAAACAACTGAAGAAGAATGGCACTCTGTAGAGTGCAAACCTCCGCCAAGGCCCAACAGTCCCCTGTTATCCAAGCCTAATTCAAAATCAAACTCAAAGCCCTGTATCATTCTAAATTTTAAACCACCAGTAACTGCTTAACTGTAATATAAGATGATCTAATTGGGTAAAACGTTCTCGCTCTCCCCACGTCATATCCGTTCGGATATTCTTCTAAAGATGCATTTAAACCATTGGTACCTTTCACAATTTGTTACTGTATAGTGGCTGGAATTAAGTCTACCCTTTTGTAAACATATTTAAATCCGCTAGATCCGGATTTGTGTTAGTGTCCGCATCAAATTGCACTGACTTAAAGATACCAGCCACCTTAATACGGCTGATTTTACCATGCATAATTCCCTGAGAAATTAACACAATTTTCAAAAAAACACCTGATCTATTCTAATGTCATAACAAGTGAAAGACAGTTCCTGCATCGGTCCCTTTATCTGGATCCCCAACAGTTAATGGGGTTTATTCTGTGCCGAGACCCATCCTCCATCCAAGATTCATGGAAATTTGTCCAGTGGTTTTTGTGTAATCCTGCTGACAAACCAACCAACAAATGGACACGGGTGAAAACACAACATAAAATGGCTCTATGCAGCTCGTCTAGCGTAATCAAAGTCTCTGCAAACCCAGAAATCCAATATTGATTTGAAAATTGTTATTTACACCCTAAACACACGGTCAAGCTTATGTACCCACTTAAGACGGGGTGCGCTAATACACTAGGTTAGTAGCTACAGTGAAGATTTCAGCTTAAAAAAGTGTGTAAATAACATCTTTTCAAATCAGTTTGTGATCTCTGAGCTTCTTGAGACATGGATTACACTAGATGAGCTGTATGGATCAATTTTATAATTTTTCTTTGTGGTTTTTTTTTACGTTTTGAAACAAGTCCCCATCTACTTCAGTTGTTTAGGAGAATGCCGCAGCGCTGTTTTGCTGTGAAGCTCCAGGGTGAACTGTTCCTTTAAGTATGGTGCACTCCAATAAAGCTGTTTAATGGTCTGATCAGCTGTGTGGTGGTGCCAATTACAAGTCTAGATATTTAACAGTCTGCACAGACCTTGAATTTCTTTTTGTAATTAAACCCACCACCCACACGCAGCACGTTGTACTTTTTGATGACATGTTACCAACGTGTGAGTCAATGTTATTGTCAACTAATTCATGTTTTTTTGAGGAAGTTTTATTAAAGGTCCGTAGATGACTCATAGCTCAAACTCTAAATTAGTGAATTTGACCTGTGGTTGGCTCTCAAATTGAGTCTGTATTTATAGATGGGAGTGAAGAAGAGATTTGATTTTTTCAGTCTGCTCAGGCATGATGTTCCAGATCACCACGGGAACTTGAGTCGAAGCTGTAGACCGGCCAAGACTCTCTCCTGACTGAGGATCTCAGGCTGTGTTCCGTTTCATAATACATAAAGCATTCTGAGTTACAGCCAGGCCAGATGGTGGAGGAAGACAAATTAGTAAAAAAAAAAAAAAAAAGTCTTTTTAAACCTGGCTATTTAAATTTCTTTTGCAGTTTTAATGTTTAAGATGAAAGTGCATTTCAGTTTATCAATATTTTCGTATAATTTATAAAGTAATAGTATAAAAAGAGGAGAAGAATTTAATAACCAGACATCCATGCTTCAAAATAATATTTTTTTGGACAGATGAATCCTGTTGCATGATGTTGTCCATAGTTTCCCAACATGATAAATTATGAATATGAAGTCCCACAAGGCGGTACACGCCTGGTAATGGCTATGTTCAGAAAAAATAGCGAGTTTCTTGCAGCAATGTGAGAGATTGTGTGTGTGATGCGAGGTTATTAGGTCTTTAATAGGAAAAGCACCATGGCTATGGCTGATGAAACATTGATGGTGACAGCAACATGAAATAAATGTGCATGGTTCCACCAGGATTATTTAATCATTTGGTCGTGTGTGTATGCTGCGCTGACATTAATATCAACTCTGGCATCTGCCCAATATCAGCACCTTCAAAAATGTTTCGGAAGAAAAAGTGCTGATCTGAGTCCACGGGGACTCTGCGTTGGCCAATGGTAAGGGTTGTTGGTGATTGGTTGGGGGCTACAGCTGAGCTTTAAGGCGACCTCCATTATGTATAAGTAAGTCGTACCCCGAGGCATTAAAATACAAATGGGGGCCTGATGAAAGATAAATTAAAATGAAACCAATTGTGGGACGTTGCATTGATCTCCGATTCTCATTAACCCATTTAAGAATTGTCCTTCTTTGAGGATGGCGAGGGAATTGTTGCCCTGGAATTTAAATGTTGTGTTTCAGGTTCATTATCTTATATATGTTAAAAAATAGCACACATAGAATGGTGTAAAAAAAAAAAAAATCCGACTTATTTCCTGTCAGGTTACTAATTGTCTGGAGACTCACCGATTGACCAACCAGAGACTGGAATCAGCCGGTTGTAGGCATGACCAGCCGTCAGATATATCCAATTCTGTGCTGGTCTAAATTGACTTGACACACAAGTCTCCCGCCCCCACAACGGGACCACAAGCCCCAACAGAAAAAATACAGAAATATTTTATTTAAGTGACCTCATTTATGTGTACTTGTTGTGCTTTTGCTTTCATTTTCGGTCGCACTTTCTAGAGCAGAGCGTTAGAGTTTTCTTTGGGGAAAGTAAAACATTGTAGTCGAGGGTTATGAATGCAAAATAACAACAACACGGTATCGCCGTTTGCTTTTAACAGCAGCGCATTAGACAGACGCCTTCTGTACTTTTCCCCATAAGAGTCCCTGATACCAGTGCACTTATGGGTCACTGAATAAAATAGCTTACAACATTTTAGATAAAGTGGGATGTACCACAGTTAATTTTCAGTCTGATGGTATTTATACAAAAAAGCTCTGTCCAGTAACGGACCACTTTATTTTGAAATCTGTTTGAGTGAGGGTGAGAGAACGTCCTGTAACCTGGTGCAGTTTTGGAGAAAATGGAAGAGTTTTTATAAACATACAAATGTTGACAATACTGAAACTTAAGTGATAACATTGCCAAAGATTGAGAGTTTGAGACATCAAACATTGTATTTCTATCTTTTGTCGTTTTTTGTTGAATCACTGAAGGGTTCTGTTTCTTATTGAACTCTGGAGTCTTTATTTTTGCGATTTTTTTGGAAAATGTAAATTACAGTTGTCAGGTCATAAAAGTCTCAGTCCAACAATACCATAGCTTAAATTCCAAAGTCAAATCGAATCGTATATATGGAGAATCGTGACACTTCTATTGATTATAACATGAAAACATTGGTGTAAAACCTTGCTTTTACACAACCTTTTTTTTTTGCTGACCTCAGTACAAAGGAGATGACTCTCTTCCCTCTAAACCCCCGCCCCCCCCACCCCCCCAGCTCTCAGTGCTGTATGCATAATGATCCATGTCGGATCAATCCACCAAAGCCCCTCTGCCTCATTCTCACTCTACCTGCTTTTTCAGTTCTTGTTTCAAAGAGCACCAACATCTTGGAGAGAAATGTGTCCATCTGTCAGCCATGACCAGGTGCTCTTATCCAAGTACACTACTTACACTACTTTTCCTATCATATGCTCTGCAGTAATGACAAATACACCTGCTATTGAAAGTCACACAACAAGATTAATCAGTGCAAGAGTCTGATAAGACTTAAAGCTAGATGCTTTAAGGAGGAGATGCTAGATGTTGAGCTTCCACTGAGTATCAAGTATTCAAAGAGAATGCACGGCGCTGTTTCTAAAAATGGATCGAAAATGTGTAGGGCGCGCCCTGGGAGTTGTGTGCATACATCCCTGAAGATGTACAGATGCAGATTTGTATTGACTACCCTCTCAGGCCCTGAGGAGGAGACACAGGTTTCTAATTTGGTCCTCTCTCCACCCCCATATGAAATTCTATACAGGAGAGATCCTGCTGGGCTGGGTGACTTATGATGATCAGGCAGATGACTAGCTCGAGTCGATTCTCCCCTGCTGGTCTTTCCTGTTGTCATCTCACACATGATCTGTTACTATTCATGCCTGGTGTATTTGTAGACACTGTTGTGTGGTTGGATTGCACCATTCTGGGCATCGCTTTGCATATCGCCACGTCTGAAATCATCGTTGCAGACGCTTCGTGACATTTCGGAAAAAGAGAAAAACAAACACAGGAAAATATCTGCTGCTCCCAAGAGAAGACTCCACCACCTGCCTGAGTCATCTTATATGGGAGGAAAACACGTACAAGATGAGTGTTGCACCAAGTCAGAATCACAGATGACGCAGATTAGTTGCATTAATTATCTCGGTAGCGGAGAGGATGACAGTCTGAGGGTCACAGTGATGTCATAACTGCAGAATAACAAGGCCGAATATGACGTTTTGGTCATGACAGTCCATTATAATTGGCTTCAGGTACATTTCTGAATGTAACATGTATGGTGAACGTGATATGACATGTTTTTGACATTTTATGGTGACTGGGCTGCTGATTTACTTTTCTTTAGGTTCAATTTTCAATTTTATGTTGTTACAATGCTGCGCTTATGATCTGGTTAGGCTAAGGCACAAAACACTTGGTTGGGGTAAGGAAAAGCTCATGTTTTCGCTTAAAATACCTGTTTTGGTCGGCAAAAGCATAGCTTGAGATGTCCCGTCTTCCCGTCAAAAATACCCATGTTTTGTCACCACAAACAAGGCTGACAGCACTGTTGCAGGGGCTCCGTGACATTTTGGAAAAAGAGAGAAAAACAAACACAGGAAAATATCTGTATCTTTCCCCAGAGAGGAATCCACCACCTGCCTGAGTCATCTTATATGGGAGGAAAACACGTACAAGATGAGTGTTGCACCGAGTCAGAATCACAGATGACGCAGATGAGTTGCATTTATTATCTCAGTAGCGGAGACGATGACAGTCTGAGGGTCACAGTGATGTCATAACTGCAGAATAACAAGGCTCAATATGACATTTTGGTCACGATGGCCCATTATAATTGGCTTCAGGTACAATTTTGAATATGTAAAAATGTGTAAACCCTCTCTGACTGCACAGCAGATGAAACCAGGCTGCACGTTTCTGTGTCTGAAGCAGCAAAGCCTATACTGACAGCTCTTTATGAGAAAAGTGCATATACGATCCTTTAGACTATCTCCTGAATGCTAATTGGATTGTCAGCACGGAGTCCACTTCAGTGATGCAGTAACATCTATCCCCAGCACCAGAGAGCTCTGACTTGTCTGAGTCAGTGATTACCCAGCCCAAGTCTGACTACCCCCTCCCATCTGTCTCTCTTCCATCCACCTCTTCAGGACAATCATGTTAGACAAAAGTGGGATTATTAATTTTGGCAAGTGAAGGACGGACACACTTGAGAGCCTCTGTGTATAGGATATATATCTATATATTGTACAGTCAGAATGATGTCTGAGCTGCAGACTGATGCTGAAAAGTGGAAAAAGCACAAATGCTCCCAGAGGAGCGTGTTGCCACTGTTGGTTGGATGCAGCAGCAGCGTCAAAGGAAAAAGCCCACACCCAGAGTGTCTATTGATAGCACAGCGAATTTGTTGTTATTCTGTGAATCCCGCAGGCAGTGCAGCAACAGATTAGAGCTCAAAAGGTATGTAGCCTGACGTTACGCAGCATAATGCGAGCAGCTGAATGAGGGAGACAGCGGCGCACCCCTCCCTTTCGCTCCCTCTTTCACTTTCTCCAAGGTTCTATAGTGCCAGATTTTACTGCTGCGAAAAAGCTGAACACAAGTGAAACTTATTGATTTAGCTTTTAGCCTTATCATTATCCATCCTTTATAGTATCTCCGTCCCATATGGTACCTGCACTCTCCTCAACCTGCACCATCACAGCTCTTGACAGGCTCCACAGAGGCTTTTACTTCCTCTTGTTGCTCGTTTGCAGAGCCGGCTGGTCCCCTCTGGTTTGTGGCACTTCCCCTCAGGACATACACTGCTGTGTCCTCCGGCCTGTCACTGCTGCTGCATCGCTGCATGTATTGTCTGATGTCTGGCAGAGGCTTGAAGTCAACTGCACCTCACACACACACTGAGCAGACGTGCCCAATGGCATTCGCCTCAGTGATTCCTGTCGGCATCTTCCTATCGTCTTTACTATGTCAGATTAAATTACACTGCTAGTGTATCGTGTATGGCTACATTTGACAACTCACTGTCTGCCGCTGTCATCATTAGCAATGGGCTGTGTTTCTCAGCGTGATTTTTTTTGCACCGTGTACACAAACAATTGCAAAAGCTTATCTCCTGTCATCGAGTACTTTAAACACACTGATGACACAGCCATCTCGAGTCTCCTCCTCAGCAACACTGACTCTCTTCTGGACTACAAACAATACAGTCCCAATTCCCAACCCCATCAACAGAATAAATGTTGGCAATGTATTTCTTTTTGTTGCAACTTTATGTTTCTTTACAATAAATATTTCTATTGTGTGGCTGTGATGTGGTTAGGTTCAGACACAAAAAACACTTGGTTAGGGTTAGGAAGAAATTTAATTTTGGCCTAAAATACCTCTTGTGATTGCCACAAACACGGCTAGAAATTGTCCTGAGGTCACCTTAAAAATATCTAGTGATGTCACTCTTACAAATGTTGAAACACTGTCGTCCCTCCTCAAAGATATCCAGTGGTTTCTCTCTTTTGCAGTCTTGAACTGCAGCCACTGGCCAGGCAGCCTTCTTACCTGTACCTGCCACCATCCCCTCCACTGACCCAGTATTACAATCTGGTCATAAACATGTAATGTGACGTGATACGACAAATATTGTAGACATGTTAATTAGTAAGTAGCCTATGATACGTACAAATATTAACCTATTAGTGATTTGCAGAATTGTTACCTGCCAACAATGTAAGGGGCCGATTTTTTTAGGTTCAGGTTTAAATTTTAGGTTTTTACAATGCACAAAACACCTTGATTGGGGTTGGGAAAAGATCATGTTTTGGACTTAAAATATCTGTTTTGGTTGCCACAAACTCGGCTAGAGATGTCCGGACGTCTCGTCAAAAACATCCAGTGTTGTTCCCCCAGACATGGCTGGAGATGTCCCGGCTTCTCGTTTCAGTATCCCGAGTTTGTCGCCACAATCACAGCTGCAAATTGTCCCGGTGTGCTTAAAAATATCCAGTGGTGTCATGCTCACAGATGTTGAGACACAGTCTCGAACTGCAGTCAGTGGCCCGGCAGCTTTTTCACCTCGTAACTCAACCACCATGTTCTCCACCTCCCGATATTGACAGTTAGGTCATAAACATGTAACGTGAATGAATTATCAACATGGTACGTAACTATGACACGTACAAATGTGAACATATCAGTGGTTCCCAGAAACCTTTTATCCTGGCAACTGAGCTGCTGGTGGTTCACAACATGGGAGTGCAGATAAGCTCCTTCTTATAAGCTCAGCGGCCCTCCCCCTGAAAACACCTGACCCACACTCCCAGACCCTCCAGCATCCCCGGAGAAAGAGTAGAAGTGATTGAGCCAATACTGTAAATACACAGACATCACTTTGGATAAAAGCTTCAGCGTCAACCAGCACACCATGAAAACTCAGAAATATTTGAGACAACGACTCTTAGTCATCCTCGTCAGCACAGACTCACCTCCTCCTCCTCCTCCTCCTCCTCCTCCTCCTTCTGCTGTATCGTAGCATAATTGAGTCACTCCTGCTATATGGAACCATCTGTTTCTTTGATATGTGTCGAGTGACAAACTGGAAGGCATTCCTCACAGTTTCACTTACAGCTGCCAAAGTAATCGGTCTTGCCACCTCCTATTTGGAAAGCACATATACATTTACCCACACCCAGTGTCGTTTCACTGTGGTCACTAATGTACAGCAGGGCTCGTTTGTCATACGCTTTGCTCCGCCTGTTTTACCCTGTTAGAATCACTGTCTGTCAGCTTAGTTTACGTTTGTATTTAACAGATCTATTGTGTTTGTGTTCTGTTTGCGGTGTTTTCCTGTGTTCAATTATTGCACAAATATGTCTGTGGATAGAATTTGATAAAACAGGCTTGGCAGGAGGAGATGGTTCTGACTCGGCTTTAAATCTGGCACCAAGAAATGTGCTTGCATCGCCACTGGCAGCTGATATTGTTGTTATTTCAGACTTAATATGTAGATTCATAGAAAGCAAGCAGATGAAGTGGAAAACATGATTATTTGATGATGATTATTGATTACTTATTGATTTTTGATCTATTTTAGTAGCTGTTCTGGTGGTCACTGATGATGAAGTCATCATTGGCTACCTTTTAAATCAGCCCTGCATCAGTGTGTGGCAATCAAAGGAAGTGGATCTGGTGACTTGCCAAATATAAAGTCAGCAATGTCCTGGCTCACAAATTTGTACGCAATTAGGGCTGCAGCTAACTATTCACAATTAATCAATTAGTCCATAAAATGACAAGAAATAATCATCATAATTTACCAGAACCCAAAGTGACATCTTCAAATTGCTTCTTTTGTTCAACTAACACTCCAAAACCCAAAGACTCTTCATTTACTATCATACATGATAAAGAAAAGCAGCAAATCCGCACATTTAAAGGTTAGCTCCACCAATTTTCCATATTAAGTAAGTGTGTTTACGGGTCTTGGGAAATGCTACTGCATAAGTGACAAAAGTTCACCTTTTGTGGCTCCAGAGGAAGCTGCATGTAATCTCATACATTTCCTCCAGTGATGTCACTCAGTGGTTAAGTTGCACTGTGGGTAATGAGTAATGGTAATGAGTCCAGAAGTGTTATATGAGTGCAATGCTAGGCCAGTGGACTGCTTTTCATAAGGTTTTATACTTCTTTTTCACATACGCAGTAGTACACACCAAGACCTGTAAACACACACGTGTGAAATTGGTGGTTACCCTTCAAGAAGCTGCAACCAGCAAATGTTAGACATTTTAGCTTGAACATTTTGCCCCTTAACTCAGTGCGGCATGAGATAAGGATAGAGGGTAGCTTTAAGCTTAAATTCACCCAAAAATGAAAATTCAGTCATTATCTACTCACATCCATGCTGATGGAAAGTCAGATGAAGTTTTGCAGTCTACAAACAGTTTCTGGAGCTTCACAGCAAAACAGCATTGCAGCCTTCCTGCGAAACAACTGAAGTAGATGCAGACTTGTTTTAAAATATTTATTTTTTTTAATAAAAATAAAATATAAAATGGCTGCATATAGCTTGTCTGACATAATCCAAATCTCTGGAAGCCCTGAAATCCCAGCTGTTATTTACATCCTTGATGCACCCACTTCAGACGGGGTGCACGCTAACGCTGTTAGCTTTGCAGCTTTAGTGAAGATTTTGTCTTATAAAGGGAATAAATCTAATCTTTTTAAATTAATTTGGGCACTTCCAGAGACCTAGATTATGATGTATGAGCAAAGTCCACATCTACTTAAGTTGTTTGGGAGAATACCTGCTTTACTATGAAGCTCCAGAAATGTTTTGTGGACTACAACACTTTACCACATCACAGCGGGGTGAGTAAATAATGACTGAATTTTTACTTTTGCGTGAACTTTAAACCTTTAAAGTATGGACTGAAAGAGAAATAACTTGTCATGGATTTGTGACTTCTGACTTGACTGACAATGGCATGATTTTTCACCCAAATTAAAAAGCTCTTTTCGGGACATTAGTTTAAGATCATCTGACTATTTCATGCTTTATTCATCTTTCTTCTTTCTTTCTGTCCACCTGCAGGCTGTGATACCACAGCATGACGGACACTGTGATGAGCAGCAGCTCGGATCGCTGGGTGTCCAACGACAGACAGAGGATGCATGCTGGGTAAGAGTGGTTATCAGAGCATTTTCAGATTGTTAAGCTTCTCTATACGTCTACCAACACTATGCTGTTCTCTCCGTTGTTTCACCTGCATCCCTCCGATGTGTGACACAGTGATAAAGAGCAGTAAGTAGACAAACTCCTACTCCACCCTCTCTTATCTGCATCACATATGTCTGTGTTGATGCAGTAAATGTGTGCTCATTCATTCATTGTGTTTTCTCTGTTCACACGTGTATGCAAATGAGCTGATTGGATATCATGTAGTAAAATTATGGAAGCAGTGTAACCGCAGCTGGAGAAAATGTTTTTGGCTGACAGGGGCAACTGGACCACGCAGCCAGGCCCTGGTTCTAGTCCAGACCTGACAGATGAGGAGAAAGAGATTATAAACAGTGTGATCGCCCGTGCTGAGAAAATGGAGGCCATGGAGCAGGAGAGAATCGGGTGAGAGATTGTAAAACATGTAGCGGTTTCTCCGATATGTGTGTATTAAAGGGAGATCACCTGATACATTTCGACCTGCGTTAATTAACAGTGACATTTTAAGCAAGATTTCACCCTGTGCTGCTGCAGGCGCTTGATAAACAGGCTGGACGACATGAAGAAGACTGTATGCGGTGATGGAATGTCCCGCTGTTTGCTGTGTGGGGAGACGCTGGGCTCACCTGGGGTCAGCTCAGTGGTGTGCGAGGACTGCAAAAAGGTGAGTCAGACACACTCCTCTGCTGCATCACACAAAAGTTGGGAAAATATAATAGGTCGTGGCCTATGAGCTGTGTATTTGTAATAACATCGTAAAGGGCGAGCAGCTGGAAACCTCTATTTTCTCCTGTCGTGTAGAACATGTGTACCAAGTGTGGTACACAGTGTGGCAGTCGGCCTCGCGCCGTGTGGCTATGCAAGATCTGCAGAGAACAGCGAGAGGTGAGTGCTTTACACCTGTGAAGAAATAACAGAAATCGATTGTGTGTTGGAAAGGCTGTGACGCGTATTTCCTCGGTTTCCTCAGGTGTGGAAGAGGTCTGGTGCCTGGTTCTTCAAAGGTTTTCCTAAGCATTACCTGCCTTCACCCATGCCATTATCTAAAGGAAAAGAGACAGCTGGCCAGGATGCAGCAGAGCCAAAGGGGCGGCCAGCCTCTCAGCCCAGGGAGGCAGTAACCAAACCACAAGCAGCAGGTGAGAGTAGCCCCTTGAGCTTTTAGTCTGCGGTCTTTCATAAGCCATGATGAATTTTTACGTCAGGCAACTTGCAGGTCCTTTCCACCATTTGTGATTGACTTGTTTGCTTGTTGTCACAAACAGTTACTTTACATTATGTCAGACTCCTGCCTCTGAGCAGCACGTTTCAGGTAGGTTTCCAATATATAGAGAGCTCTTTATGAAGGCATCTGCTGAGATGGAGGGGCAAAGTTACGCCCCTTCCGTTGGACCACCATAAGACCTTATTTAAAAAAAAACATGTCCATTAGTGAACTGCGAAACGGTGCCATGAATTACCATACGAAGCTTGTCAGGGAGGTCTAGTTAGCTGCTAGCGTTAGCTGTCTTTCCTTCTAGGGTCCAGATGTGATGACAAATGGCCAGATGAAATCAGCGCTGATACCCCATGACTCAAATCATGACACAGAGTATCGTCTGTAGTCACAGATTAAGGGGGGGCAGAAATCACAGTTGGTAGTGCCCCCCTAGGTAGTTCACTATTTAAGGTGCGCACCCACCCAGATACTATACAAAATCATTAACAATGGAGAATACCACGATTAGGGGGTGCAATCCCTGCAGAAACAAAGATAATATTTAAATGTTTTCCTTATTGGTGATACAGTTTTGACCCCGATAAATAGGCAAGTCAAAACAAACGGCAACTCCGCAGTCTCATTAGATCAGCATCTGCACATGAACCCTCATGCAACCCTGCCTCTCATTGCTCTTTTCCAAACCATCAAACCTTTTATCTGCTTCCCAAATTTGGCAGCACCGCCCACAGTTGCAGAGGAGGGGGATGAAGAGCTCAATTAAGCTGTCGGAAGGTGCATGCTGTGACACAGGCATGAGCCTCCAGGTGGTGCTGGCACAATGGGTCGCATCGTAACATTTCACACTTTCACCGTGATTACCTGAGCAGCGTGATTTCCCCCATATAAAAGAGAGGCGTAGCTTGAACAGACAGACAGACCATATAGCTGCGGCATGTACAGTAGTCGACTGCCACAGCTTGTTGTATGTAGGTCAATGCCTTTGCAACGAAAAAGCTGCAACATCAAAAGTATCCAGAGAGACTAGGGAGTATTACACATTCCACTGCAGTAGGAGCCTGAAGTGGTGTGATTATGCATGTCTCCCTCATGTATAGTGTGTCTGTGTATTTACTGTAACATGCTATCCGTGGTTATTTTTAGCACCAGAGCCACAGGGCCGTGCTGGTTACCCACCTGTGGCCCCTAAACCATCAGGTGTGCGCATGGCCACAGGCGGGGCTGGCCCTGAAGAGGCGGGGCAGGGCAGCCCAGTGGTGATGAAGAAGATGGTGCCCGTCCAGAGCTCCAGACCTCAGCCTGCTCCATCAGCCTCGCTGGCCCAGCAGGGTGAGACACAGCCCTTTGCTCATACCCCAAACATTAACCCTGTCATGCATGACTTATAAAATCACAAAGTTACATCTTTTTTCAATATTTGTTTTTAGTCTAAACAAGTAAAAATTGGTGCCATCATTATAGTTGTAGTATGCAGACGTCCACTGCAGTAGTCAGAGGTATGAAAAGTGATTCTAATGTCTGAAAACCAGGCGGGTAAAACAACTTTTTTCAACTAAATGAGAGATGTAAGAAAAAGCTTTATCCAGATTTTAGGAAACATTTTTTTTACATCATTTTTCTGTGAAAAAACATCCATCCACTCCAATAGACGTTCAGCACCAAAGAGCATGTTTTTCCCATTGGATCTATATTTAGTTAAAATGGGCCTATATTTAGATAAAGCCTGATGATTGTTTAAAGGAGACATATTATGCTCATTTTCAGGTTCATAATTTTATTTTAGGTTACTACTAGAATTGATTTACATGCTTTAATGCTCAAAAAACACATCAGTTTTCTGTCTGAAACACACAATACACAGTCTCCTCTAATTGGTCAGCTCACACGTACCTGACCCAGCGCCACTAACAACAACAGAGTAGCTGTGCTAAATCAATTCTTGAGTTTCAGAACAGCTGCTAAACATAAATTACGTAGTGTGATGTCACAAAGTCACAGAGTTAAAGGCGGGACTACTGACGAGGCGTTTCAGGAGCAGTGTTTTCTGTGGGAGAGAGGAGCTTCTGGTGGTGTGGACTTTTTAACTTTCAAGATATTTTACATGCACAAGAACCCATATAAAAACACTTAAGGTAAGGGGGAAAAAAAGAAAAAGCATAATGGGTCTCCTTTAATATTGCTGTTTATTTAAACTATTCAAGTGTAAATGATATCATAAATCAACACACAAAATAAGGTAGACCTAAAAGAGCAGATTATAGCCTTTGGTGCATAACGTCCACTATTTTCAGTCACAGTAAAAAATAATGAAGAAAAATATCAGTAAAATCTGCATAAAAGTATTTCGAACACTCTATTTAATTGAAATAATTGAAATTATAATATTTAAATGATAATAAGTTAAATGATATTGTGGACAAGGCTTCTGGGGTTCTTCATCTGGTGATTGGGAAATGGTACCCCAGCTTGGATGGTTAAAAATGGCTTCCAAATATCTGTCCACTGTAGTTGACACCATGCATGAAAGGGTTCACCAAACAATGCATCCTGAACTGTGTTAATTTGTGCAGTCTCAGATGATTGAATGTGGTTGCAGGTCCAGTGGCAGGAGATGGAGGGGCCTACTCAACTAGTGCAGTTCCTCCAGATCAGAGAGCACCTCCTGCAGTAAGAGAGGAGCGGAGGCAGCCCGCTGCCTACGGTGCTCCTCCCGCCCGGCAGCAACCTCCCCCAGCTGAGGAGGAGGAGGAAGCCAACGACTATGATTCTGATGAAGCCAGTGAGTACACCATCTGCTCTCTCTTCGCATACAGTACGGTGGCTGATGTGTCGAGTTTAATTCCACCTCATGTACAGTGATTTCTTTTTGCTCATTTAAGGTAAATGGCAGCAGACGGGGAGGGTAAAGCTAAACATATTGTCATGCAGCATACAGTATTGGCTGTTGATTGACTTAATTTGGCAGCCTCTCTGTTCCGCTGAGGGACTCTGAGTCATACCATGGTGACGCTTGATTTTTGCTTTTGAGTCTGCTGGTAATAATTCATATCTATAAATTGCCCAATAGTCCTCACAAACATCAAGTATCATTCTGGCAGCGTGTATTGAGCTGGGTAGAAAATGACAAATGATCAGCACCATTTGTTATCGAAGCCTGACAATCAATATCTGAGGAAGTATAGCAGACGAAGATGTCAGGACGTCAGGAAGGAAGTGAATCACCAAATCAATACATATGCTGTGTAATTGTACAGTTTTTTCATATATCCCATTTTAATCATGAGAATGGTGCCATGCCATTCATGTTCCGCGCCTGCAGCGTCTAGCGGCCTTTATTCTCTCTCCGGGGGATTGGGTGTTAATTTATTTTATTGAGGTCCGGGAATAGGGAGCTGTGCAAATAATTTGAGATACAACGGGGCTAACAGGATATAGATTCCCCCTGTGTTTGACCCAATCCCCTGTGTTGGGAGGGAAAATGTCAGAAATAGCATTGGTTTCATGTGCCTGTTCTCTACAGAGATGTAATGGTGAGAACAGTGATGCTGCTGACTGGTTTCACTGGTTAGAACTGCTTCTGTGTTGTGGATCTGAATTTACTGGTTGTTTCAGCTTAATAAAGTAATGTTCTCTAAAAGCTGAATTCAATTGGGCATGGTTATGCTACATTTTTAATCTGACATAGTCTGATAATCATAATTTGAAGTCGGATCTCTACCAGTGTGCGTTCGATGTGTAACCAATCAGATCTAGTAGTATATCTGATTAAAAATATGGGATGATGAGCTTGTGCTGATTCTTCTTTTTCCGTGTATGGGACTGTCAGTTTGTAGAGAAATTTCACTGTTGACGGATTGCCGTGACTTTTTGCTTTGCTCCTCAGCATGTTGTAGTTCCTCTGAATATTATCAGGTCAGATTTGACTTGTTTAATTGTTTGATTTATGTTTAAAGATCTAACATGTAAGAATTCTTCACTAAAATGTCTAAAAAACGACTACAACTTTGTTATATATTTTGTTGGGTTATGTTCTTACATTATCCCAAATGTTTCCAACAGTGTTCAAACCAGAGAAATCCACAAATTTATTCAAGGTAACAGTGTGTTTAGTCACGTGTGGGATAGAGAAGTCGGCGAACGAAACTAAGTTCATGTCAGACAGATTTTTATCAGCAATAGTGTTTGTGTGTTCACCATCAGTGAAGCAGTTTGAACATGTGATGATTTGTGTTTTTTCGCGTTACTCACACGGGTGTTTGTTCGCCCCAGACAGCGAGAATACTTACTGGCTGTACTTACTGTACATTAGCCGTAAACTGGCGAGGAATGGCAAAGGTTCTTTCTCTTCTTTTTCCCCTCTCCTGTGTGTAATGTTGTGTTCATATAGTAAAGTACATTTCTCCTCCAGCTCTCGTTGGCATTCAACATTACAGAACATAAACACCCGACAATGGTGAATGGTCACCTCCGCAGATTGCTGCTACAGTCAGGTTGATAAACAGGAGTGAAGATAAATCCACTTTTTAATCCCAAAAGTTATAAAGTAATCTCTGAGCTCTTGTTAAACAGCTCCAGATCAGAGCAGAATCAGATGTGACTCTGGGGTGGTTATTCTTCCAGAAGGTCTGGCTCTGCCCCTGACGCTCTCCTTCACAGTTCTGAGCAGCTACAGTGGCTTGTTTTGTTAGAAATCATCAAACATTTCATATTGTGTGTTTGAATGAGCCACATCTGTAATTTCTGTTCAGTGCTTATTCAAATGTCAGAATGCTAACATGCTGAAATGGTGGTAAATGGTAAACATGATAAACATTTTATCATCAGCATGTTAGCATGCTGACATTAGGCACATTAAGCTCAAAACAAAGCTGTGATTGAAGTTGTTGCATTGTGTAATTGGAGCTGATGAAGTTGATTGTGAATCTCAGCCCAGAGAAGTTAAAAATTAACAAATGACATTTGATTTGCAATGAAACTCCTCCAAATAAAATGTGTGTGGGCAGTATTTCACTCTTCTTACCGAGAACCTTATTTTTCTCAATGTCTTCCTTTGAGACTTGGGTTTATTTGATTTCTTTTATATTATATGCCCCTGCTCTGTAATGAGATTTTTCTGCTGTTTACTTAAGGTAAAAAAAAAAAAAAAAAAGGCTGTGAATTTGAACTTCAAGGCTTATTCTTAGAATATTTCCGTCCACCCTTTCCGCCCAATTTGAGCTGGCACGTATTCTCACTTCGACTGAGTTCTACTTGAGTTTTGTTGTTTAATTACAAGAGTGTCTTTCCCTGCATTTATACTCTTAATTATTCAAAAGCAGGCGCGCTGTCTCTCTGGAGTCTAATGTAATGACTGCCCTGGGTCTCTTTCAGCCACTCTGGGCTCTCTGGAGTTCAGTCTGCTCTATGAACAGGAAAGCAACAGTCTCATCTGTAGCATCCTCAAAGCAAAGGTACTACTATTCTCCTCATTCTCGCACACAAAGGGACAATAACAATCAAGTGGTTTATGTTAAAATGCTTCTAAATGGCACTTTAGCTTAATTGCTCTCTGCTGTGCATTCATAATGTGACGGACACGGCGCTTCGTTTCTCCCCAGGGACTGAAGCCCATGGACTCGAACGGACTGGCAGATCCTTATATCAAGCTTCACCTGCTGCCAGGGGCTAGTAAGGTAAAAGATGAACCTTTTGCTACATTAAGCTTTTACTTCTTTTAAAAGATTTATTACCTTAATAGCCTGCGAAGCAAAAAAAGGGAAAGATGGTGATTTTAGATCCTTTTGGTTTGATGCGAGGCCTTTCTGCTAGCTCAAGCCTGACACCTTGTGGTTTGAATTGACAAAGTCCTAAAAGGTCGAGATCTTGCAATTGATACTGATAGATTAAAAGCTGTAGTAAAGGTACATGTGTACGTATACTGAGTTGTAGTGGAGAATAGGGCAGGTCTCAGGTGCAAAAACACCTTTTGATGGGAAGCAGCACCGTGTAGATACTTGCTGAGATAACGTAGCACGCACCACAGATATGTAAGATCTTGTGTAGTGGTAACATGCCTCGGGATATTTCCATTTCCTTGCCCTGATTTACCCTGCTTCTAACAGTCTAACAAGCTGCGCACAAAGACCCTGAGAAACACCCGCAACCCTGCTTGGAATGAAACTCTCACCTACCACGGCCTGACAGATGAGGACATGCAGCGTAAGACCCTCAGGTGGAAACTTAAATCACTCATTCAGCTGCAACAACCCACTAATCATGTTTAAAACTTAATCTGCCCTAAATTGAGGCGTAACAGGTCTGTATGATTAAGAATCTCTTCTGATTTCCACAGGCTGTCTGTCTGCGATGAAGACAAGTTCGGGCATAATGAGTTTATTGGGGAAACCCGAGTGGCGCTGAAGAAACTGAAGATGAACCAGAAGAAAAACTTCAACGTGTGCCTTGAGAGAGTCATCCCCGTGAGTGGAACTCAATTACATTCAAACAATGCTTTGTTCTCCTTGTCTGAATCTCTTATTGACCTGCTGTAATCTCGTTCCTCCCTCGCAGACGAAGAGAACTGCAGCAGCCGGGGGAGCCAGAGGCATCTCTCTCTACGAAGATGAGGCAATGCTTTTATTCCCCAGCATGTCTAAACGTGACAGATTCCTCCACACAAACCTTTTCATTAATCCCACTGAACTGTATTTCCCTTCTTCTGCCCTTTCTTAGCCGGGGAAGGAGGGCGGGGAGGTAGAGGAGCGTGGTCGGATTCTGATGTCCCTCATGTACAGTACCCAGACCAACCGGCTCGTTGTGGGTGTTGTGCGCTGCGTCCACCTGGCCGCCATGGATGCTAATGGCTACTCTGATCCATATGTCAAAATGTAGGTAGAGCAGGATGAGAAGCTCATTTGATATCTAGAAATGGCATGAATTAACTTTTATATGTGAACAATTCACAGATGTCTGAAACCTGACATGGGGAAGAAGGGGAAGTGCAAAACACAAATCAAGAAGAGGACCTTAAACCCTGAGTTTAATGAGGTTTGTAAGAGGGTTCAAGGTGATAGCAAATAGTAAAAATTAGCTTTTTCATAAATTATTACTGCAACGCTGACTGAAGTTTATGTGCACACAATTCCCAATTTTTGACTGTATTCTGAAAAAGGCAATATTCCTACAAAGCTGTTCACATGGCTGACTATTCCAGTAATATTCCCATCTACTTCCAGCCATGCAAAGTTCAATAGCAAACACACACTGCCTCTTTTACTCATTCAAATACCTTCCTGGAAAGGTCGGTGTTGTGGTATTTGTGCATATCCAAACATCTGTTGATATCCAAGTCTTTCATCATGTTTAAAGTAGGTGTGTTTCTCCTTCCAACCAGAAATGTGGGCTTTTTTTAAATGCAGGTAAATTAAAGGCCCTTATCATCAGTCCAGACCCCTCCAGCGAGCCCTGCTCTGCTCACTTAGCTTCTCTTTCTCTTTCCTGTTACATCAAGTCCCAGTGCAGAGATCTGGGTGTTATCTTTGCCAATAAACTAAACTTTGATCGTCAAGTGAAATCAGTCGTTCAAACAGGCTGTCTGCAACTTCGTCTTATCTCGAAAGAATCAGATCTATTGTATCGATTAAGAATCTGGAAACTGTCATACATACATTCATTACATCCCACTTAGATTACTGTTACTTTTTTCTTTTTCTGTCTCTCTCAATAAAATCTTTCCAAACTTCAACTAGCTCAAAACACTGCAGCAAGACTACTAATCCAATAGAAGAGTCCGCATACTGCTAGCATCTCTACATTGGTTGCCTTTACATTTTCCAACTGATATAAAATGTTTGATGATTACTTTTAAAGCATACTTTGGGATAGCCCCTGATTATTATTATTATTATTATTATTATTAGATTCATTCAGAATCAGAACATCCACATGATCAGGATCAAATTCAAAATACTGTCATTTTCTGAAAAACAGTGGAATATCAGTGTGCATGTAAACATAGTCGCTGTGGTTATATTCTTGGGGAAAATGTGGAAAATAATTATTCATGTCTCAAACACATTTCAGGAATTCAGCTATGACATCAAACACAGTGAACTGGCCAAGAAGTCTTTAGATATCTCCGTGTGGGATTATGATATTGGGAAGTCCAACGACTACATCGGTAAATATTTGATAACGTTGCTCTGATTCAATAAAACTGGACTTCTCACCTGCTGGCCACCTGCATTAACACCTCACTTCCTTCCTGACAGGTGGCTGTCAGCTGGGGATCACTGCCAAAGGGGAGCGGCTGAAGCACTGGTACGAGTGTTTGAAGAACAAGGACAAGAAGATTGAGCGCTGGCATACCTTGTATAACGAGAATCACGTTGCTAGCGATTAACCATGTGCCGCCTCTCACATACAGCATGAGCTAAACCCCCCCCCTTCCTTTCAACTTGGTTTGCATTCAACTCCTCATGCACTTTTTCCCATTTTTATTGTTTTATCTATTCCTTAACTACCTGGCTATCAAACAGGCTTACTCACCTCCTTTTCCATGATGAAGTATACTAACAATCCCTCTGCCTGTGCTGATACTTAATCTGCCTCTGGGACAAATTATGGCATAAATGAATTAGAGATTTCACTAATGTAATCAAAATATCTGTCAGCGAACAGCTGCACAAGGACCGTCATGCCTGTCAGTGATTCTGTGTAGTCTGCTGAGCTTGCTGCTTTCTTTGCTAAAGAAAATAAAGTTTGATTGCAGGACAGGACAAAAAAGCAATATGTTATGGCATCTGAGGTAGAAAACATTTTCCAAAGTCATTAATCTTTGCTTGAGCTCATGCCTGATATTCATTCAACCGTCGGGATATTCTTTATTTTTGATTTACATCATGCTGTAGTGAAACACTTGAACTGTATGAGCATGCCAAGCCACAGACATATGAAAACACGCAGCTGCACCTTCAAATATTCAACTGTGCCCATACTGTATATTTCCATGAAGAAATGTTTACATACTGATACATTGCTCAGGTTAGGATAGACATCTGATAAACAGATGATTCATAAGTCAGTGGACCATGAGCTAGATTAATATTTCATGAGTTGCTGTTAATTTGTGATTTAAAATTATAGCACACCTAGTTAAACATTAGCGTTTTTAAGTATGGTTAGTCAAGCTGTGAATTCTGATTCGTTGAAAGTATTGACTGTGATTAGAGCAAAGTGAATGCATTCTTTTCTTTCTTAATTATGGTGAGATTTCGCAGGAAAAAAAAAGGATTTTCCTCCTGCTGCTGTACCTCTACTCTTCTGAAGCTCGCGGTTCACTCTGACACCTCAGAGGTTTTCTACTGTAGTGTTTACATTGAATGCACACGGCCAGGTCTCTTACAGGTTTCCCTTGAAAAAAAAAAATGTGGCTGCTCCGCTCAAAAAGGAGAGAAGTTTGGGCAGGTTATGTCAGAAGTATGTGCAGCTTTACCTGCATGCACTGTGCTCGTGACTCTGGCGTGCCTGGGGCAGTCGTGGCCTGCTTTTACCCCAATGCACCCTTTGCACAAAGCAGGGCTCTTTTCCCCCTCTGCCACAACCCCAATCATTCAAGGCTTTAGTGTGTGTTTGTTCACTAATCACAGCAAACCAAGGAAAGCACACCTTACAAAGTGGAATGACCTCAATTTATACAGCTGTTTGCAAGTTATTCCAATGTCAAAACAAAGATGAAAACAAAAAATCCTATGCATGAAATGTCTTGTGGGTCAAGATATATATACTTTGTAAGAAATTAATGCTATTGTAATTCCATTAATGTTTACACTACTTCCCCATAACATTCCTGTTAATACTTTATATACAAGAGGCCATATTCTGCATGACTATGGTGACTATGGTGTAATCTGAATAAAATGGTCTGATAGCATTCACAGGATAGGCTGATATACAACTGAGCACATCACCAAAAGACTATTCACTCTATCAGTAGCAGACATCGAGGTGAATCTCTTTGAATGAGACTTTCTGTACATACACACTCAAATCTCTCTAGTGTCTTGTTTTCTCTGCACAGCCAATCTACCGCCTTGTGGCAGCGATTCAAACGCCCACCGGTAGCATCACACACTGTTCTATGTCTTGCTACTTCAGCTACAGCGATCATTAGATGATGATCAACAAACTATAATCAATAGTTTATAGTTATATAATAGTTTTTAAACAGGCTTCTCTCTGAGCTAAACCCATAGCTGTCTTCTACTTGATTCTGCCAGTTCAGTGGAATGTTTCTTGGTTTATCTCTGTATTTGTACATAGTTAGTGCATGCACTGGAAACATGTATGTTTGCAAAGAACTTTGCATGTAAAGATTTTGCAGAGAGTTTACACAGATCAATAAAATCTAATGAAACTGACAACTGTGTGAGCACTTATTAGATTTTTCTCTTTTACCTTTCTTGTCTTGGATAATCTTTAAATCATATCACACGTCGACGATATTGTTTGTGCATACTCCTGAATGAAAAATAACGTGAGTGTGACCTCTGATTCATTATACTTGCGCAACAGACAGGTGTTTATGGGATGCATTGTTGTCAAGTAATGTCTCTGTCTTTCACAATGCTCTAAATGTAATCCTTCACATTCTTTATGGTGCATATTTTTTTTATATTTGCAAATAAAGAAACAATTAAACTGTGATGATCAGTAGAAACCATCACAGAAGATGACATCAAGATTTTAAAAAAAAACTAATATCCCAGAAGCCCCCAAGAATACTGTAGCTTTAATTTGACATGAGATCTTGTTTATTATTAAGCCTTTTTCTGTAACCTTTAATTAAGTATATTAACAGGAATAAAAACAGAAAAAAATCCTTGGTCAACCACTATTATAATATAAATAATCAGCCCTAAGAATGCAGGAAAGTGCTGCTATTAGTTTGGTTTTGTTAATGAGTTTTTTGTGAAAAATTTTGTTTGATCAATATTTAGTGTAATAACATGATTTATTTGGTAACCAGGTGTAATTACAGCAGTATGCTGTACTAGCAGTCTATAAGCTTATGACCAATTTATCACTATCAATGCATATCTCATGCAGCAGGGCACACTGCTAACTCAGCAACCATTTTGACTTTCATTAACACTTCATCCATACTTAATATGAGAAACAAGAATTATTTATAACATATTTTACATTGCTAATTTATAGCTACAGTAAACATAATTGTATGTGTATTCACTGTTACAGATTTTCATGTTATTTTACAATAGAACATGACATTTACAGTATATATATTGTTTTCTAATATTATGGATTTGTTTTCTGTAAAATAAACAGAACAAATCTGTAAAATTACAGATTTTTTTTTTTTTTTCAGTTATACAATTGAAAAATGCAAAAAGTCACTTGGGAAATAGAAAGCAGAACGCGCCCTGATGAATGCTGGGTGTTAGTAAAATGTTGTTGGTGCCATTATTCTGTACAAATTTCAAACAAAAGGCTGAAGTCAGAATTTCTGCCGTTTATTTGGCCACACCTCCGCCCGCATGGTTCCCATGTTAATCACCTCCTGCTGGATTCCTGGCAACTCCTACAGGTTGAGACCGTTGGTAGAGACAGCTCTGTGGGGTTTTTTTTTAATCTTGATGAAGATGTGGGTGACTTCCTTTGATTATTATAGGCAGATAAAATGACATGATCAGATGCGTGACAACTGTGAGCTCTGATTGGATTGTTGAAACTTTTAGAAATCCTCGCCAGACCGCACCCACAGATTTGCCTACAAAAATCTGCCAAAATCCGGGGTGTCAGATATCGGTCGAGCCTCCGTATGGGCAGACCAATAAGGAAACCGCTTAACCCGGAGGCACACACGCTTTCCAAAGAGAGCCACCTTTAAGTCTCCTGGTGCAGATATACACTGATGCTGAAAAGTAATCTGAAAGAATTTGTCCATTCAGACATTCACTCTCTTCAACTGCTCTCTGGGATTGGATCACATTTTACACTGAGATGCAAAGCAGGTGCCTCCTTCAAGTTCTTCTCGCCTTATCATTGCTCATTTTATCCAAAGCACAGTATGTGATCGGATCAGATCCCTCCTGCGTCAGATCTAGTCCTGCCGAGGACGGACGGACGCGCGTCACGTTTCTGCGGGAGGACGCAGCCGGCGTGCGCTCCCTGTACCTCAGCCTGTGGTCCGAGGACACGCGCCTGCTATCATGTGAAGGAAATACAGATCCGGCCATCGTGGAGAGATACGGCGCTCTTTGCGACAGACGCGGCACGCAGTATCGTGAAATCAGGCAGAGATTTAATATCAGTGCGCTGTTGGCTCCGGATGCTCCCTGCGCGCTCCTCTCCTCCAGCGCGCCAAAGTCCTCCAGGCGCGTAAGAAGAGATGGCACAGAGGCGAAGACTCGGAGGAAACGCGCCTGGATCTTCCCAGGGACACTGTGGTGCGGCACTGGAAGCAGAGCTGCTAAATACGAGCAGTTAGGTGAGAATGAGAGAGAATTCTTCATTTGTCTTATTTATTTTTTCCTTATTATTTCAGTGCTTTTTCGGTAATATTTCGGGTTAGGCTGAAAACAGATGGTTAATGGGTTCAACAGTAGTTCCCTAACCTCACCTTACCCAAACCCTCACTTCAACATGACATGTAGGTCTGTACAGTATGTCAACAGCCATCGGAAGTCGGGGCCCTTTGAAGGAATGTAAAATACAGACCCAAGGGGATTCTCAGGGGCCCTCTGCAGCCGCACGTCCCCAAATCCCCCTCCCCCCAGACACACCAAAGCAGATACAATTAAGAATCTTTATTATACAATAACTATGAACTTCTCCATGAACATATTAAACAGAAGTCAACAGTGATCAAGAGCGATTTATTCTTATTTTAGTTAAAATATATTAAGATGACTTTTAAAGGTGCACTATGTAGTTTTGGGGAAGATGTATTAATCAGATGAGAAAGATCTTCATTGACTGATTTTGCCACCTTTCTAGCTTCAATCAGTGTTCTGGGGACCTTGTTTTCCAGCTTCCAGCTTATTTATTCAGTGGTGGAATGTAGTTTGTGTCATCACCTCATTAATATTGTAAATATTCAAATTCTGAGTTTGAATTTCTTCTCCAAAACTACATATCGCCCCTTTTAGAGGTGCAATATGTAAGACTTCTAATTCAAGACGTTAAAAAAGTAACTTAAATTAAATAAGAAATTAACAGAATATGAAGAATTAAAAGTTTTGACATTATGCCAAATTGTTTATATACTGTGTTGCAGAGATGTTGTCTTTGTTGCTTAGACTCCACAGAGAAATTTTGTGTTCGAGGGGCATCTGCCCTGAGCGGCAGCATGTAGTTCGGACGCTGCTGCTGCTGCTGGTGGTGGTGGTGTTTGATGACTCTGCTTAATCTGCAGACCGTAAGACTGAGTGCTGAAGGCAAGGCAAGTTTGTTTGTATAGCACAATTCAGACACAAGGCACTCAAATTGCTTAACAGGCGCATAAAAATTACATTAAAAGAAATCAAAAATTGCATTTAAAATAAATTAAAAACAAGTAGGAAGTTATCAAGAAACAAAACATTAAAACAAGTTAAGCTAAAATAGAATAGGTTTAAAAGAGACAAGACTAGAAAATAAAAGTCTGAAGGGGGAGGTGGAGTAGGACACACAAAACATCAGCATGAATGAACTAAAGGCAGAGAGAGGAGCTTATTTAAAAAGACAGCAGCGACATGATAGGCTAACAAGGAAGGTGTGTCGCTGTTACTATTGGATAGATGTGACCGGCTGATGTGAACAGCTGATTTCAATTGACAGCCCCAAATGATGAGGCAGGAAATTATGACTAAGCATTCACAAGAGGGTATGAGTAATAAACTAAAAGCCAAAGAATGCAGCAGAGTAGTCTTCCTGATTGACAACACTTCCACGATGCTCCGAGCTGGTTACACCCCGCTTTTCCGAAACCCCGCTGTTCGGAAAATAGACTTCCATTCATCGTAATGGCGTGGTTTCTCATTTTTTCTAAAGACCCTGCTATTCCGAAAAGGCTATTGTGGTACCCCTGACCCTAACCATATTGGGAAGTAATTGGAAGTTGAAAGTCGGATTCGGAACAGCGGTGTGTCGGAGTGGGGTGTGTCGGGATGGAGGGGTTTCGCAATGGAGGTGTTTCGGAATGTCAGGCTGTTCCCCTCCGAGCTCAACTAATAGGACCACTAGCTGCACAGCTAACTGAGCTAACTAGCTAACAGCAGCTACTGTTCTCAGTGAGTTTGATTAAATTTAATTTTGTTGTAATTTTGATGAAGAGAGCATGCCACTCATGTACACAACTCAAGAGGAATAGGACTAGAGTTAAAAATCTGTTGAAATTTATAAAGTAGTCGCATCAAGAAGATGTGCCACAGTAGGTCCTTAATTTAAAGATCTTGGTTTGGACAACCCATACATTTTAAATTTTTAAATAATTGTCTTAAAATGGGCAATATTTAAGAATTGGCCACCTGTCAAAGGTGACTCCAATTAACCACTAAGGCAATGGTTTTGCTGGTGATGCATGTTGGTGTGATCAGCCACTAACTGCTGCTATTGGTTGCTGCCATTAGCTAATTAGCTCAGTTAGCCGTGCAGCTAGCAGTCAAGACTGTGGGCTTAGAGTGGTTTTAAATGACAGGATGGGCTGGGACTAGCTGGTTAGCATTCTAACTTCAGTAGACATCTCTGCGACACAATACATCTTTGTCATAATGTCAACACAATTATTTAATCACATTTTGTTAATGTTCATTTTTTAAGGTGTTTTAAATAAAAAAAGTTACATGTACCTTCAAAGCTGTTGGAATTGATATCAGGGAAGTGTTAGTGGACTTGCTTTCTTGCAAAGTGTCCTCCGATTAATGACTGAATTCAAATCTTGTTCTCTTCCACAGGGATGTTTGAGCATGCAGACAGATGCTGCCGTGAGCACGACCACTGCCCGCATATCATCAAAGCATTAACTGTGAACTATGGAGTCTTCAACTCCAAATTCTTCACCGTCTCACACTGTGAATGTGACCAAAGGTGAGCCCCAGAATGCACACCCCAGGAATCTTACTCTGAGCCGGGATTCCAAGTATTCAGCGCCTCCAGGGAAACTACTATGACCAGTAATTCGCACCTCCCCCTGACCCTAACACGTAATGCTCTGGCTAGTTGTATGGATGCTCAAGTAAGGATAGACCTGCTCCGAGGCTGAATTGAGTGTGAAAAGTGGAAATTCTTGCTCCTCTATGGAATGCTCTCAACATATGCTTTTGTCACTATGCCAGAGATACAAACCGATTTAAGTCGAAGAACCTGGGGCCATATGATATTACTCTTCATCCAGGAGTAATAAATATAGCACTGCAATCAGCCCTCTGGAGACACTTTAGATGTCAAGAGTGAACACGTTGCTGGCTATATTTGCGTTTGCAGGGCATTCCGTTGCCACTACATTATCTAGTGGTGACAGGTGCACGTGTAATATGTTTGAACTCTTTGTGTTCATCCAGACATAACATACTCACATTTTAAGAATTCGCCTCCCAGATATAAGGCCTGTTGCTTGACCTTGTCTTGTCTTTTTCCTGCCTCTCACCAGATTTCGACAGTGCCTTAGTGGTGTCAATGATACCATCGCCAGCATGGTGGGCTACAGCTTCTTCAGCCTCCTGCAGGTTCCCTGCTTTGAGCTCAAACAGAAGAGGCGATGCACTGAGATGTCCTGGTCGGGAATGTAAGAGAAGCACTAAGATTGTTGTTTGAAGCTTTAACTGCATATTGTCAGACACACAAAGGTGGAAAAAGTGCACACATTGTTTACTCAAGTAGAAGTACTGATTCAACTTCTTTACTCAAGTAAAAGTAAGAAAGTACAGGCTCTGAAATGTAAAAGTGTTCGTAAAGCGACGCAAAATAAAAATGATCGATAATTCCTCTCTAATGCATTAAAACTAAAGTAATGAGCCTGTTTTGAGAATGTAAGGAGCAGAAAGTACGGATATTTGAGGTAAAATGTAAGGAGTAAAGGTTGTCAGAATAATAAATACAGATACCTGAAAGATCTACTTAAGCGCAGAACAAAGTATTTGTACTTCGTTACTTCCCACCTCTGCAGAAACAACAGTGCGAACAAGTGCGAACCATAAAACAAGACTTTTGTTCAGTGGAAGGTGCAAGTGCGGTTATATGGGAAGCTGGAGCTGCAGCTTGTAATAACATGCCTGACACTTTGCCAAACCTCACAAAATCATACGAGCCACTGTGCCACACCTCCGCTGTGTTTCCACAACTTTATCCATCAGGTACTACACAAAGGGTCTCACAAAAACGAGCTTCAAAAGCTTCCCCTTTCTCTAGCACTGATAGTACTGCATTAACAAACTATACTATAATAAGTATAATTTAAGATTGTGTGTTATTGAGAGATTCTTGAATTTCCAGTGTGTTGCTATAATTATCTGTCAAGGAAAGTACAAATTACAGCTGCTGTAAATTACAGACCTCACTTCACCAGAAATACAAATTGTACTTCTTCTTAGTTAAATAAATATGCAAGGAATGTTCTCTATATGTGGAATACAGCATACAGTTCCTTGTTTGTTTTCATGGCTTGGTTCTAACATGTATGTTTACCGTCTTTAGGTGCAAAAAGGCCGGCGAGGCTCCATATGCTGTCTTCAAGAAGCCCCTCCCTTACAACAGCACTGATGTTTCAAGCAAATATGAGGACAACACTGAAAGCAACGCATTAAATAGTACAGAGGGGCAGAGTGTAACTGAAAGCCCTGCGATCAGCCAACGCACAAAGTCGCCCAAAAGTGAACATAGATGTAGCTCCAAAGACCCACAACGAGGAGACACTTTGAAAGGCAGAAGGAGAAAGGGGAAAGGATGTAAAAGACACAGGAAGCTGTCCACAGTCGCACCCTCCCAAATACCCTCAATATCGAGGGCACACAACACTACTCCCTTAATGGACACTAGTCTTTTACGTGCCTCTAAAAATAGCACATCGATGCCAAACACAAAAAGAGCTGGAAAAAAGAAGAACACTAGAAAGGGCCAGAAAGCTCCACCACAGAGGACGACAAACTTTTACCCTCAAACAACATCTACAACGCAGAAGCCAACAGCCATCACAGCGATGAACAAAACCACAAAAAGTCACAAAAAGGTTCCGACACGAAGTCCCTGTTGTGGATTCAGGACGCCCCTGAGAGGCGACACTTTTCAGCCTCACTGTAAAACTTGTCTAGAACAAAATACAACAACTCACATGGCAACTGTTCCACCCTCAACGACTACATACAGATTACCGGTCAAAATGACAACGCACTCAACAGCATCAGCCAAACGAGACGCTTGGAGCACAGTTACTTCTGCCACACCTGCCACAACAAAACTAAAGAGAGCAGCCTCCACTGAGGTTGGCAAGCCAAAAAAGCAGATGGATTCCCATCTTCTGTGGAATAACACAAACCAGGAGCCCATGAGAGGAACCAAGGCCCCAAACACGCATTCAGTGAGGAGCCTGAAACCAAATAGTGCCTTACATAATTTGACAGGTGAGTGTATGCAGCTGCTGACCCCATGACATCTGCTGGGTCATTTTGCAGCATACATGTATAAGGCCTCTATTCATGTAACTTATCTAAACTAAACGTTTAAGCACCTGTTACTCTGGCTGGTCCCATCTGAGCTGATAATGTTTGAAATTTAGCACTTGAATTTGGAATTTAACAATAAATCGCAACACTATTAATGAATTATAAACATTTTATAAGCGAGTAGGCAAGTTTCAAATTAATGATAGACAAAAAGAGAAAAATATCAATATCAAAGCCATTTATTTATTATGATTTATAGTGAGCAATGCTGCCACTATGGAGAGGTAGTAATAAAGGCTCTAGCTATGCCCCCTACAGGTGACACAGGAGGCTACATTTTCACCACTGATAATTGCTTATGCTGAAAAATTCTGAAAGCAAAATAAGAGTGTTAAGCTTTTGTGAAGTAACATCAGTGGGTGCTCTTTGTTCGTTTATGACACAACTTCAACGCTCATTTGTCCTCCTGCAGACAATCAGCTGCTGTGCAGAAGCCTCAAACATCTGGACGAATGCAAATATAAAATCCCTCCTTTGGAGAAGAAGTATGATCTGCAGAACATGGAGCCAAAGACTGCCTACCACTGTGACTGCACCAGCCGGTAACATGACAGCATTTCTTTGCATTTCTGTCTATTATTTTTTATATGTTTACATATGCAGCTGTGCAAGTCAGATAAAAAAAGCATTTTTTCTGAATTTATAATCATTCAAATATGTGCCAGGGGCACGATTTACAAAAGATTATAGTTGCATAAGTGAAGCAAATATTTGTATTCAGTCCTTGTTTTATATTTAAAGGGGCTTTTAGTGTAACTCAGCCAAATTGCTCTCATTCCATCTTCCCAACTTGGTACTTCTTGCTTTGTGTTTTGTCCACAATAGCTCAACATAACATTATTCTCACCCATGGAAACAGCTTCACAGCCGGCCAAGGAAATACAAGCCTTATACATAGCAGTCCAAACTAAAAGCTACGACCCCAATAATCCATTATGACTTTGTTTTGCATTCTTGAGCTACTTCAAGGTTTAACCTGCAGGTTGCTGTAAGATGAAGTAACCACGGCAACTTTGAATAAAATGAGAAGTTGTGTTGAAGGTCTAAATGAAGCAGAGGAGGGTGTTTTTTCTTTCTGTTGAAAGAACATTGTTCAGGCTCTTATAAAGTTTCTTCCAGCAGACTGTCTATAGTCTCTACAACAATTAAGGGGTCCTACTGTCATAATAGACTGGAGTTGTATTTGCCAAAAACCATGAAAATAGGACCAAGGCTATGGAATAACTTCTATTCTTTTGTTTTCTCGTTGCACCTATTAAACATGCCTTTCTCATAGAACACACCGTGACTTGTTATAGTAGGAAAAGCTGATGTGACTAATATATTAAATGACATCTTGCTGGTGATATTTTGACATGTCACAGCAGGATAGGCTGCAGATCAATGACATGGCTAATGGAACCGTTAAAGGAGTGGTTCATCATTTTTCAATTCTGCCTGAAAACAATTGTCAAGTATCCAAAGATTAGTTAGTTACAGTTAAAGGATGTATCCACAGTTTCCACAGTATTGTTCAGGTGCCAATATGATCAGTGAAACAGGTTTTGCTTGCTGTAGGCCTAATCATTCCTTCTGTTAATACTAGATCCCTTTCTAAAGCGCTTTCAGTGTAGTTGATGGGAGACAAAAATGTACTCCAGAGAGTATTTAAATTTTACATCTGTTTACATCTGAGATCAAAACCAAAGTTACTGTCTTTATTGAGTAACATTCCCTGTTGGTGTTTCCCTGTTGAGCAGCAGTGGAGGAACAGTAACAAAAAGAGGGAATTTTGTACAATAAAGGTTGGAGATTTGGATGATATTTACTTAATTTATGTAATATCTTGTGTGATCCCGTCCCAATGCACTTCAGTGCAAGTGATGAGGAACAAAATCCACAGTGAAATGTAAAACTTTATCAGGCTTCAGCCATCTGAGTTACAAAAATTAAGTGAATATCGTTTTTCTTTTTGCACAAAATAGTTTTAACTTGACTAATGATGAACCACTCCTTCAACGGTTCCAGTGAGCCATGTCATTGATCTGCAGCTTATCCTGCTGTGACATGTCAAAGTATAAACAGCTAACGGCTACACTTGATTAATCAAAGCCACCACTAAAGTAAACAACACGTGTTTCCCGCTGTGACAAGTCTCAATGGGCACCTTGAACCAACACTTTAAATGTAACTAGATCATCTTGTGTGTAACTAGTTCTGCTGCCCAAAAATTCAATCTGATGACCTGACGCTAAAACAGCCATTTCATCCATCATTAAAGGTACAGTTCAGCCCAAAAAATTGAAATACGTATATTTTCCTCTTACCTGTACTGCTCTACAAAGACGAAATGCATACATATTTAGTCAAAATTTGTAAATGATTTATTCCAAACAGCATGTCAAATGTGCAGTTGAGACAATATGACTAACACTAAACCAGTCAATAGCCTACACAGCTAGCTAAAGCAAGAGAGCCAGGTGGGTTCTTTATCCCACATGAATAAGGAAGAAGCTAAATTCAGAGAACGATATGTATTTTGTATTTAAGGGGGGGAATGCCCCTTTAATGTTCAATACATTAATACACCTGTGTTTGCTCCTGTAAATCTGGTAAGCCACTGTGAAAAAGGCCTGTCATTTTTTCCAGTGTACATATGATTATAGATTGCGTCTCATATCACTCTGTGAGACACTCTCAACACTTACCCTGAGGCTGCAGCAGCATATGTATGTTGTGATTACTCATTTCTGCATGCAGCATGTTATAAAAAAGGAGGATGGCCTGCCCCCACAGGCAGTTTTCTCTTTCTTTGTCTGTATCGCTCTGTCTGAGTCACTCGCTAATGCATAAGCATCACTCTATATTGTTTAATTCCTGCCTTGTTTCACACTGTATATCTGTTTGTAAGGTCGTAAATGTCCTCTGCTTGTCTTTTTGTCAATTTTACAGCTTGGCTCTTCAGATTGAAAGCTTCGAGCAACCTAGCGCCCTCCCTGCACTGCTGATGGATTTCGTCTCTCAGAACTGCTTTAAATTGCCAAAGAAGAAAGAATGCCACAGCAGAAAAAGGTTTTAAACTCTGATACGATTAGTCATGTTAATCTCAGACAACTTTTGGGTCTCAGCGGTGCCAGTCTTCTGTTTTATGTGTTAAATCAGTTTGCTTGTATAATAGATTATTAGTTTGTGTCTCTGTTTCTGATTTCTTTTTTTATATGTTTCTTTTCTAGCTGTTCTGGAGGCTTCGCTAAAGCCTCTGACCTACTTCAAGCACTTAAGGAGATAGAGGAAAAAGGCACTGCAGGGGTGCGAAATACAGGCAATGGCAGAAAAAGAGGGATTCCTGTACGTCTTTATAAGCGGTGCCTAAGGCTGGAGAGAGAAGCTGATATTATGGCACGTCTCACATGATTATAGACTAAGCTGCTATGTGCAGCAACAATGAATTTCATAGGCTTTACATTTCATGCATTTCTTCTTCTCTTTGATGGTGTAAAATGGCACTGTGTTGAAAATGTTCAAGGAATATTGTGGGATGTGCACCATGGTCTTAAATTTAGCATATTTATAAAGAACTGTAACACAAAGCTGCAATCCATCAGATTGTATATTGGAAAAGTAATAAAATCATTTATTTTTTCTGTTTGGATCTAGTGATTGATTTGAAATCATGTGTCAGGGGCATTTTTCACAAATGATCTCAGCGCGGCATCTGCACTGCATATTGATCAAGAGAGGAAAAATAATGCTTTTCAAAACAACCCACAGTCTGCCGGGTATCATTATCTTAAATGGTTTATTTTACAACTACCATTGGAAACATTTTCTTGTTACATACTTATCTCTCATTTTGCAATAAATCATACAGAAGTATATGTTTTTTTACTATATTTATAAAACATCCCTGATCCAAAGACATTTTAAGGACTGAAACCAGCTCGATGTGCACTCCAACTGCCCTTTGATTTCATAACCTCCAGTGCTTACAATGTGTTGCATCAGTGTTGTTATACATGCATTCTCATTTACAAGGTATATGATGGGATTTTTGTTTGAAATAAATTCAAAGATCCATTCTGTCAACTAGACCAGGGGTCTAGTCAGGCAAAGGCCCCCTGAGCTAAAAAAGAGACGGTGCAGGGACCCCCTGGTACATATATTGCATACAATTCTGATGCATATTAAACTGGACCTGCAATAACGTGTAGGGCAGCCTGTAGTGCCACGTATTTACAAATTGGCCGTAGTTAGTATAGTAGCATGGCTAATGTTAGGCACATTAGCCTCACCCTCTTAAACTTCTCAAGTGGTTTCTGAGGTGAAGGGTATGCCAGAGTCTCCTGATAGGTTATAAATCGATCCATTGTGGCTCACAAGAATGTCTGTACACTTGGGATAATAATACAGATACAGTACAGCAGTTAACTGATTAGTTTGCCATCACTGATAGGTGCCGCACAGTGATTTAGCATATGGTTAGTTAAGCTTGCTTACATGATTGCACAAGGCACCATGGGTAGACTATGATCAATGTTGTGTAAAGTACTGTATACTGGGTTTTTTTTTTTTGGTTTTTTTTGTCATGGTTTTTCTTTTCTTTGCTAATCCATGTTAATGTGTATTTTCAGACACATATAGGTTTTTAAAAGACAAGCAAAAAAAACCTTTATAAAACGGTTATTAAAAAAGTATTATTAAACAATAATTTGGCAATGATTCCATATTTATATACAATAAGGTCGGAAATTCTGAAAGCATCAGCATTTGTTTCGAATTTAGTACTTTTTCTAATTACAAATGATGATATAAACCTAACAATAGGAGTGAAAAGATTAATCTTAAAAAAGTATTAATGAATTTTAGAATACCTTTTATTTGCCCCTATTAACTTTATTAATGGCATACACTTTGCTGCCCTTTCTACCCAAATTGTTGGGCTTATATTATCAATTGTAATGAAAAAAAAAAAGGTATGCAATTTTAGAAGTATTTTCAGTAGTGGTCTCTTTATAAGACCCTACTGTATATAAGATATATTCATATGGATAAAATGTTAAAGAATTTGAAAATATCTTTCCTATTTTTGTTTTGTCTTCACCTATTTATATGTTTATGGGATTATAATAGTCAATTAAACTAGAGGCCAAAGTCACCTGTAGATACCCATGCTCCTTGGTGCACCTAAAAATTCAACTTAATTTTTTTTTTTTTTTGGACGGTTTGTAGGCAGTGGAATGAGGATATGCTTAGGCCGGTGAGGAGAGAACTGCAGTTGTTTGGCTATGTTTCTTAAGATGAAAAAAGCACGATTAGGTCAGCGTCTTAATGTAGGCATCAAAGCACATGGAATGGTCAAAGATTATGCCAAGATTACGGAGACTGGATTTACAGGATGACGATAGGGAACCAAGTTTGTGCCTAATATCTGTCTGGAGGTTTTCAGGGGCAACAACCAAAACTTCAGGTTTGTCTGCATTTAGCTGCAGAAAATGATTGGCTTTCCAGGATAGACAGTTTATGGAGCCCATGTGGTTTAAATGAGAAATGCAGCTGGATGTCATCAGCATATAGATAGTACGAAATGTTGCTGAAATTGCTGATTATCTGCCCAAGGGGCAACATGAATATGGACAGTGACACAGGCCCAAAACTGTTTCCTGGGCACTGCATGGCATAGCAGCAGAGTCAGACAGGAAGTCACCCACAGAGACTGACACAGTTCTATCTATGAGATAGGAGGAGAACCACTCTAATGCAGTCCTGGAAATGCCAACCAGATGTCTTTGGTGATTAACAATGTCAAATGCTGGGCTATGATCTAATAAAGCCAAAACTGAACAATAACCAGCATCTGCAGCCATTAAAATATCATTTGACACTCTGAGGAGAGCTGTTTCTGTACAATGTAGTTTATGGAAACCAGACTGAAACTTATCAAACATCCTGTGATGCTCCAGTGTTCTTTGCTAAAATTTTAGAAAGGAATGGAAGTTTGGATATTCGTCTGTAATTCACAGGCAAGGAAGAATTCAGATTGGGTTTCTTCAACAAAGGTTGGACAATAATCTGCTTAAAATGACTCGGGACACATCATGATAAAAGAGCAAGGTTACAAATATTAGTAATGCACAGGCCAATTGTGTTAAAAACTTTTTAAAGCAAAGCGGTGGGTAGGATATGGTTTCATTTTACTTAGCAGGGCCGCTATATTACCTATGGACACAGAAGACAGAGAGGTTAAGATGGATGGGTTGGAAACACCATCAGAGAGAGGACTGGATGAGGGTGAGATATTTTATACTATGAATTCCAATCCTCCATTCTACTTTAAGTTTTTATAAAATGGCTTAACATAACCTCTAAACTAGATAATAATCGCCCTTGTCTTTCTAAAACAATGCTAAGTTGTGCTGTTAGTCTCCACAATGAACCCATGAATTCTTGACAGCTTTTATTCTGGGCCGCGGTGCATGCTGGGAGCAGCTAGTTGGCCTTGGAAACATGGCGTCGCACTGACAGCTGGGAGACTCTTGTTATCTTCTCCAGCCACTGACAGACCGGCTGGGCCGTTAGCGAAGCTGTCTGCGTCCTGAATTTAACTGTGAAATGAGCTTACTACGGATGCAGTCGTCGTCCTGAAAAGGTTGTCGTTTTGACGGTACGGTGCAATAACGGATTTAGTACGGGTGTCACGCCCACTCTGCTCGGTAACGTTATAACGATACCGTACGGTAAGTTAGCTAACGAAGCCAGACAGCTAGCAGCCACTGTTAGCACGACACGACCACCCATGTTATGTGAAGAGGACCTGCCACTACTGTCTGCTCCCTGCTCGGCTGTCTTCCGTTTGCTTGCACCTAACTAGTACAGTCTGCCCTGACAAGCACCATCGGCAGATAAAACGGCGACAGTCACGGCAGTTATGTTATTGTAGCTCGCTAGCAGGCTAGCTAGGGCGTTTCTGTCATTCTGTCACTGAATTTTTAATGTTCGACCCCTTTGGCATCACTGTCGGAGGAGAGAGCGATGGGCTCCGGGGCTGTAGATTCGTCCCAGTGGCTTTCGGTGAAGGAGGAGACCATTTTCCTCCACGACGGACTCATTCGGGTCACAGATCTGGCCGAACTGCCCAGCGAAATTGGAGTGTCGGAGCAGGGGGACACCGAGCAAGAGGTGGGTGAAAGCATCCACACACACGTATACACACACACACGCACACACAAAGGTTTATATATAGAAACACACGCTCGCAGCTAAGATAACGGTGTGTTTTGTGTCTGTTAATGTCAAACTGTATTTTCACTGTAAGCTGCAACAACAGCCTTGCTGATAACGGTAACGCTAACGCTTGCAAGTTTCCTGCCCTACATGTTACTGACCTACTGTCAAAGAAGCAGCCGTTGTCAACTCACTTCCTGTCATTCCCTTAAAAATTGAAGTCATACAAACCGACCTGCTGTAATCTAATCAGAAATGCAGCCATGTCTCGCGGTTATTATTAGATTATATGGTCACACAGTGATCTTCTAATGGCACGTGCAAACGATGTGATGTATGATTTGCTATCTAAAATTGCATTCAAATAACTCAATGTGCATGTGAGGTGGCGCACACATTTCACCTCGGTACCTCAGGTGTCAAGTTGCACAGCCTCAACTTGATTAGTATTGCCAGTGCAGCAGCTTTCCCATGCAGGCAACTTCTCAAATTGCAACAAACAGTAAAGTATTTCTTTTGGGGCTACACATGGCAGTGTGGAGCCCAGTGTTTTCTGTAACGAAGTGTAGGTTTATGTCATTTGATAATCCACAGACTTCTGATGATTAAAGATAGTAGAACTATAGCTACATTACTTAATCGCAAGTGTTTTGTGGTTACAGTCAAGTGTAGCATACTCAACAGTGGTCATTAAAAAATGCTATAACGATCAATGGCCTGTATATTTGTTCTCTAAACACCAAAAAGCAATGTTGTGTTAGAGTCTCAGTGTGAAACAGTCGGCATTTAGGTTTAATGTGCTTTAGTATAGAGAGTTTTTAATGTTTTTCACTGGAAGGTATGCTCTTATTTTGAAAGTAAAACCTAGAAACCGGACGTGCCTATGTTGTTTGATGCGGAGACTTTAGTGATGCAGATGGAAACTTCAACATAATGATGTTACATTCTAGATATTTCGGTATTCTATTATGTATTAAAGGTAAAACTACTAGTATCCATCACTATGTAAAGTACAACAATAGTTATGTTAGTCAGTCACTATATGGGTAGTAATGTAATCCCATTAGTTTGTGTCATCAGCCTTAATTTAACCAATGTGTATGAAATAACGTGTAGTTTATCCAACAGATACATGTGTCGTGTATCCTATTTTACATTTACAAAAAGTTCACAACAATATCTAGGTTAATTTCCGGTGTTTTTTGTCCATTGAATTTTAACCAAAAGGCATGCATATGAATTTGTGGCGCAGATGCACAAATATCTTTTTAAAATAATTGTTTGGAAAATATTTACATTTTTCAAGCATCAACATTCAAGTCAAGTCAGTACAATTCAACTTATCTACCCCGAAACCACAAACCACATTGCTTAGTGGGCTTTACACTCTTTACAGTGAACAACATCCTCAGTCCCTAGACCCTCGATTTGAGTAAGAAAAAAAAACCCTCAAAAAATCCCTTGTAGCAGAGAAAAAAATTAAGAAAGCTTGGAAAGAGCCACAGAGGAGAGATCCCTCTCCCAGGATGGACAAACATGCATCACGTGTACAGACCAACATCACAGAGTATATAGATACAATGACAAAATATCTGACACAAGCACATTACAAAATATATGTGAAGAATGTGGATCCGAGGATGATTGAACAGGCCAAGGTGTCGCCAAGTGCTGCCTAAGACACATGACCTCCTGTCCTCTATGGTGACCTGGAAGAAGATAGGCCACACAAGACAATTAACAAAAATATATCAAAATGTATACAGATTGTGATCAAAAAGTACAGATATATTATATTCAAGGTTGATTTAAAGGTCATTATAGAACACAGGGTTGCATAATGAAATGAGAGGTTGTACTTCTTTGTAGTTCCTATATAACATATACATAAACGGGAATACACCCAGGAACTAATTCTTCGGTGGATTTTAAAAATTTGCGTCTGAGTGGATGTAAACAGCAGCAACAACATGATGATGATATTGCTTGCAGCTTCGCATCTCCCCCCCCCCCCAAAGAAAATAAAATAAAATAATAATAATATTAATTTCCTAATATCCCAACACATGGGGTTGTTTTCATATATGTTATTACAGTAGTGAAGCTCATAGCTGTATGACGGGAGAAATGGCATGTTGGCACAGTTCCACACTTGGTAGTGGGGAATGTTTTTTACTCATGGAGTATGCTGAGATTGGTGTAAGGCTTTTGTGCACATCAATAGACACTGCCTGCTTGATTTAACTTTTACAATATACTGTGTGGTGCATTCATCTGTGCTAATTCAGCTGGTTATATTACTGCAGCATAACCTCTTCTGTCCTAACCTATTGACCAAGTTCTTAACTGGAGCTAAATATAATGTTAGTTGCCCTTCCCCAATCCAATACCACATCATATTCAGTTTTATTTTTCAGACTCTAATCAGCAATCTGTTCTGTTTTTAGTGTTGGAGACAGAACAGCTGCAGATGGCTCCTTTACTATTCAGCCATCAGCCACATGCTGTTTATTTTGGCTGATAGAAGTATATTAAAGCATATGTTCAATCAATGTTCAGCTTCCACAGATGACAAACCACTGGTTAATTAATGAATGTGAACGGGCTGAGCTGTATTTGACCCCTCACCCTGTTTTTTTTTTTTCATTTTGTTAAGCTCAACAACAGACATGCAGTGACACAGCTTCTGATTGTATGCTTTTTTTTGTTTAAGCTGCTCTAGAACAGGAAGAAACAATGTGGACATGCCGGTAAAGGCACAATAAATGACAGCTGGACCTTTCACCTGGGGAAATGCACAAGATGCTGTTGATGTAGTTAGCTGCAAACATTAACTGAGAGCTGTTGTTTATTAATTTAAAATGGTGTAATCTTTGCGGGCAATATTCTCTTAAAAGTGGACAACAAACACAAGAAAATACAAAGTAAGGTTACACTCACCCCAGGATAATGTCCCTAAAATCCCTGGGATAATTTAACCTGAGTGAAAATGGTAACATGTATGTGGGCGGTACTTGACTCTGTAAGTTGACATGTCAATTAAAGCATTTAGGAATGGGCTGGTGCAAGTACAAATATAGAAAGTCTTGTACAAAACACATCACGTGTTGGAAATCAGTACATTTTCACATTTACAAAGCCAATCTGAAATCAAAACAGAGCAGCCATGTTTGTTGGTGTCAGCAACTCCCACTTATGGTAGGTAGTAGCTCACACCAAAACATAGGCGTATCTTTTAATTCTGGGTTATATTTTGATTCTGTATAATTCTGGCCTTCTCTGAGTCCAGTTATGAGACTGACTGGGTCACTCACTGCTGTTTTTGTAGGTGTTGTGATGCTGACTATTTTTATCCACTTGCAGCAGTGTTTTGCAGAGCAAGGTGGAGAAGGCCCAGCCTCCAGTGAAGGAGTGTTACTGTAACATAAGTAGCATTTCTGAAATTGAATCAATACAGATTGTGCCTGCTAAATGGTATAATGGGTTTTTTTCTAGTCCATGATTCGCGGGCCACAGAGTGTAATCAATATCTGAAATGCAGCCTAAGTGCACATGAGGCACATTGTTTCACTTGTGATAGGCTATCTCAAATGTGCCTTGCTAACACTGACCTTTATTTTATAGACCAAGGAACTGTAGACTCAAGGTTTTATTCTGTGGAAACGACTTCTGTTTAAAACATTTATACAATTGTAATAATTAGATTCAGTTCACCTACAATGTAACATACCTTGTGGACAAACTAGTTGTTTTTGACTCTGCTGATGGTAGACCTGCCCTACCAACTGTTTTTAAAATGATTATTTTATCACGTTGCTGTGTAAGACAGACTTATGCTCAGGTTAAATTCTGGACTGAGGTACAGAAGAACAGATTCTTCTCACAACCCGAAATTAAAATACCTGTCAGTAATTCTCCACCGCTGTTCTCTTCTTCTACAATTCATATTTCTGAGTGAATATCCCCTCTGATGTGAAAACAGTGTCTGCCATCTCCAAAGTTTATTCTTTTCTAAAAGCTGCTGTTCATTACATTTTCTCCTGCCTTTCTTCCTTGCTATCATCCCTTGTCTCACAGATTCTAACATTTGAGACAAAAAATCCGGTAGAGCTTGCTGAGCGTCTGCGTGCCGTCTGTGGGAATCAGAGCAATGCATATGCCCGCCTGCTGGAGTACCGTCTCAATGCTCTGCGCGGCCTGTGGGGGGCGCAGCGGCAGCTGGCCCTGGAGGAGCAACAGGAGCGAGAGGGAACTGGAGGGGCTGATGAGGAGACCTTGGCCTTGCTCAAAAGACAAGGTCTGCTCCAGCAACCCGAGCAGGCGCCCTTCACCTCCCGTGTCGGTCTGCTGCTGGTCTTCCCACTCTTGCAGTCCCAGACTCGCAGTGACCCGGCACTCTGCGGTGTCACAGCAGAGGTACTGCTAGCCTGCCTCCGGGACTGCCAGCCACTCAGCCTCAGCAAAGAGCCCGCTGACTGCCTCAATGGCCTGGAGGGCCTGCTCTGCTCCTGGCTGGAAGATGGTGCCCAGGAGTCAGGCCAACAGCAGGGGCATGCTCAGACGCAGATCCTCCACACACACCGACAGAGGGAAAACGCTGCTGCAGCACTTGTGGCTCTTGCCTGTGCCAGGTGAGGTCATACATTCTCTCCTTGCTGTCACACCTGTACAATTCATAGGATTCCTCTTTTGGCTCTTGTAGACATTGTTTACAACCAAGACTATCTAGAGTCAACAGAAGGCTTATTGTTACTGTGTAAGTAAAACAAACTCTTGAAGTGGCAAAAGCATGAAAAATAGCGTAATTAAAAAGCATCATGGTGGAAAACTACTGCGTTACTTCATTAGTAACTCTACTTACAAGCAGGTCAGTTATTCCTGGCAGCCGAAGCTAAATTAAGCACATAACTGACCAACTGATTAGTTTCCCTCCTCTCTCTCTTCACTGAAAGTGCTTCATAGATGATCATGCCTGATTCCATGCTCAAAACTGTTCAACACACACTGTGTTGTTTGTACTATTTGATACAAGAGTAGCTGAACATTTGAACATAGTTTTTTTAGGGCTGCAATTAACAGTTACTTTCATCGTTGATTAATCTGTTGATTATTTTCTCGATAAATAGATTAGTTGTTTGGTCTATAAAATGTCAGAAAATTGTTAAAAATGTCAATCAGTGTTTCCCAAAGCCTAAGATGACGTCCTCAAATGTCTTGTGTTGTCCACAACCCAAATACATTCAGTCCAACTCAAGAAGAAACCAACTCAAACCGATTAATCCATTGTCAAAATAGTTTGCAGTTAATTTAATTGTTGACTACTAATTAATTAATTAATTGAACAAATGAATCGTTACACCTCTTGGTGTATATTCTTAAACTTGTGGGCAGAAACAGACTTCTGACTCTGATGCTCTGACCTCAAACTAGCCTGCGCAAGCTAGCTTGCTGTAGATGGAACTGTACTCTGTTAGCATAAGCTGTTTGAAATGTATACTTGTAAGGAAGTCAAATGTATTGTTTTGCCTCCTGATGTAGCTTCAGCCATTATTCTGCAGTCTGTGAAATCCACTGAGCAGCAGTACAGAGCCCTTAGGAAAGACGGGGCTGAGGGAGGGTGGTGCTGATTCTTTTTATAACCAGTATTTGCTTCGCTCACATGCAAAAAAAAAAAAAACAACTGTCGCAAAGGAAGTTAAACTGAAATTTAATAAATAATAATATGATTTTTTGCATTTGTGCCTGAACTCTGGCTTCTGCTGGTGACAACTGATCTTGACTTGTCAAAACCAGAACTCTCCACTCTTTGTTCAGCCTTATGTTGAGGCTGAGAGCTCTTTGTTAGCTGGAACCATCCAGCCCCAGTGCCTTTTCACCAACAGTGGGAGCTAATTAAAGAGCCATCAGCTTTACTCCCCCTCACCAATGATGGAGTCGGTTAGTAAATTCACTATTGAGACTGCCGTGTTTACATAGTGAAGTGGAGAGGGGGACACCGACACATGACTCATATGTGCTGTCTGTCGCGGTGTAACCACTGAATAAAACATACATTTCTGTACAGAACATGGCAGAATTATTCGCAGCTCACAATAACACTGTGATATGCTGGTGATACACAAGCCAAATTCTTTGTTTGTTTGTTTTTTTTTAGTTTTTTTTTTTAGCTTTCCTTGTTGTAACACACATCTGGTGGCTTTTAAAGCATTGACCGTAAAAATATTGTCATTACCAAAGACATCAATAGTATCAGTCTATCTCATCATAATGTTGAACCTGTTTTCCAGAGATAGTTACAAGCCTCACTTCTGCATCAAAAACAGCCAGAATAGCAGCTTCAGCAGGTCCCTTTTTGCATACATCTTTTCCCTGAATATAGAATTGCTGAACAGTTCAGCCTTGGATGAGGCAAAGCAGTAAATGAACAGTGCACAAACTTAAGTAGGTTGCTCATTACACCCTGCAGAGACTCACAGTGTAGCGTCATCTCTCTGCAACACTCTGAAGGAAAAAAATCTTTTATTCAGATTCAAAAAAAGATCTAATTTAATTCCTAGCACATTACATGGGGTCCCCTCCATAATCCGAGCCAAGCATTATTCCACTTACAGTTTCAGAACAGCTTAAGAAGGGATTTTCCCTTGTGTTTCATGCTGAGGCCTCCTGACTAATCTGCCAAACTCTTCTCCAGGGGATCTCTGAAGACCTTCATCCACACTGTTCACCTGCTGCAGAAACAAACTGATCTGGGCCAGCTCCCTGTGTCAGATGTCCTGTACAGGTAAGGGGCGCACTTTAGTTCATTTGAAAGATAGCTATACAGTAATAGACTTTCCCAATGAATAACTGTATCACACTGTGTCTTCCCTGCTTCAGACTCTTGCTTCTGGAAGGAGGCCCAGGCTCTCCATCTTGCCTCCTGGGCGGCAAACACAGTGTGTCCTGGGGTTTTGAGGACATGCTGCCCACACCTGATAATTCTGCTGGAGGCGCAGAGAGTAAAGGTAAAATGATCACCCTCTACATTTGGAAAACCAAAATAAATCTGAATAATGGGTCACATTCAGTGCAGTTCTTTCATGTGGTTGTGATTAGTTATGTGTTGTACCTAAGATATAACTCGTTATGCAAGCCTGTGTTGTATATTGACAAATAAATCACCTTGAATCTTGAACCTTGATATCTAGTTTTGTGGCTTGCAGATTGTGGAGAGGACTGTGCCTGTCATATTTCATATAATACTGCCGTGCTTCCCTGATTTATTTATTCACCTTTAGATTATTTAAAATGCCCTTTGTATGAAATGCATTTAGTGTGTGAAAATGGAGGGTGGAGACTGCATTGCTTGGTACAAGATTCATAGGCCTAATTTTACTGTATACTATATATGTGTGTATAGTTAAGTGATTAGGGCCAATGTTGAATCAAAGAGAAGAGCTGTGACTGTTAGAGGATTAGAGTTGTGGAAATGTCTCGATTATAAGATGTATTGCGATGCAGACGTGGACGATTATGCATCGATGCAGAGAGGGGACATAATTGTGAGTTTGCAGCTTATGTTGATTGTTGATTTTCTGGCCTCGGCTGGACAATAAAGTTGTAAAGTTACGTTGTAACACTGCTCGTTTGCATCGAATTGCGTGATTATATTATTATATTATATTATACTAGGGGATGTGTTGGAGGGAGGGAGATATCAGCAGCGTGTGATTACAAAATGCACCCAGGATTTTGAAAGCAGACATCTGGGCACATTTTAGATTTTATGAACATACTGGAAAGCATGGACTGGACAAGATGCACGCTGTGTGTAAAATCTGCTGTACAATAATTACTATACTACCCTGATCTAACGTGCCACCTCAAAGAATACAGCGAGCCTAGCTAATCAGCCATGAATTGAGTTCAACTGTGAGAGAGGTGTGTGCAGCAGAGTCACGTGTAAGGCACTGATTGCCTATGTGTTGTGTTTGTATTGTTTAAGTACTGATGTTGGTCAAGATACAGGTATTGAAAAGATGCAGATTTTTGTTGTAGTCTGATTTTTAATTTAGATTTATCTTATTGCTTGTATTCAATTCTGAGTAGTCATGTGCAGTAATTATGAAAAATTGACAATGCCAGACATTGTGATGCATCAAAAATCGTTCAAATTCAATCAAATCAAATCTTGAGGTCAGTGAAGATTCACACTTCTATAGAGGATAAGTGATGAAGCAGAGGAGGAAAGAGTGATGTTCACTCTCCAGCAAGCTGACCTTGTCGGGTGATGGAAGCTGATCAGGGCACATATCTATAGAGCTTTGCATATTTACATTTCAAGCTGACACTAGATCAGTCCAGAATCTTAGATCTCTGGAGACATCAAAATCCTCACAATGAAAAATTAAGCAAAGCAAACAGATGCCTTGTTTAGCATCCTAATCCACTACTCTGTTGATACCTCCCCCAACTTATCATTGTGATTATCCATCATCTGTCATCTGTCATCTATCTGTCATTAACCTTATATCAAATTCTTTTTTTCCCCTGTGTCTTCCAGACACTGACCTCGGGCGCTGTCTAGCCACAGACGGGCTCTATCTGTATACCACTAACTCCTCTGGGAGAGGACTCAGCAAGCTGGGCTCTGGTTTACATGGGACACTGAGGTAATGTGACACTCCTTCCCGCCTGCCTTTCTTTATCCACAGCGCTCAGAGAATAGCAAGAGAGACAGACAGAAAGACAGAAGGGAAACACTAAAAATATCCCTTATCACTTACCCATCCCAATGCAACAATGGTGTTATTTCCTGGACATTTTTTAAATCAATATCTGCAGTACACAATCACATCCTCCCAAACTGTCTTTGATTGATTTGGTTGATTGTAAAAAGGGACAAAAGGGGCGTGTGGTCTTAATTCCATGCTGTGGTAGCAAATTACCCAATTTGTAAGCAGAAGGCAGCTTCCTTCCACAATGTGTTTTTAAGAATTCAGAGGTCCTAGAGTTCATTTTCTTTCACTGGCAGGAAAAGATATATATGGCAGATTTAGCCTGTGAATTAGCTGATTATATGCTAGAAGCATCTCTCTTTTCTCGTTTCCATCTGAGAAATAACAACTTGACAAAGAAACATTTCTGTAAGAAAGTTGGACTCACTACAGCGCTAACCTTCAGCAAATAGCACTACTCTTGGCAATGTTAAGAGAAAAACTAGATTTGGAGACCCATGATAGCTTTAAACAAGCAACACCAGCTCTTTTCTTGGGTGGCAAACTCTCAATTATATGTCATTTTCAGCACCGAAAAGGGTGAAGAATATGCTTAATTTTGTGGAAAGAATTGGTACGTAATGTCTGTAGATAAGTTGATTTTGTTTTGCTACTCAACTCATTTATCTTCAAATCAAAAATGAAGTATTCAGATAGAACACAGAAATTGATGCACAGTGTTTGTGTTTGTGTTTGTGTTTGTGCAGGGGCTTTGTGTACTGTCGAAATGAAGAGTTGGAGCCTGGCTGGGTGGTGTTCAGTAGCGGTCGCCTCCTCCACCGTCCCTCTTCCTTTGATGCCAAGCCTCATCAGCTGTGCCAGGTCATTGACCCCTTCACCCTCCAGGTACTGTGTACTCTCATTCCTCTCTTTTCAATTTGATGCTGAATCATTCAGTAAATGTGACCTTGCAAGTGTTATTCTATTTGACATTCAACATAATTCTCACAGAAATTCTTATTTTTCATTTACTATCCCATCATGCAATATCAAAATGATTTGATCAAATAAACAAGGCATGAAAGCCCACAATGTGGCATCATTTGTCTTTATTCAGGATGTAATAAAGTCACAATGCAAATACATATAAGATATGAAGAGGAAATAGATAGACATATTTGAATTTATATGAAGAAGGGGCGTATATAAAAACTATGTTCAGTCTAAATGTGGCCAATCAAAATCCAACCAACTCTTTAAAATTCAGTTGAAATGACAAGTATAGCCAAGACTGATGTTCTCTGTTCCATTTCCAGGTGTGCCAGATTGTGCCCATGCCAGCCCATCACTTCCCTGTGGGCAGCAGCATGACCACGCTGCACCTCTGCTCAGATGGAACCTACCTGTACTGGGTCTGGTCACCAGCCAGCCTCAATGAGAAGACACAGAAAGGCCATTCTGTCTTCATGGATGTCTTTCACCTGTCTGTGAGTACTACATGCCCTGCCACACACAGTTTGTTTATGGCTGTGTTCCATCTTTGATGTTTTCTTTCCTCCCTGTCGACGGTGCAGACACAGACGGGGTTGTGCGTTGCAGACATCTTACAGGAAAGGGTTATTCTTACTCGCAAGGAAGGCGAGTCTTCAAAGTGCTTGAATGAGCTTCTCTTGAGTCGAATGTCACGCTTCCGGGCCTCCCATTCTGCCACATTGGCTGCTCTAACAGGCTCTGCAATCACCAACACAGTCAAAGAGGAACAGTCTGGTAATTCATCAGCAAAACTTAGAAATATCCAAAAATCATACATGCTTTAATGTGAAAATCATGTGGCTCATATGGTTAATAATATATTCTCTGGTGACCGTTCAATGTTTTAAATGTTTTATAGCTGTCAACACTAGCTGTGGACTCCCTCTGAAGACCCTGAGAAAAACCCCTATGTATGTGTGCGGAACTTATCTAGTGATGCTGGTCTCACCTCCTGGTGTATCTGGGAGTTCGGCCACACGCTCCCTGTTTGGAGGTACCAGCAGCCTCTCCTCTCTCAAAAGTAAGAGCACACAGACACAGACACTTATAAATCCTGTCTGTATTGAGTTTTCTGTCGTCAGTCTTTCTGCAATTTTGTTTTTCTCAAAAAGTTAGAAAGAATGAGATTAAATGTAGATAATGATACATTACAAAGACTTTGGAAAGTCAAGAAATAAATCAAGCATTTGACATCATGTTGAGCTGCTGATGGATGACAAATATTCTGATTATAAAATGACTAAAGCTTTAAGTCCTAAGAAGGGGTTTGATGATAGTAAGTTATGTTACATTTGAACACACATAACATTAATATAGACTAAGGGATGCACCGATTGTGAAATTCTGGGCCGATACTGTTAAGATGTATAAATAGCTGATGCTGACACTGATGTTTTTCTGTTGTTGTATTTTTATTTTTATTCTATTATTTATTGCCCTTTTCGTGCCGGGGAAACAAATAAGTCTTCATTATAAAAAAATAACTTAGTTGTTTAAGTCTTTCAGCCCTTCATTACACTATTTTTGAAAGACAACACATTAGATCAGACAAATTTATGAGACAACCTTTACTATAATCTTCTTTCACATGAAGAAAATAATATAAACTTTTTAAAAAGTAACTGCTTTAAAAGCCTTTTTTGACTACTATACAACTACCTAATCAATCAACAGAATTTTTCAGGATTTACATAGCCTTACAAACTGATGGCACGGATGTCAAAAAATCAGTAGCTCATGAATGTGCGACACAACAGACACAAATCAGCAACTACTATTTTTGAATGTCTCCTTATTTGACGATAGGCTGATAGCAGTCAACAAGGTGAATATTGGCCAATACCAAAACCCATAGATAGATGCATCCCTAACAAAGATATTCACAAACGCTGATAAAACATAATGCCTTATTTGTGCCTGAATAATCCTTTTTTTTTTTTTTTTTTTACAAAAGGGCAAAAAATGTAGGAACCCCAAAGCTTTGAACTCTATAATATAGTCAGCAATTAGTTTATTCACTTTCATTTTTTTGTCAGTTTTAGCCTCCAGCCTGGTTTTTAACCTGGCTGACGGTCAGTTCAGCAGCCGTGCAGACCTCATTGATGCTCCTGGCAGTTCTCTCGGCAGGGGAGCCCAGGTGGCAGGACTAGGTGAGCTCACCTTTTGTTACATTCTGCTGTTACGTGCTGAACTCACAGAGGATAGCCACACAATGCATCGACCATTTGAGTGACCTTTATTTCTGTAATCTTTCGCTTTGCAGGAGCATGTTACGATGCACTGAACAACTTGATCTGGACCTGCTCCAGTGATTACATAGATCAGTGGTGCAATCCTGGGAACCAAGCCTTTCATCATGTGTGCCATAGGCTCGGTGTCAGCCATGTCATTAAAGAACCCAAAGGTAAATTAAAAAAATGTAAAAATTACTGAAACCACCAGATGCTCTTTAAATGAAGTCAAAAATTTCAGAATCTGCAATACTTGTCCTTTTACAGAGGAAACTGTGGCCACTGGTGAGGTGATCAACCAGCTACTTCATCATGTAGGTGCTATGTGTATCCACCAGCTCAACCTGCTGGCGGCCAGTAGCAACAGCCTGCCACTGGGGGCCCTACTGGGTAAACAACATCCCATCGAGGCCCGTCACTTTAGCAGCATCTGTGACATCATGGAGAAGGCCATGGTCAATGGAGATACATGCATCATCCGCTGCATCTTAGTTGTGTTCCAGGTCAGTTTGAGGTGCAGCTGGGGCCTGTTTTGCACAAAATGACGCAGACATTTTCTGTGTTTTTGATTGTTTTTTGGTCTTTCCTCTCCAGGTTGTTTTTAGGTTTTTCAATCCTCAGTCAGAGCAAAACAGGGAGAGTGTGCGTCGTTCAGGTCTGCTCCTGTGGCAGCTACTTATGGCTCCAGTGGATCAGATAGGATCAGAGATTCAGAGAGAAGTGTGCCTGGCCATCAGGTAAGTCACACATAAAACACAAATAATAGTTTTTTTTGTACAATTTGTGATCACACTGATATTTAAATGCACCTTTTTTGTCACTATCCTTTCTGTCACTGTAGCTCAGGCCTGAATACTTTGTATCAGGGGGAGGCTGAACTTAACAAACTGCTGAAACTGGTTTTAACTGAAGGTGACTATAACATTTTAATATAACTGCCACCTCATCTGTTTTGTGGTGAATGTATCTAATATTCTGTATATTTGTTTGTGACATTCAGGTGAAAGGAACAGCGGCTTGTCTCAACTTCGTGATGTCATCCTTACAAACTTGGCAGACCAACTGCAGAAAAACCGATTTGGGAGTGAAGAGGATGACCACTACAGGTATGTGGCTATTTTGTAAATAAAGGGTGCGAAATCATTTCCCATAGCCCTTAATAACCAGCACAGAGCAATAGCACGTCTTGGCTTAAAAACTTAATTAGCTATTATTAAAAATCTCTTTTACAGATTGAGTGATGAGCTCCTGCACTGCATCCTCAAGACTGTAGTCCGGGAATCCTGCCTCCTCATTACTAAATGTCAGACTGTCGCCCGAGATGATTTCCAGAAGCTGCTCTCCACTGTGCCAGTATGAAATATCAGTTCAACAGAACAAAATGCCATCTGTGTTGACTGAGATAGCATGTTTTGTCAGATTGTACTATTGCCAAACTTGATATGGTTTTCCCTCCTTGTAGGTGGTCTCACCTAGTCTGCGCTACCTCATGGCTGTTCAGAACCACCTCCTCAGTAACACCATTCTTATCCGTCCGGATGATAACGACGACAGTGACAGCTCCCTACAAGGGGAAACAATGAAGGTACAGGTAAACATCCCCTTTAAATACCCCTCTGTGCACGTGGAGTGTGTTTCTATGAGACCAACCAATCCAACGGAGCAACGGATGAATGTTCTTTCATGTATTATTATTTGTGGTTATTGCAGTTTTACTATTAGCTAACAGTGTTATACTAATTAAGGATGTATTGTTACTAAATGCTATGTAAACCAATAGCACAGATTGAGCTAATAGATGGGAATTTTGGCATAAAAGTAAGGACATGTTGTGTGTACACTTTCCATATTGTACAAAAGATGTATGATCATTGTATATCTTGGAAGCAGAGGTTACGTAAGTTTGGGCCTATGCTTTGTGTTGTCCTCAGGAGCTGCAAAGCAGTATCCTGTCCCTAGCAACCAAGATCCTGGTGGGATGTGATGAAGTGCTGGAGACCCTGCAGCAGGTGACCACAGCTCTCATTAACAGCGACATCCCTGACAGAGAAACCAGGTAAACCTTTAACTACATCTCTATTAAAAGTACCTTTTCAAGATGGGAAAATAACCTTTCACTGGGAGAGCTACAGCTGCCGCTAGATACCTTTTTTTAAAATCTACTTACAATATTGCATGAGCAGACATTTGAAGTCAATATCTATTACCATAATACCGTAATGTAACTGACAGAAATACAACCAGACATGATGGTCTCTTGGTTAACTCTAATGCACTATTTCACCGTGAAACAAGATTTAGTTAAATCTGAGTCATGCTGCTGCGGCCTCCTTAAGGAGAATAAAAGAGTGCATGAAAAATCATTTATGGATGCTGGTTCTTTAAATCACAGTGGATTTGTTTCACCTCTTCTAAATTGCCCATTTCTTATCTTGTTTTTTCTGTCTAGGATCCATCACCGTAACATTTTATTTTTCTCTTTTCTTGTTCAGGTTGAAAGGCTTGGAACAGGTAACCAAGGCAACCATGCTTGGGCACCTGCTGCCAGTGTTGCTCACCACTTTGATGCACCCAAACCTGCAGACCCTCACACTCGCCGACGCCCTCATGCCTCAGTTGGTGCAGTTGGTCCTCTACACCAGCCAGGTTAGAGTCTTGCCAATCCAAAATGTAAATTCTTGCATTACAAGAAAAATGTTTTTCCGTCAGTCATCCTTATCAACCCTCTAGAGCCCAACAGAATTCTTAAATGTTTAGCAGGTCACTGTGGAGCCTCACACCCGAACAAACAGCTCTATCTCAAAAACAGAAAGAAGTTGTCAATTACAAGTTGTTTCATATAAAAAACACAACGTCCTCTTTAATTTGATACCAAATGTGTGCCATATGTAGCTTTTTCTTTTTAACACGTTTAAAAATCACCAGACAGAACAACAAATAGCACTCAAACTGTTGTAGATAGCTATAATGGAATGTATCTCGGTCCACGTAAAGGAAGAAAAAGTAATTTCCTTCACTGGATAATGCTCAAAATATAAGTTCAAAAAAACTTCAACCCACAGAGCAACCTTTTAAGGATGAAACAACAATTTGCAGTGAGAGCCAGGGAGCTGCCGCTGTTAACTGACGGTGATTGCGTGATGTGATTTTGAGCAAAAAACGTGAACACAAAAATGTATTTGTCACCTTTCATGATTGTGTTGTTGTAGTTATTGTCTTTAGCAACTTGGTTAGGAAAAAAATTATGAAGGTTAAAGTATTTATTTTTACTCTCTGCTTTCCAGACTGCCCTGTTACTAAAGACTCAGTCACCACTTTTCACTGATGAGCCTCCACTAATGGGTGGTCCTCTAGGGCAGGGGGCGAAGTCATGTGTTACTGATGACAAGTAAGTTTTCTGAAGATGACCATTAGAATGTTAAAAATTCACAATGAATCATAATTTAGCATTTTAATGAGGACAATCTGATTTGATCATGATTATAGGAGGCTATACGGCAACTTAAGTGCTAGCTGTCTTGTCTGTCATAAGCTCAGTTTTCTAAAACCAGTAATTCCTTTGTATCCTTGATATTAGAATCCTTGATGAACGTGAGGAGCCCGGTTTCCTGACTGGACTGAAGATCCCTGCCCCATGGGCTGCTGGGAAGACAGTAGAAACGGTGCACCCTGTGAGGGACAATTACAAGTTCAAAGAGACGGTACACATCCCAGGAGCTCGCTGCCTGTACCTTCGCTTTGATTCTCGTTGCTCCTCACAGTATGACTATGACAAGGTATTGACTCCCTCAGCTCTCACATACATTGTGTGCAATGTCTCAAGCAGAGCAAAGCTCTAGTTTGGTATATTTTGCACTAAATATATTCTCTGATATTTCAGTTGGTTATCTATGCTGGTCCCAACACCAACAGTCGTAAAGTAACGGAGTACGGAGGGAACACTCTGGGATATGGCAGTCGTAGTGTCTTAGGAACAGGATGGCCCAAAGACCTCGTCAAGGTAAAAGAAGTTGTGTTGCACAGATGTACACTGTGAACATATAGTGTGTATACAGTCTTGAAGAGCAACTTTTTCGTGTCCTTTATTAGGTTGAAGGAGACACTGTGACGTTTTCCTTTGAGATGAGGAGTGGGCGTGAACACAACACTCCTGATAAAGCCATGTGGGGTTTCTCCTGCACTGTCAGAGCTCAGGTAAATCTAGAGATACAGCAATTGATCAAGTCACTTTCAACTATTAAACTGATCGCAAACTATTTTGGTAATCGATTAATCAGTTTGTGTAATTCTTAAGGGGGAAAAAAAGTGTAAATTCTCTGGTTCCAACCTCTTAAATGTGATTATTTTCTGGTTTCTTTACACCTCTTTGACAGCAAAGTGAATATCTTTGGGTTGTGGACAAAACAAGACTTTTGAGGATGCCTTCTTGGGCTTTGGGAAGCACTCATCAAACATTTTCCAAAAAACGAATTGATTAATCGAGAAAATAATCCACAGATTAATAATAATTGTTAGTCGCAGCCCTAGGTAAAACGTGGAAGTACTGGCATGTCCCAAACATCTGTATTTACCGTTGTTTAGTCATACTGGCTGTATTGAACATGGGAGCGACCCCTGATTCTAAGGATGCTTTTTGTTTCTGTTTTTAGGAGTCATCAGAGGACGTCTCTGGAGGCCTCCCCTTCCTGGCAGACCTTGCACTGGGTCTGTCAGTTCTCGCCTGCTCGATGCTACGCATCCTGTATAACGGGCCAGAGGTGACAAGAGAGGAGGAAGCCTGCCACGATTTGCTCTGCTCAAAGCTGCTGCAAAGGTGACACAGCTGAATAAACATACCACAAAATGTCTCCCAGTAATATTGATTGCCCATGTGGTAAAAATAGCACACTGTAAGAATTGGTACACATCCTTAAGTGGTATAAAGTTGAACAAGCTTAGATGACAGACTGGTGACAGGCTTTGTTTTTTCTTTAGGTGTCAGTGGCAGGTGGAAGCAAATGGTGCAATCTCTCCTGCACTCACACCCAGCCCTTCACCTCTGCCACTCACTATTGAAGAAGACCGGGAGTTTACCTACCCCTCTGATGTGCTCATCCCACCCCCAGGCCTCATGCCAGGCACCTATTTCGATTTGCCTCGTATCCGCCTCCCTCCAGGCATTATGGGTAGACTACGAGAGGTGTCTGGAAGGGCTCGACCGCAATTCCGTCCTAGCATAAAGTAAGAGGTCCATTCTGTTACAGCACAGAGGGTGTGCATTTCACATCACTATACAATGGGAAACATCCAAGCACACAAGTTTTTGCAGACTACCAAAGGCTAAAGAGAGGTGAAGCAACATAAAGCAACACTTTCTAAGACTGTGTAATTGGCAAGAACCCAGCTTACAAAATATTAATGTTTTTTCTGACTGGTCCTGAAAGTCCTTTCGATTTTATACAGTTGAATCACCCTGCTTTTAAATGGAACATCTAGGCATTTTGTATCGCAGCTCTCCCCATTCATAGCTGGAAGTTTGCCCCAGCCGTAGTTGTATGTTTATCAGTTTATTGATAAAATGGTCACAGAAGATAGCAACATTACTGAATACCCTCTTTAAAGTAAAACAGTTTTTTTTTCCTTGCAAAGCATCACTATTTCACTCAACCATTTTTTTCTTTAAGGGAGGTGATCAGACCAGATGTTATGGAGGAGGTCATAGTATCTTGTGTCATTAAACATCTAAGCCTGGTGGATGCTCTTCAATCGCTCGTCAACTACCAATACCGCGAGGATCACGCAGAGGAGTATGACCTGGTCTGTAAGATCATGGTTGAGACCTTCAAGAAGATCAATGCAATGCAGCGTCAGCTGCAGGTGAGCTTCTGCTGCAAGGAACTAATACAGTATGCTTTAAATTATGTTTGCTTGCTGTTAGTGGTAAACACACCGTAAACACTTTGCACTACATCGGTCATTTTGTCAGTTTTTAATTAGGCTATTCAAGAAAGTTCTGCTTAAGATAGTTTAATTAATTACTTTCTGTAAACTGCAGGGACTTAGATTGATGGTAGGTAGATTAGATGGATGAATTACTTCTACTGTGTTATTCTAAGGTTTATTAATTTGCTGCCCGGAAGTTGGCTTATTTACACTGCCTTATTATATTTCTAATTACCGGTATGCTTCTGATATGTCAACAAATTTGGAGAGATAATGTTTATCTAAATACAACCTGGAAACATGAGAGTAATATTAAAATCAACAGAATCATCTATTAATTTTTCTTATCTGTATCTGCCTTGAGAAGCCCGTAAATAATGATATTGGCAAAATAAATCCATACGGTGCATCGCTAAAATCAGACTACCAACCTTAACAGAAGAAAGAAATGTAATTCTGACTGTGTGTCGGATTACCTCCTGTGTTGCTTTCAGAGTGTCGCAGAATTGGAGCAGAAGTGGCAGAATGAGGTAGAGGAGGCCCATCAGGGAAAACTGGAGAACAACACTCCTTTCTTCCACGACTACCACTTTTTTGAGGTACTCTGCGCCACACACATATTTTACGAGTTTTCCTCTAGAGATGATGTCATTACAACTGCCATTTTCTCTGAAATTCATAATTGTTTTCTTTTTTGTTTCACTAGAACAAAATTAAGGAGCTGGAACTACTTTGCTCACTCAAGGAGGTCCCGCTCGATTTTAGTGATTTGGAAAATGTTGTCCTTGCACTGAGGCAAGTATTTAATTAAAAATCCTCTCAGTTCTTGGAACAGATGACATTACCTCAGCTGTCACAGTTCAGTTCGTGCGGTAACATTATGTATCTGCACCGACAGGGAGAAGTTCTTTCAGGAGGTAAACACCATGCACCTCAGAAGTAGCACCTCACTGGCCAAAACGAAGGCTCTGGTGAAGAGTCTGATGAACCGCACTGAGCTGCTGCTCCATGTTACCATTGCTCCACATTGTAGAAGCTTAACCACAACGCCGGCTGGTACACCAGGTCCAGGTACATATCATCTTTCTTATGTCATTGTTTAGTTGCCAAGTGAAACCTTATCAGAGATTTTTTTCCTTCAGCACTCACAGTATTCAAATGTCAATGAGCTGTTGTTCTTATTAGGCACAATTATGTACCTTAGACATGAGTCTGAATTTAATGAATGCAACTTTAAATCTACAACTAAACTTAATACTGTCTTTTTACTTGCACGTATCTTATAAAATATAAAATGTAAATTAACCTGATTCACTCTCATAAGTGTATTCATGCATAAAACCTACCTCTTCACGGGACCACATTTATACTAAGCACTTTTATTCTTACCTCGCTTTACTAAGAAAAAGATGATTTGTCCAAAAATCAGTTGAAAGTCTTAAAAGTCTCTAATAGTCCTAAACTATTTTAATACTTTAAAAGGTCTTGAAATTATCAGACTTAAGTATTTTATACCTGTAGACACGAGATTGTGAGGTGTTTAAGACAAAATGGCAGTGAGTTTGATTCTCATCAAATTGTTCTTTATTTTGTTTCGCGCTAGCCTCTAAGTCGGTGTCGGATGCCAAGACAGTGATCCCCATGGTGAAGCAGCCAGTGTTCCTACGCAGCATGTCTGCACCCTCTGACTTGGAGATGATCGCTAATCAGGACTTAGAGTTTACACACGCGCCCCAAAGGTATTTGTTTGTTTTTGTTTGACAGGTTTGTTTTTCGACAATCATTTAAGTGACCTGTGGATGAATTTATTTACTTGTTATTATGCACTTGTTGTTTTACCTTTAGGAGGCGGCACCACCCGACGAGTCATCGTAGCAGCTCATTCACCCTGCTGCAGTCGCTGGCCATAGAGGACAGCCGTGACAAACCAACATACAGTGTGCTGCTTGGACAGCTCTTCGCCTTTATCGGAACAACACCTGATCAGGCAGTAAGTCTCTTACTCATCACTCACTCCTTTTCTTATTGGCTTGCTTGTTGCCATGGCTGCATGAGAATCATTTGGTGCATTCTGGTCTGACATTGAGGTCTTTAATACCGGTAATTTCTGTAGGTGTCAAGCAGCAGTTTCCTGTCCGCCGCACAGACACGTTGGAGACGTGGCAGCACACGGAAACAGGCACTTGTTCATATGAGGGAGTTGCTCACTGCTGCTGTCAGAGTTGGTGGCGTCACCCACCTGGTGGGGCCTGTCACTATGGTGCTGCAAGGTGGCCCGAGGTAAGAGAAGAGGGCTGTAAACACTGGTAACAATCCCACCCTATTCGACAAAGATGAACCTCTACACATCTGTGTTTGTGTGCAGGATTGAGGAGCTGACCTGCGGTGGGATGGTGGAGCAGGTGCAGGAGGCCTTCGGGGAGACTATGACGTCCGTAGTGTCACTATGTGCTCGCTACCCCATTGCTTGTGCCAACAGTATTGGCCTGCTTTGCACAATCCCCTACACCAGGCAAGGGAATTTGTCTGTATCTCTCTCTTGATTTTACTGATTTTATGTCCATACCCTCAGATGCCTTACCCTCATTTCATCTGTTTATGACAGGAGTGAGGAGCAGTGCCTAGTTCGGAGTGGTCTGGTCCAGCTCATGGACAGTCTGTGTAGCTTAAGTGGTCAGAGGGAATGCAGCTCGAACGAGAAGCAGACCAAAAAGCAGAAGGTGGCCACCATGGCCTGGGCTGCTTTCCAGGTGCTGGCTAATCGCTGCATTGAGTGGGAGAAGGTGGAAGGTAAGCTACGCTTACAGCCTGTTACTCTGATCATCTGTGAACAGCTATCAAGTTCAATATATTTGTGTTGATCCAGAAAAGCTAGTCATATAATGAGGCAGGAGAGAAGAACTTGCTTCAAAGTGCACATTAAGAATGGTCAGAGAAAAGGGTTCACTCTACAAATTTAGTGTATAGCAATGATAGGTAAGTGATCATTGTTTTTTCTCTTAAAGGTGGGTCTACAGATGCAGTGCACTCTGGTCTGGCACGGCAGGTGTCCAGCCTGTTGACCAATCACCTGGCCAGAGCCACAGAGTGCTGTGGGAACCAGGCAGCTGGTAACGATGCCTTACAGGATGTGCTCAGTCTGCTCAATGACCTTTCCAGGTAAAATTTTATGCCATGTTTGTATATCATTAGGTATTTCTATTTGTGTGTGTGTATTTATGCTCCTTTTTCCTTTCCTATTCCAGGAGCCACATTGGTAAAGCTATCCTGAGCCAGCCAGCTTGTGTTTCTAAGCTCTTGTCTCTGCTGCTTGACCAGAGACCTTCTCCAAAGCTGGTACTCATCATCCTACAGCTATGTCGAGCTGCTCTGCCTCTCATGAGTGTGGAGGACTGTGGTAACGTGGCCCTGCCCTCGTGGAGCTACTCTATTAACACGCTAGACGCTGAACAACAAGATGCTAATGACCCTGCCTCACGTATTGCTTCCTTGCTGCTGGCAAAGCTGGCAGACTATGTTGTACCAGGTTGGTCTCTTTTATCAAGGAGCACTAAGGAAAAGTAAATCATTCTCTCTTGCCAATTCTTACTATTTACAATATTCCCTCTTTACCAGGCTGTCAGACCCTGCTCTCCCCCAGCTCCTCTGAGCCAGACACTTGCCTGTCCCGTGCCAGTTCCAAAGGAGCTCTGAAGTCTGATGATGTTGGGGAGGAGGGTGAGGCAGTCGATGGCAAGCTGTCAATCTTCATCCACAAGAGAGAGGACCAGTCATCTCATGAAGTTCTACAACCACTTCTCAGGTGAGGTTGTCAGTCATATCTTTGTTTTTATTTCACATTTGCTTGCTTAACCTGGAATTCTATGACACGATTGTTCTTCCATCCAATCCAAAATGCAGCAGCTCAGAGGGACGTCCTTTTCGGCTTGGCACTGGCGCAAACATGGAAAAGGTGGTAAAGATGGACAGAGACATGACAAAGGTACAAAAAGAGTATTACGGAAAGAAAACCCACATTTACTCTTATTTTTAAAGCATATACTCACAATATGAAAACTAATGTTTCTGTAGATTTATTCCAACTTACCTCTGCTGTCCTATTTTCCCCAGAGCGGCAGCTGTGAGGTGATCACAGAAGAGGCAGCTGCTGCCCTGAGGAAGGCCAACAAGTGGGCTCAGTCAGGTCTGATAGTGAGTGTTGGCCCACCTGTGGAGGCTCTAGCCCAGGAGACTGCTGGAGGCATCACCACTGGCGACAAGAAGAAAACTGCTCAGACCGCTGTTTGTAGGGACAGGAACGCTGATCTAGCCAGGTGAGAAAACAAGAATAAGCATAGAACTGCAATTACCAGCTTTGTTCACTCCCACTTTTATGTTAACACGATTTCATCAGAATGTTTTTCTCTTTCAAACTGTGATAGACTTGTTCTGATTTTTAAATTTGCCTTGAACAGGTCGGACCCTGTCAGGCCATTCATCAGTGGCCATGTTGCCAACAGTATGGCCGCTGAGGTTATCGCTCTGCTGCACAGCCTGCTCACTGCCCCCGAGTCCAACACCGCTCAGATCTGGACCAGCACTGCTGAAAAAGTATACAACTATCATGTGTCTGACTTTATTGTAATGTTTATGTTCATTAACGGAAAATAATTGCTTTTTAGGTTGTTGACCAATAAAATAATTGATAGTGAAAATATCTCTCAAGACTTAGAAGGCTGTGATTCTATATGATGCTTTTTCTATTACAGCTAATGCTTTCTCCTGTGGATTTTGTGGTAGGTTCTCTCCCGGGCCCTGATGTTCATCCCTCAGCTGGGGAAGTATGCTGAGAGTATTCTGGAGAATGGGAGCAGCAGTGGCAGGAAACTGGCTAAGCTGCAGGCCATCGGCAGACAAGCTGTTGCTGCACTCTGTGCCCTCGGTGGCTTCAAAGAAACTATTAAGATTGGCTCTGAGGTCCAGGTTAGTTATTGGAGAAGCATCAATGAAAATGCTGTACTTTTGCATTCAATTGCAATTCCTGCTGTAATTTATATCCTACTCAAAAGTATTTATACATGTCACCACCTTTTCTTTCGTTAGCTTTAAATGTTAATTGCAGGCATATTTCTTGTTACTCACTTCCTCTGCAGGTGGTGGGTAAAGGAGTGCTGGGAAGTGTGGGCATAGTTATGTCCATCAATGAGCAGGAGGGCATCGCTACAGTCAAATTCCCTTCTTGCGAGTACAGGAGAGCTTGTAAAGCTTCAGACATCCTGACAGTACCTATATCACGCCTCTGCACACCCAGATCTGAGGTATAACTTTCAGAGTTAAAAACAACACAGTCCTTATTTCTATCGGCAATATCAACTTGAATCTCACTCGTGTCTTCACCCTCAACAGGCTCTCCCCCTCTATAAGCTCTCAATCACAGAAAAGGTGGTCCAAGCAGTGCAGTCCATGCTTCTGCCACAGGAGGGCAGTCTCTCCATTCACACGTCTTTACCAGCTACAGGAGATGGCTCCAGCCCGGTAATGGCTGCAGTACGCTTGCTGGCAGAAATCAGAACCAGGTCAACCTTTTTCTTTTAACCATTTCCATTTTAGATTGAAAAGTGTTGTTTGAAATCTGCTGTATGTGGGCACTAAAAGTCCCCAATTATGTGACATAATGGACATTAGACATCAAAATCAGAGACTGGACAGAAATTATAAGGTTATTAATGGTTTCAGGGCATGCCTGGTGATGGCGCAGCTCCTGGAGGATAGCTCCTTTTGTGAGGAGTTCATCCAGCAGTGTCCAGCTGCTGTAGAGGTTCTAAACCTGGTTGCACAGGAATGCAGCCCTGGTGAGCATACAAAACATTTCAGCACCCAACCTTTTATTTATAGTATAATGCATTTGGTCTGTAACGAATCCTTTGCTGTTGTGAGTCATATCACAAGTTATGTCACCCCTTGCAGGGGAGCGTCTTGGCATGGTTGAAGCTCAATGTGAAAGAGTAAGAATGTTGTACCGGGACTGCGCTCGGCCTCCTCCTCCACCACTGCAGACAGACAGACGCCAGGTAGGAGTTACCAAAGTTAGAATATAGTTTTTGTTTTTATTACTTTTAATTTTGAGTACCCCTCTCATGTTTACATACATGTGGAAAAGAAAGCCTAACTTCAAATGTTGATCAGAAACCCTGAAAAGTTTTAATTGACAGAAGGCAAGATAATTAGTGTAGAAAATTCATATATTGCTGCAAGCCTAAACTCATATTGCACTCAAAAATCTTCAAAGACTTTTCGAGAAGTTAAGCAGTCAGATTGGTTGGCCCACTTATCTTCTTATCCCTTTGATGTTCTTGTCTCAGCCCAAGGAGATCACTTGGTGTCCATCAAGAGTGTTCCCTCCGGTCCGTGCCTGCATGTTCTCATCCCGTCTGACCTCTGTCACTTTCCTGGCTGATCCGAGTGCTGGAGGAGGGCTGCCCAGAGGCACCTTCATCTACGCCACCTGTCCTGTGCCAGTTCAGGTGGGCACATCACAGTGGATTGTTAATATGTGCCATCGAAGTGAAATAAAATAATGTCCTGATAGTGCAGCCTACCCATAGTGTTCCATTCACTTCTCTTTGTCCCCATAGGCCCCGTCCTTTTACTGGGAGATAGAAATCGTCTCCTATGGAGACTCTGAGGAGGACAGCGGCCCGATTGTTTCTTTTGGTTTTGCCACTGAGGCAGAGAAGAGAGACGGAGCGTGGACCAACCCCGTTGGCACATGTCTGTTTCATAAGTATGTTCAGCTTCATATTGACTATAAGAGACTCTTTTCTCACTGCTCTGTCTCTGACTTAAGTACTGACGACTGTACTTCTGTGTTGTATCCTTTCCTCTGTGTGTCTGTCTCCTGTTTGTGTGTGTCAGTAATGGAAGGGCAGTGCATTATAATGGCTCCAGTCTGCTGCAGTGGAAGAGTGTCAGGCTAGATGTGGCTCTTCTTCCTGGTATGTACCGACTGTCTTTATTGTTGATATAGTCAACTTAGAAATCCATACAGCAATGTACGTTATGGATTTGAGCTTCTTAAAAGTATCATATCTGGCTGCTCTTTATTTAAAAGCTATTTTACAAGCATATCTGGCTTCCTTAAGTCAAGCTGTATCAAGCATTAGCACGTTTTAGTATCTAATCACCTGTTAACATCTTTACTGAGAATGCGACCTTACATTTGTATGAAACAGGCGACGTAGCTGGAATAGGCTGGGAGCGTTCTGAGGGCACTCCTCCGCCCCCTGGTCAGGCCCCTAAAGGCAGGGTCTACTTTACTTATTGTGGCCAGCGACTCAGCCCAATCCTGGAGGATGTAGCTGGGGGAATGTGGCCCCTGGTACACATTCAGAAAAAGGTGACCTTGAAACCTTTATATTTAAACTGTTGCTAAGCTATAATTTTGGTTCATAAATTATACTGAATATGTATAATACTGTGTCCCTTTCTTTGCTGCTTCAGTGACACAATTTTCCCTCATGATTAATGTGCTTAATCTTCTATTTTTTTTTACAGAACTCAAAGATCCGTGCCAACTTTGGAAACCGGCCATTTGCATACGCAGAAGGCCAAGCACACAGAAATGCGGCCGACCTGTGTGTGGACCTTGCAGAGGAAATAAGTGCAAATTTTGAAGCACTCCCCTTTGCTATGGCCTCTGACAGTGATAATGATGCAGGTGCAAGTGTTGCCTCTGACTCTGGCTCCCATGGACCCCCTTGTCGGATTGCGGCTGTGGCAGTCGCCCAGCAACGTATGTTCACCTCTGTTTCTGCCTTATACTCATCAAACGTCTGCGCCTTTATTTTGTCTCTTCGATCATATTTTTTGTCGTCTGGTTGGTAACTTTAAACCTTTATTCTCTGTTTGTTCTTTGCTATTATTGCAGAGTACAACAGTGATCTGTCATGCCATTACAAAGTCGAGCTGAGCTACGAGAATCTGGTCACCTCTGGGCCTGACCCACATCCTCCTCCCATCGCAGATGATGAGAGTGATGATGAGGATGATGATGATGTTCCCAGAGTGAGTGGACCTCCACTTCTAATCTCCTAATAATGACTTCCAAATAAATTTAAAGTCTGTACTAACTTTATTTCGATGTGTGTTTGATTGTGTTAGGAGGACCACTATGCCTTGCTGGTAAAGGCCTGGGAGACCAAAGTGTTCCCCACCATTCGTAGGCGGTTCCGAAACGAGGCTGAGAGGAAATCTGGTCTGGACCAAATCAAGGGAGCTCTGCAACTTGGTAAAGAGTGAAAGAATATAATTTATACAAAACATCCAGTCCAACTTAACACAAATTACCAAAACATAAAGTACTTCAACCTATTCAGCATCATTTGATCAAGACAACAGGCCAGTAGAGGTCAGTTAAATGTTTGATAGTTTAAAATACAGGTGTCATGAGTAAGCATAAGACAGCTGAACGAGGCTCTACCATGTGTATACATGAGAAGCAGCTCAAATGCTTCAATGTTTCAGGATATTATACCAGGTTAAAACTGATTCAGCAAAAAGCTGTAAAAGCATTTTTGTGTTTCATTACAAATGCAGCACCAGCAGGATTTAGATTGCACTTTTTTTTACATTTTCTTTCAAAGCCTATGAATCACAGTCACCTTGAGTCAGAACACTGAATACAGAAGCCAAAAAATCATGCATTCAGTATCCATCAGTCATTACGTACATCTTCTGAATGTTTGCTCCACGTTTAGAATCACTCTTCTACAGTTAAAATGGTTTCTTTCTACTGTACTGGTAATAATTTATGTGCGCTAATGCAACATTCAAGGACGTCACTGTTGATTAATAATCCTTTAACAAATTAAAACAAGGTAATTGCAGTGCTACAGTTAAGTTTGACATTCTTTCAACTGACAAAACCTGAAAGATAGGCTAAACCCTTGTGGTTAATGGGCTATGTTAAGTAAAGCTTTAAATTGTTGCACACATTTGGTTAATATAGGTTAAATGAGGACAGTTTTGACACCGTTTACCTCCATGGTGTATTTTGTGAACAGGCATGGTTGACATTGCAAGACAGACAGTGGAGTTCCTGTATGAAGAGAATGGTGGAATTCCTCGTGACCTCTACCTCCCTACCATTGAGGATATCAAGGATGAGGCCAACAAGTTCACTATTGACAAAGTTCGCAAAGGTACAGTATTCACGTAAAGTTCAAATGATGCTAACTTCAGGGTGTATGATAAGTAAGCACAGTATTAAAATAGTTAATTTGACACTTATACTGTATATCAAACTTGTCTTTTGGCTTCTGCACATTAACCGACCTGTACGATATTTGTTTACCCGAAACAGGCTTGACTGTGGTCATCCGTTGTCCGGATAGCAACAACACCAACAGCACTACAGGAGGGACAGCCCTGCCGAAGTTTGCTATCCGGGGCATGTTGAAGACCTTTGGCTTGCATGGTGTAGTGCTGGATGTGGACTCTGTAAGTACAAAACTTGGTTTGTGTGTATCTTGCCATGTATTATCCCTCAGCTTTATATCACACATTAACAATACACCAGTTTTCTTCCCACAAGGAAACTGGTCACAAATTTAACTAAATAAAGTCGTTCCAAAAAAGGAAAGGATCTACCTAGAAAGATGAATGAATCATCATTGTCATCATCACCCACTCATCACTAATACAAGCTTCTGTTCTCGAGCTCTCACCCAGTGCTTGAAAAAAAAATCCAATTGAAATGTCTGTTCCAAACAAAAATAATTTGTTGTTGTGAGTCTCTGATCGACCATCTTAGTCATATCCTTCATACCATTCAACAGAGTATGAGTTTCCTGAATGAAGTACAGAACTAAATACGATTTTATTTTCAATTTCCCCTAAATTACAAGTAAAGCTCTTACTTTACTGCTCTATCTTTTCTTTTATAAATTAAAAAGAACTCAAATGTATTATTTCGACTTATCAAACAACTTCACTAGAGATATAATATCAGTTTTCTGCAAATTAAAGAACTCTTTGTCAACCCCATATTTACAAAACATACATATCCATTATTTGACGCCCATTTTGCTGTGTATCAAATTTAAATATTTCTTTGGCTTGCATGATATTAAACACATTTATTTACCTTTCCAAATCCAATGGCCCGACCTTCCTTCCATACCAGCTTTCCATCAAACTTCACAGGGTTCTCAGGAAATACCTAATGGTGCGATTAAGACCACCTTTGCTCCTTGGGTACCTCCCCTGGTCCAAACCCTAGCCACTTCTTGATTTTATTTTGCAATTAACTCCTTCCGATGCACAGACTCTCAGATTGCTGATGTGCCATACACAATATCCATGTGCTCATCAACACTTGTATGCCTTTGTTACTTTCAACTGGTCCAGGTGAATGAGCTGGTTCAGGTGGAGACCTACCTGCGCAGTGAGGGGGTGCTGGTGAGGTATTGGTACCCCATTGAGATGCTGGAGCGCCCACCTGCTGGATCTCGACGCACTGCAGCTAATGGCTTAGTCTCACTAGACAGTAGCAACATTCAGATTCACAGGTAATGTATGAACTGAATGAGGTGCGTGAATAATGTTAATGCTTCCTGCAGCAGAGCTCAAAATAAAATGTGTTTTACTGCTTTGCTGTAGGGAACTGCTTCGATGTGAGAGTGCACTGGCTCGGTTATACTGTCGTATGGCCTTGCTCAACATCTTCGCTCCCAAGAGCCCCCACACCTTCACTCGTCTCTTCCACATACCTGCTATCCGTGACATCACCTTGGAACACCTGCAGCTGCTGTCTAATCAGCTGCTGGCTCCACCCCTACCTGGTGAGTAGTAATCTCTGTTGTGAATAGTCCCTCATAGCAATGTTAATGACTTTTTGTGTTTTGACTGATTGCTCTGATGTTGTTCTTCCTGCAGATGGCACTATTAGCTCTAGTTCTATCCTACTGGCCCAGTCAGTGCTTCACAACCTCCAGGGTCAGAGCTGCTCCCCCTCAGAACTGTTCTACCAGGGCAATGCTCAGCCCATCCGGGAGTGGCTGACAGTGGCCATCACCCGTGCCTTGCATCAAGGAGAGGAAAGCCTGCTGGAGCTCACAAAGCAGATCTGCTGTTTCCTGCAGGTCAGCGCAGTGATTGACTTAATAGACTTGTCAGTGATACCTATCCAGTTTGTAAACTTGCTAATCTTCTCTTATTATTCTGTTCTCTTTGATAGAATGCACCAGAGCAGTTTACATCTGAGGAGTTTCCTGTCACGGAGTCAAAGGTTAGCATGGATGTCAGCTTTCCAGGCGCTGCATTTGTGATTGTATCCTGCAAGGAGAGCCAGCTCGGCTGCCGCAAAGAGTGAGTTCCTCAGAAGTTTTCCCAGATGGAACTCAGATTTCTAAGCATCCATTTCCTGGTAAATGTTTTTAATTCTCTCCCGTCTTTTCCGCTTCATTAGCTCCAGCCTCTACAAAGCTCCCTGGGCTCGAGTCATGGTGTATGGATTGGGTCACAAAGTGCGTAGAAATGGACAGCTGAATCTGATGGAGGCGGTGTGCTATCCGCTGGATGCCTCACCTACCAACACAGGCCTTACTCCCCCTCCCACCACAAACCAATACCCCTCTGTTATAATCCCCACTGATAAGGTGCACATCAAGCTGGGTGAGTATCTGACTCCCAAAAGGAAGTTCATACAGGCTGCTTTGACCGTGTAAAAGTAATCTGTTACCGGATAAGAATGGAATTAAATATCCCATTGTATTAATTGTAGGGGTGTCTCCCCCTCCTGGTGCTGTACTGGTGCTGCACTCCTTGCCACTGGAGTTTCCTCTTGCCATGGCATTTGCTGAGCAGCTGTTGACGTGGAAGCTGGGAGAGAGCAGTGATCGATCAGAGGATGAGCTGGACACAGTACCCTCGTCTGTGTTGCTGCAGGTGGTAGAACTACTAGGTAGGTAGAACAATGAGCCTTATCTATTCAGCTAAAATCAAAATCCTTTTCCACAATCACCCAACAGGTAAAAAAGTGACAATAGTTTTCAAATTTTAAAACTCTTCTTGACATTTAGTTCCTGATTTTGTTGTATGATCTTTGGATATTATTCAAGCCTAAGTTGGTGTATTTTCTAGGTTAAAAACGACAAAAGTAAAGATGTAGAGATATACTGTATAAGCTAGGTCGATCTGGGAACTCCACACCACTTAGATAGAACCGTATACTTACATGGTCAAAAAATGTCAGTCAATGTATAGCGCTGATGAGCTAGCTAAACCCACATATACCTTATTCTTCACCACTCTCTCAATAAATCATAGAATAACTTTGAAAGCTTGCAAGTTAAAACATACCAAAGAAGAAAACAGATTTTCCAAAATCACAACTTTCAGCTTTTTCCACTTCATTGTTGTTATTGTTTTAGGTGGTTTGCTTTGGACCACTGATCTGGCTCCCTCCATCAAAGAGCTCATCTTTCACTTGCTGGCTGAGCTTTTGCGGAAGATCCACCACTTGGAGCAGCGCAAGAGCCCTGCTGGTCTCTCCAGCTCCATTGCTCTGCTGCTGAACCCCTGCCTCGCGGTGCTCATGGCTCTGCAGACAGAGCTCAGAAAGCTCTACGACCGGGAGACTCAGGGATGGACAGCTGCAGGAGCCGGAGCAGGAGGGTCTTCATCTGGAGGCATTGCGTTGGCTCTGGGGGCCGAGCAGAGCCGCTTCTCTACCTATTTCCACGCTCTGATGGAAGTGTGTCTCGCCGTGGCAGAGGTGACTCTTCCGCTCAATGTTGGCGGCTCATCAGTGGGAGCCCTATCCTCCACCAGTGCCCCTAACCTTAGTGACTCCTCTTCATCTTCGTCATCGTCCCCAGGGCAGACGCCACAAAGCCCCAGTCTGCTATCTAAACGTAAGAAGGTGAAGATGAAGCGTGAGAGAGCAGCGGCTGCAGTGGCAGCAGCGGTCTCTGGGAAACGAGGAAGTGGAGGTGCACGGTTGTCAGAGAGCGACAGTGCCCTGCTCAACATGGCGGGTAGCAAACCTGAGGACATGCTGTGGTTCCACCGCTGCCTCACTCTCCTGATGATTCTACGACATCTGGCCAATAAGGACCCACAGGGCTTAAGTGTGACCAGCGATGCAGTGACAGATGCCTGCCAGGCCTTGGTGGGCCCCACTGCCCACAGTCGCCTGCTGGTGCTCTCAGGAATCCCCACGCACCTGGAGGAGGCCGTGGTTAGAAACGCAATCCGCAGGGCTTGCAACGCACATGGGGGGCTCTTCAAGGATGAAGTCTTCATCCCTCTGCAGGAAGAGGACCCCAAGAAGCCCAAAACTGGAGCTGGGGTTACCAGCCCTCAAGATGGCAAAGCGGGCCCTGACCCTGACCGCCCCTTCCCCAATAACGGAGGTCCTGAGAGTCCTGACAGCTCCAGCAGCGTGACTCCGGCTATGAGTGTGAGCGCTTCAGCTTCCACCAGCCAGACATCGATCTGCAGCTCTTCTCAGGGAGTCTCCCGCACTGCCAGTGAACTTTCTGTCGATCAGGAGCTGTTGGCTGTTCCACCTCTCACCCCTGCTGCAGCAGCTTCGGCTGTTACATACCCTCAGCAGGGCCCCCAAGACCCCCAGACTGTTTCTAGTCAGGAGAGTCTAGATACCTCCCTGTGTAGCACAGGAAGCTTGGGGAGTCTCGGCAGCTTGGGGGAGCCTCTCGAAGGTGCAGAAACACCATCGGTGTCAGACGGGGGCTCAATGAACACGGTCACCTCACTGGAGAGCAACGCAGTCATGACCAGGCCCATCAAGGGTTATGCTGTCATTGAGGTGGGTTGATGAAGAGCACTGTAATAGATCTATGCTGTTTGATTTCATTTTGTTCTAAGAAATAATAATAATGTCTGTCTTTTTTTAATGATAGGTTCGTTCTCGGGCCAAAGTAGAAAAAATCCGTGCCAGTCTTTTCAACAGCAGTGACCTGATTGGCTTATCCAGTCTGGAAGGTGAAGAGGAGCTAATAGAGTTGACCAATGAGGAGATCCTCACAGCCTCCAGTGTTAATCAAAGCCTGTTTGACACACAGGGGAGCTCTGCTCTTGAAGACTACTTCCTGGACAAGTCGGTCAGAGGTTGGTGTTTAACTCTAGCTAGATATTTTCTGCTTTTACACAGTGACATTTGCTCTGCCAGTATAAAATCTTATCTCTGTGTTTTAAGGTGACAAGCTTGTACCCGGAGCGAGAGATGTCCTCACAGATATTTTTAAGAGCTGTGTGCACTCAGAGCAGATGCTCAGCCTCACACCAGCCAAGCCAGTTAAAGTGTCTGACATTTACCTCAGCAAGGAGCAGATCAACGCTCAGACCCCTGGAAACCTACTGCATACTTTCTTCACCAATGTCAGGCCTCCAAAGAAAGTACTTGAGGATCAGCTTACACAGGTATAAAACACATTGGCAGGGAATGTAAAAAAATGCTGTAATTAACTTATATATAGCAATGTTATGTATGTACTGTACATTCACGTGTCAAAATAATTTGCTTGTATCAGATTCTAAGAAAATATGGCACTCCCAAGCCCAACAAGAACAAATACAGCAAAGCAGGAAAAGAACAGCACCAAGGAAAGGTTGTGAGCACCAAGAGGCCCATCACCAAACCTCCCACCAAGGAAAAGTCTGTGCTTAACAGTGTCAGGTGAGTAATGTAGCACAAGCAACGTATTTACATGTAGGTACATTTGCACATTGACACAGTAATTGAATGGAATTTGCTGCTCTCTTATGTCTGCCAGGACTGCACTGAGTGAGAAGAAGACAGTCCTGAAGCCTAAATCTCCTGAGAAATCCAGACCTGATGAGAAAGATGTGGAGAAATCTCCTGCAAAGAAAACTGAAGGTTAGCAGAAATCACACACACACTTTGACTACTCCCATGACTGAATATATTAGTTGGCGGACAGTGTTTTCAAAAAGGCAGACTTTTCTGCATAATACCGTTAGATCTGTTAAGAAATTACTCAGCTCTACGCGCCTTCCCTTGTTTAAATTTGGGTTTATTAAAAAAAACTATTAGCCGATTAGATGATAATCCCTGTGACAGAAAAGATTTTTTTTTCTGGTTCTGTCTCTGTTTTACATAACTGTTGGCATGTTGTTACCATTGGTCTGACAAGGTTAGCAAAGTTAAGATATCACTTTGCACTCTTGTAACCTGTAGCTGTACTACGATGCCCTACTACCCTACAAGAATCCTGTTGTGAAACCAGGAGCTGTGAGCTGCCTCACATACTACTCTGTTTTCTTTAGTCCCAGAGGAGAAGTACCTGACACTGGAAGGCTTCCATAAATTTGCTGTCGACCGAGCCAAGCAGGACATCCGCAGTGTCTGGAGGGCAATTCTGGCTTGCGGTTATGATCTCCACTTTGAAAGGTGAGACTGGGGAGTCATGCCCCAATAGCCTGCACTCAGACTGGTGAAACTAAAATACAGTCACATTCACGAGCTCTCTGGGAACTGAACATGTTGTTCTGTTGTGACATAATGTCCTCTTCAAACTTTTATTGAATTAAGTTTTAAGAATTATTATAAAATAATCTGCCACTTCTGATTTATTGACTCTTCCAAGCATTAAAAATGATTTTGAATTAAGTAATTATGAATTTTCACACTACTCATTAAGTTGTAATGCAGCATGACATCTTCATATTTTTGCCATTTTCAAGACTGCATCATTAAAGGGTCCATGAAATCCACCCCCCCCACCCCAAAAAAACCTTACTGAAACTTTACTGTATATATTGTACAAGTAGAAAAATTGAAGTTCTTCAAAAAAAAAATTAAAGATATGATATGTAGGAATTCTGCATTTAAAATGTCCAAAAAAAATGACTACACCTTTGTTTGATATTTTGTTGAGTTGTGTACTTACATTATGCCACATTTATCCAACAATGTTCAAACCAGAGAAACCCACAAGTTTTCTCAAGGTAAAGGTGCGTTTAATTTGATTGTCATTCTCTACTTCCAGGATTGTGAAATTGGTGAGCGATACCTCGTCTGTGAACATTTGTGCCTGAGTCACGTCAGATTGATTTTCATCAGCAGTGTATCTGCCCCAAACAGCCAGACTACTTGACTGTAAACTCACTGTCACCTAACTTTTGCTAGCATTTGCACACTAATGATGTGTGTGTCTGTGAGTTTAAATGCTGGTCAGTTCTCAGTGAATTCATCACTCACCAGAGATTCCAATCCTCTCTCTTCTTTTCCGCTCTCTCCTCCGTAAACTTATGTGTACATTCCCCCTCCAGCTTGAGTCGCAGTCAGTATCACTGCTACAGTCAGGTTGATAAACAGGAGCGAAGATAAACTCAATTTTTAATTCCAAAAGTTCAAAGAGATCTCTGAGCTCTCAGGATCAGAGCAGAATCTGATGTGACTCCAGGTGTTTATTCTACCAGTAGGTCTGGCTCTGCAAATGTCTTTGGTTTGTTTGATAAAAAAGCCCCCTTTAGGGAAGAATTTAAATTGTACGTTTAACAATAGTCAATAGGCTTCATTAGTACGACTGCTATCGTATTAAAATAAGTGACTAAACATTATTGGAGGTCCCTTTTAACAGCTGCTGTGCTCTGTACTAGGTGTACGTGTATAGACACTCGTCATGCCCAGAAAGCCTGTAGGAAGTGGAGCTTGGAGTTGGACGTGGCATTGGTCCAGTACATCAACAGGCTCTGCCGTCACTTGGCTATCACACCAGCCAGACTACACCCACATGAAGTGTACCTGGACTCCAGTGATACTGCTGATCCTCGTGTGGCCTGCCTGCTCAGTAAGTAAACCACTTGTTTGTTACTGTTTAGGTAGTAAACAAGACAGTTATCCTCCTTTTTCATGACATGGCTGTTTGTCTTCTATTACATGAAACTTTTTGTGTGTGTGTGTGTGTGTGTGTGTGTGTTTAGATGTGCCCGTGGAAAGTCTGCGCCTGCGCTTCGCTCTGTTGCAGTCCCTCAACAACACCTTGGAGAGCTTCTTCCTGCCGCTAGTGGAGCTGAGACAGACACAGACCTATCAGAACAGCATTGCAGCACTGTTATGCGAGGCCAAAGGTGAGCAGGGTATCGGCACTGATCTAACAGGACAAGGAGACAAAGTCAACCAAGACAAATGTCTGAACTGGGCTCAGACAATGTGAATCTAATCAGATGTTATTCTTTACACTTATCCCCTCATCTCCTTTCTCTGCTGGTTACAGGTCTAATATTTTATGACACGAAGGTCACTGTAATGAACAGAGTACTGAATGCCACAGTACAGAGGACAGCAGACCATGCTGCCCCAGAGATTACGCTTGATCCACTAGAAATTGTGGGAGGTACGCATTGCTTTCTTTTGTTTACATGTTTATTGTTTCCCATTTCACATCAACACTCTGTCAGTGTCCCTTTGCCTTTCAGGTGAGATCAGATCATCAGAGAACACATATTTCTGCCAGGCGGCACGTCAGCTGTCTTGTGTGCCATCGTCCCAGCTCTGTGTGAAACTGGCCAGCGGAGGAGACCCGACCTATGCCTTTAACATCCGCTTCACTGGAGAGGAAGTTCATGGCACAAGTAACAATTTTGCCTACACATCGTTTTCCGTCTGCCTTGCAGTATTTTACTTGTCAAGACGTTTTTTTCAAACCTAACTGTACCATTGTTGAATCTGTCTGCAGGCGGCTCCTTCAGACACTTCCTATGGCAGGTGTGCAAGGAGTTACAGAGTTCTGCTCTCTCTCTGCTGCTCCCCTGCCCCAGTGCTGCAGCCAACCGTAACAAGGTCCGGTTTCTTTGATCTGCTCTTTTCTGTTCTCACTGTGTCTTGTTTTGACGCTTTTGTTCTTATAACAAAGCATATTTGTCCAAGTCCACATTATCTTGCACAACAAAGTTAATCAGAGATTGTGTAATATGAACTGTTGTTTGTTTGTGTTCCTCAGGGGAAGTACATCTTGACACCCTGCCCGATCAGCTATGCAGAAGAACAGTTGTTGCATTTCTTTGGTCAGCTTCTGGGCATAGCCATCCGTGCAGATGTGCCACTTCCTTTGGACCTGCTGGGCTCCTTCTGGAAGGGTCTGGTGGGCGAGTCCCTCGACCCAGAGCAGGACCTGCAGGAAGCAGATGTGCTCACCTACAACTATGTCAAGAAGTTTGAAAATGTAAGGGACCAGTAAAGTGTGCCTCATGTCTTCACCTGCTAACAAGAGCTGTAACTAACAATTATTTTCATTTTTGATCCATCTGCTGATTATTTTCACGATCAATCCCCAAGTAAAAAAATCATGAAAAATGCTCATCACAACTTGTCGGATTCCAAAATGACATCTTCAGATTGCCTTTTTTGTTTAACCAACTGTAGAAAAATCCGACGAGTCTTCTTTTGCTATCATAAATGACAAAGAGAAGTAGCAAAGTCTTACATTTAAGATGCTGGAAACATATGTTGACATTTTTACTGGAAAAATTATTGAAAGGATAAATTGATCGTCAAAGTAGCTTGCAACTAATTTTCTTTCAATCGTTAATTGTTTAATCATAGCAGCTCTACTGCTAATGCAACTGTTGACCTTAACATGACCTCTGTCCTGTGTCCCTGCAGGTGAGCGATGAGACAGAGCTCGAGGCCCTGTGTGCGGAGATCTCTTCCCAGCACCATTCAGGAGAAAGCCCCGACTCCCCCAGCCGGCCCTGCTGCACTTTCACCTATGTCACCATGACGGGGGAGGAGGTGGAGCTTTGTCAGGGAGGTCGCAGCCTCACTGTCAGGTACAGCAAACTTGTCATCATCACTTCTTTTAAACTTCAGTTATCTCTGTGTAGTCTGATGTCTTTTTATATGTTGTTTGATTGTGTGTGTTAAGCTGGGAGAATAAGGATGTGTATGCGCGGGCGGTGCGGAGCCTCCGTCTGAGGGAGCTGCAGAACATTGAGTGTATGACAGCGGTGCGTGCGGGACTCGGCTCAATCATTCCCCTGCAGCTGCTCACCATGCTCATCCCCCTGGAGATGGAGCTGCGCACCTGTGGCCTGCCTTACATCAACCTGGAGTTCCTCAAGGTAATTAATGTATTTGTGTCAAAGTGCATGTAAAATTACAAAGCAAGTGTAAACATTTACATATATATTGCTGCGGGTAATGTAAGAGGTATTCCCTGGCCCTCTGGTCCAGAGAGATGTGTCATAAAGCGGTTTCAGCATTACAGAGTCAGTTTGACTTGACTGTATCAGAACTATCTTACACAAACAAACAAACATCGCCTTCTTTCAGGTAAGTATTATTGAAATCTTATCCTTGCTGCCCTGCTCTCTCCCTCTGAAGGCTCACACCATGTATCAGGTGGGTCTGATGGAGACCGACCCGCACATTGAGTTCTTCTGGACGGCCCTGGAGATGTTCACTCAAGAAGAGCTCTGCAAGTTCATCAAGTTCGCCTGCAACCAGGAGCGCATACCGTTCACCTGCCCCTGCAAGGACGGGGGGCCCGACACCGCCCATGTTCCCCCTTACCCCATGAAGATCGCCCCTCCTGATGGAGCTGCAGGTAATGGCTGACAAAGTGTTGACAGGTCCGTGATCAGTCACCAAGGGCGCTATCTGTGTGTGACGCTTGTAAGTGCAGAAACTACTGATAGTGATGGTCAAAGCAGCTCATCCTGTCTTGTAACTGCAGACAGACTTTGAACATGTTGACATAGCTTGATTGTGTTTGTAATTTAATGGACATATGATGCAGTTCCATGCGGGCACACTGTTAGTTTCTAACTCATCTTTCTCAGAAGAGCGATCTCTCCTTGTTTCCTGACTCATTATTTAAGATTACATGCTAAAACGGAACGTCAGCTCAGGTTTACTGCAGATAAGATAACACTCTATTTTATCACCAAGCTTATTATCGCTAACAACAAGTCATTGGCCCTCTGCAGTTCCAGGAAAAGCTCCAGTGGTACAAAAGACTCATTATGTAATAGCATTTTACACCAAAATTAATGCATATATGTGTGTTTTTTTTAACTCAGGTAAACTAAAAATAGGTGACTGACTCCTCTTCCATTCCCAGGAGATGGGTTTTATGTTCTGTCATATTCTATTCACAAATGTGACGAAAAACAGAGAAGTTAAAAAGCAGCAGATCATAAATCACATCAGACTGCATTGAGAAATCAAGCTACCAAGTGAGCCATCAGCCAAGGATCTGGTCCTGACATGGAGGCCAGTGACGATGTTTCTTTTTTTTCTAACTCTTACTTTAGTCTCTCTTTCAAACTCAGCCCAGACTGAACAATATCTGAGAACTGCTTGATCGGAAATGGATGGAAAATGTGTGAAAATTAGCAGATGTCATGTTTCCATCCCTGCCGATAAACACCTGTGACTACTGCAGAGTCATTTGATGCAGGAATGATGCTGATTGTACACATTGCCGTTGACGACAAAAGCCAGATGTTAGTGGGTGTGAGTGAGTTTTTGTACAGTGCGAAAAGGGCATAAAAAAAGTATTTGTGGGGCGCCCCAGTAGCTCAGCTGGTAGGGCCCCAGTGTGGTCCAGGGTTCAGATCAACCTGTGGCAGTTTGCTGGATGTCATCCCTTCTCTCTCATCCCGTTTCCTGCTCTATGGCTGTACTATCAAAGTAAAGCCTTGGAAAAAGCCCAAAAAGTAATGAAAAAAAGAAAGATACAAGTAAATTTGCTGTAATAAAATGTGCTGTTTTTCTTCTCTCCAGGTCAGCCAGACTCGCGCTACATTCGCGTAGAGACCTGCATGTTCATGGTGAAACTGCCCCAGTACACGTCTCTGGATGTGATGCTGGAGAAACTGCGATACGCCATCCACTACCGCGAGGACCCTCTCAGCGGCTGAGAAGACTTGACAACCCAACGTTCCCAAGCGTGTATACCTGTCCCCGATACCCATCTTATTTTATCCCCTCACACTACTGGATCTTCCTCTGAGACAGTCCTTTATGCTCTGCTGCTCCACCAAAACCACACATTTAATTAAATTTTATTTTGAGTGAATGCTTTGCATGTTTATCCCTGCTTTTTTATCACAGTTTGCACAAATAGTACATTTCATGATTATGTTTGATTTTTGTGAGGAATTCAGGGACGATAATCTGAACCAGCACTGACACCGATAACGAGCGTCTGTTCTGGTTGCACTGAGTTTGAGGATGGCATTGAAGTGAAACAACTGTGACACAGTCTTTTGTTTTTTTGTTCGCCTTTTCCCTTCCCGACCCATTACAGAGGGTTTAAAAAAGGTTTAGTCAAGTTCTGTGAATTTAACAACTGAATGGGATGAATTCAGATCAGCACTTTACAGCTGCGAGTTCAATTCGTGATTTCTGAACACTCCAGTATTGAAAGCGTGGTCTCGGCAACACTAGCTCTACTCCGAGTTGCTGAACTTTGCATATCTGTGAAGGCAACAAACAAAGTGTTGCCCTCCTAAGGCTAAACCTAGCTGCCTCCCTCTGCCTCCCCTCTGTGGGGGTGATGTTCTGAAACATGCCTTTGCTGTAGGAGCCTCTCTCTGGAGGGCGATGCTGGTTGTGTGTGAAAAGACAAACCCAAATGATATTCATAGAGACGGAGGTACGACTATTACCAGAGACAGGAAGTGTATGATGCTGCCTATTTTTGTCAGCTGTGAGCAGGCAGAAGATGTGAACAAGTGCTGTACAGGATTTTATGTAGTTTACTGCCTGTTTTAAAAAAAAAATATGAACCGCTAATGGACAAGCTAACTTATGCCTATATAAACTGAATACATTTTATCCGAGTCTCTGAAGAGAGGGTATTTAAGTCATGTAAAAAGTCATATTAATCTATTAGTTTATGAAATTGCTCTTTGATTTTTGGAATATCCAAGTAGCTTTGGCGGCATGGTAGGTCAGGTAGACTGCAGAGGCCTGCTGGTTCTGATATATCTGCATTTCAGGTTCGCGAAACCTGCGTTGCTTCGTTGAAAATATGAAGGAGATGATGTTCTCATGAGCTACTCTCCCACATCGTTTGTGTGCTACTGCTACTGAATGTGCAACAACCCACCCCCCCTCCCTCGCTTCCCGACATACACAATCTGCATACACACAAAGGGGGAGGGGCGGCGGATTATCTTGAGTTCTGCCTTTTTCATAGTTTTCTTTAATGAGCGAAGATCAGGATTCTGCTGAATATTATTATTTTTTTTTTCATTTTACCATAACCAAATGTTTAGCTGTGTAAAAATTAAATAGGTAAAAAAAAGTGTAAATACTCTGAAGTTATGTTTGATGGCAGTTTTTATTAATTGCTAATTCACTTCACCTTTTAATTTTTGTTTCTGGTTTGCACTACTCTTCCAAGAAAAGATTCTAAAAATGAGCAAACTAGGTGATGTCTGTTGGATATCCAGTTTGTTGTGTTGTTATTTTTTATGAATTTTGGAAATACCAGTAATCTTATCACCTTTGTCTTGTACTCAGATGGATTCAATTTCTTCTAATCATGGTGAAACATGTTTTCTTGTGTGAGTAAAATCGCCATTTTACTTGGATAGAACTGAAAAACACACCAGAAATGATATTCGGCGCATATTGGATTGTTGAATTGCTTGCGAACTTTCGGTTTCGGTTCAGTTCTTTTGAAGGGTGATTATACCGCTGCTAACAGGGACGCTCTCTCTTCTACTTCCTCCTCCTGCCGGGGGGAGTAGGTAAGGTTATAAAAAGGACATATCCATACAAAGAGGTGTTGCGATAAAATGTGTGCTGTACATTTACTTGATATTTATTACAATTATTTATGGTTGCATTAACTTAACTTTTACTGTCTTACCTCTGCACATCAGAAACTTAACATATCTAAAATGGATTATACAGATGTAAAGAATCAGATGGCATTTGAGATTTCTGTGTCACAATAAAGAAATGTCTTCATGTACAAAAACTTTCATTGTTTATGTCATTTATATCTAAATTTCTGTTTATTATCTCTGCGAAGGAGGTTGTGTTCTCACCCATGTCTGTTGGTTGGTTGGTTGGTTGGTTGGTTTGTCAGCAGGATTACACAAAACTTTTTTCCACCAAACTTGCATATAGGATGGGTCTCGACCCAGAGAAGACCCCATTTACAGTCTTTGTGTGTGGATCCTGATAAAGGGCCAGAACCAGGAAGTTTTTTTCTCACTTTCCTTAAAGGTGCAATATGTAAGATTAAAAGAAAAAACTAAACTAACTAAAAACAACAATTTGAAAACATTTGATTTTTCACATCGCGTAAATACATACATATACATACATATTGTGTTAAAGAGAATTCTCCTGAAGTTAGCATGCTAACCAGCTAGCCCTGGCCCGTCCTTTCTAGTAATGCTACTTCGAACTTCCTGTCCAGACCACTAGCTGCTCGGCTAACACAGCTAACTAGTTTACGGACACTATAGGTAGCAGGAACTATGGTGATATACTGCACCCCATATGTCCATACATATTGCACCTTTAACAGCAACTTTAACTTTTTTTCAGGGAATAAATCATGGATCTTGATGAAAAAAATCAGGTGTATTTAGGTGGTTGGTATTTATGAGTGATGCAGGTCCAAATAATAAAAAATGATCCCGTGGATTTAAATATGTTTTATGTGATATTGGATTAGGTTTGATTGGTATGCGCTCTACTGAGTATCATTCTAGTTTTAGTTCAGTTTTGGTTCAAGATAAACATTCAGTGTGGTGAGGAAAACAGGTTTCATAAATGGGTGTTTTTTTACTGAAACCCCCCCAATCTGGGTCATTTACATACCTAATGTGACTAAACAGTGTTGACATGGTGAAGCGGTCATGCCTGTTACATGTCTGCACAGACAATGGGTGTTGATCATAATGAATGATGCCTGTGAAGCGTGTTTTTCTCAGCAGGCTTTTTATGTAACACCTTCACAACCGGCTCTGGTTGCGTCACCACAGCCTGTAAACCGGACACCGATTAAAGGCAGCGAGTGCTGGGCTAGGCCAGTTCGAGCTGGATCTCCAGTCATGCTCCTCACTGACTCACACTGTCCCCTCAGCTCTATTGTATGCTCTCTTCAAAGGGAAACCATCTACAACTATAGATTTCATCAACAAAAGTCTGAAGTAATTGGTCAGATATTTGTATGTTAATTGATAGTAATGTATTATGTTTATGCAGTATAGCTCCCATAGCTGTCCCTCTACTCCACAATAGTCCAATTGTGTCCTCCCAGAAATAATTTAACAACAAAAAACGTCAGTCGAACACATTTATTTCCAGACTTTTCCTTGAATTTAAGTAAAATTGCTCATCTTTAAGACCAGATCTGCAAGGTTACCCAAGAGGAATTCGAGGAATGTCTTCAGCATGTTGACTGCTTGGTTTCAAAAGAGCCAGTCCTGTCCCTCACATACAGCTGTCCCTCTTCCCTCTCCACCCTTGTTTTAATGACCCCCAACCCTTGACCAATGAGCAGCTAGGAAAAGGGCCACATCCCAAACAATCCAGCCAACTGGAGTCTTGGAAGACCAGTGTGTGGAGACGTCTGTTGTGAGCATGCAACTGACCTAAAGGCCTGACCTGTCTGGCATTCACTGCTGTTGTGTAATAAAAACTTCCCTATTAGAATTTGTTCAAGACGTGAAAACATGTTCTGCTGTGCTGACCGACCTCATTCACTGCTTTGTTTTAAGTTCTAGGTCAGATCTAAAACTTTATGATTGACTCATTCATTCATGAGGGATCACAGCCGCTCCAGGACGTAATTCTGAATGCATCGTGCAGAAGCTCTGACTGAGGAGACAGAAAATTAATTAGAAAGTAAGCCACTGAGACTACAGGGCTCATAATGAATTATTGTACAGTTATTAGTTTGATGCCATGGGAGTGACTGTAATGAAGCTGTAGTCCAAATATTTGCATAATATAAACAGTCCGTTATCAAAAGGCTTTACATATACACAGTATATAGACAAGCACATTTTATGTACTGAAGTATAGTGGATGCTTGTTTTGAAGAGTATTATTTAAAGGATAAGTTCACCCAAAAATGAAAATTCAGTCATTATCTGCTTTCCTTAATGTCAATGGAAAGCAGAGTGAAGGTCAGTCCACTAAACATTTCTGGAGCTTCACAGCAAAATCTAAAAAACAATTAACTGAAAGAAAAAGAAAAAAAAGTCAAAATGGCTCCGTTTAGCTCATCCATTGTAATCCAAGTCTCAGGGATCTTAAATTTATTTGAAAAGACATTATTTACCCTCTTTTTAGGCCAAATTCTTCACTGTAGCTGCTTAGCTAAAAGCGTCAGCACACAACCTGTCAGTGCAAAAGCTCAACGCATGTGGAGGGCATAAATAACATCTCTTCAAATTGATTAATCTGTCTTCTGGACACTCCACTCAGTGTTGGAGGTTGGAAAATCCTCGCTGAAATTTCCAACTTCTCACCTCAAAGCATTCCAGGTGCACAATGTGGAAAGCTGACGAAAAACTTGTCTGACAGGACAAAATGAAGTCTCTTTGACAAGTGTACAATGACTGAACCCTCAGCAGTGCGGCCTCTTTGCTTATATAAACAAAACAGAGGAGAAACAATAAATGGACTAACAGACGCTATAATACATACATGTTGATAGTAATCTCTCTATGATTCCCAGTTAAAGCTTCTGTTGTGAGGAAGTGGTTTGATATTTATTTACATACACAGTCTGGAATAAGCAATGGCATATAACTCAGTACATCTACAAGTACTGTACGTAAGTACAATTTTGAGAATTCTGCACTTAACTTAAGTAATTCCATTCTCTGCTTCTTCATACTTTCAGTCCACTACATTTTTTTTACTAGTTACTTTGCAGATTTTATGCTGCATCAGAGCCAAAGTGGTGCATTTTTATTGACAATCTGATTTAAAAAACGCTGATTTCGATACTCAGTGTAGATCTGATAATTAGCCAGGCCGATAATTGGTCATACGTGTAAACTTATACTGTATAATATACACTTACAGTTGATACCAGAAAGATAACTCAAGTATTATTCGTATCTGTGACTTTCCCTTTAACCAAAGTATCATTTTAACACAGTATATTTTCTTTTGCTCAAGTAGGACATCTGGGTACTTTTGACAACACTGGGAATAAGAAGCTGTCAAAGGAGAGAAATGATCTTTAGGCAAAAATATTCAGAAATATAATTTATTAATTTTTAAATACATCTCAAAGTACAAAAGCACAAACAACATACAAGCACTTTCACAAAACAAGCACGCCAAATACAAATGCAACCTAAATGTGTCAGTGTAGTTGTTATTTTTACATTTTTGTTTTTCTAAAGGAGGTCTCTCTCTAGTCAAGAACTACCTCCAACAGAGCACATCACAATCACATTATCACAAGATTAAAAAAAGAAAAATCCCTCCAGCAGCTCCCTGCTGTCGCATGTGTCAGTCTCAGTGCTCAGGAGAGTTTCACAGTCTGGAATGATTTGATCTATGGAGCACAGGAGTAATGGGCTTTATGGATTGAGACCAGCTGATGGAGGAACAGAGGAAAGGTCAGGCAGACCCGAGGTGGTCGGCTACGCTAGATAACACCGAGCTGTTTTTTCAGCCTCCTCAGCTGCTCCATGCTGATGTTGTTGCCGCCGCACACCACGATGACCACCGGGCCCAGGTGCTGTGCCAGCTTGCCCTCATTCTTCAGTCTTTTGATAATGTCACTGTACACAGCTGCCAGGGCAGCGCCACAGGCGGGCTCCACCAGGACCTTCTCATCATCTGCAGAGAGAGGACACACCCGAGAGGTCAGTCTCACAGCTAATTTTGTGGCATTTCAAATCTGCTGTGCACGAGTTCAGGTTGTACTCACCTACAAAGCGCTCCACAGCTTTCACAGCCTCCTGATCTGTGACTACTTCTGAGAAAACTGTGTGCTCGTTCACCAGTTTGAGAGTCTGTGCAGACACCCTCGTCAGGCCCAGTGTGGTTGCAACACTGGAGAGCAAAAAAAAAAGTCAGTGTTTACCACAAAAAGAGAAACACTATGAGAAAAATGTCCTTTTAATATCCATGATTAGGGTTTTCTACCTGGTTATTTCAGGTAAGGTGACCAGCTCCCCGGCCTTCACTGCTGCATTGAGGCTGTGTGCTCCCATGGTTTCCATGGCTACAATGGGCACGTCAGCCCAGCCGGCGCGACGCAGTCCCTCCACCACTCCGTTCAGCAGGCCTCCGCCTCCCACCGACAGCACTATGGCTCCTGGCTTCTCCCTCAGGTCTTGCTCCAGCTCCTTCACCAGAGACGTGTGGCCTTCCCTGCAAACAAACACAAAAACAATCTGTCAGTTTCCTTGAAATTCTCTATTGAATTGGAGGAAACTCTGATTTGTTTCCTCTCTCCTTTAAGCCAATAAATCTTCCTCATAATACTGATCATATCACAAGCCCATGATTCCAGTAGTTTATGGTTGTTTTTAGCTTCGACTGTGACGTCAAATGTGTAAATGGATTATCTGACAGCCTCTCACACTTGATAAGATACCGTGTATCTGACATGAAGCTGTACTTGAGTATGAGTATGAATGACAGTGCATGATAAGAGAGGTGTTGCTATCAGTCACTTGCACATTTTAAAACAACTTAATTTCCTTGAGAGAGGGCTCTTATCACCTCTCCCTCTCTATCTCCTGACGACAGATAGATCGCAGTACATGACCGATTTCTGCACATCACACACTAATGTAAGCGCTGTCACAAACAGTCCATGAAAGACAGACTGACTGTCTTACCAGATGAGGGGATCATCGAAGGGTGAGATGAAGATCCAGCCCGGGTTGTTGGCCACGAGCTGCTGTCCGTATTCAATGCTCTCATTTAGAGCCTGAAAAAAGAGACACAACTTCATTTTATCTGATGAATTAAAAACCTTTAAAACATACTGTGCACCAAGCGTTTGCTGCCCGAGGAACTAAAGCTGGCTGCGTCAGCATCTTCTCTAAAATCACCTTTGAAGCCTTTTTAGCAAAAGGCTAAGATGATATTTTGAAATCTCCTCAAAAGCACTTCATAAATGCTAGGACTGGATGACAAAATTAAATATCATGATAGTTTTTTAGAAAATACCTCAATATTGTGACAAAATTGTGAGAATGACTACTTATACTGTGATGAATTATTAACACAAAGAGATTTTTGATAAATAATCATCAGTAAGGAATCAAATATAATATAATATAAGTAGAACAGTCTGGTAAGTTCATAAAATGACATCACCTTACTGTAATGCAGCCTTTAAAACCAGGAAAAGACAACACTTAGGTCATATCAAGTTATAACAAATAATACTAAATCTAAGACAGTACAGTCTCATATCACAATAACGAGATAATATGATGTATTGTCCACGAACCTTGCCATGAATCACCACGGTGGCGCCCTCGTCCTTCAGCCTCTCCACTGTTGGGTTTGGTGTAACACTTGGAACCACTATGGTTGCAGGTACCCCGAGCTGACGGGCAGAATAAGCTGCTGCCATCCCTGCATTTCCTCCTGTTGGGTGCAAAAGCGTCAAAGATTACACTCTCAGACACACCAACAGAGGTAAAGACTGTTCTTGAATTGATTTTCTTTTGCTTGTTGCTTCAGTGCTCACCTGAGCAGCAGACAAATCGCTCACATCCTCGCTCTGCCCACTGAGGAAAAAGAGTCAGGAATATTAAAGTCACTTTCATCAACACAGGCTAAACTCCTTCTAAAACAGGACAGGTCACATTTTATTCCAAAAGTGGTTTACTCACAGTTCTGCAGAGGTGTCCGATGCCCCTGATCTTGAAGGATCCTGTGGGCTGAGATGAATCCAGCTTGAGGTAAACAGAGGTCCCAGCTACTTTGGTCAGGACAAGGCTCTGCCTCACTGGAGTGGCCACATGAAGAGGCTGCTGGGTCTTCATCTTGCTGTGAAAGGAGATACGTTTTTTTTTTTTTTTTTTAAACCAATACTTTTTTCTGAAAAATAATAGATGACTTTTCGTGCTTCATCTTACCAGTCTGTGGTGGATGACAGGATGAAAATCTCCCAAACTTCCTTGTTCTTTGCCTCTCTTGCATCTGAAGTGCATATATACCTCCTTGTGCTGTGGGCTTGGCAAAGGAGGCCCACTTGCGGACCAATCAGCTTCAGGCATTCAGCCACCAGACTGTCGCAGTGATCATGATGAAGAGGAGGGCTGATGATGAATGAAATTGAATTTCATCCCATTTTCTTAGACAACAAATCATTTTCTTGGACGTCTCTGTGTCTCATGCGAACTCAGATATTCAAACAGTCTGCACTGGTTAAACTGGGAGGATTGTGCACTGAATTGGTAAAAATGGGTTTAGATTAATTCCCACCTGTTATAATTAAAAATGACTATTTTTAATCTGTGATGGAAAGCGTGTGAAACATGTTTTCCCGGCATCATTACATAATAACATAATCGTCTCGCCTCCTTTGTGACCCCCATGACATTTTGACACGCTGCCCTCTGCATGCTGTTCTCCCCTCTAAAGGAAGTGCACACACCGCCGGCATTACCAAAAGAGTCGCTCCTATTTTCGCTCCGATGGCCGACTACCAAAAGCGGATTCAGCGCTCAGCCTCCTCAAACTTGAAAAATCCGGAGCTCCGACACACAGTGTGAGCTGCTGTCTCAGGACAAGTGGAGTAAAGTACTTTGAAAAGACTTTACTCAAGTATATCAGTGTGTTTGAAATGGGCTACCAATTAAAATAAGTAAGTGGTGGAATGTAACTGAGTACTCGAGTACTTTCTGCTTTCTGCTACTTCATGCTTCAAAGAGAATATTGTAATTTATATTTTACTCGATTACATTCATCTTAACAGCTGTTGTGCAGATTAAGATTTTACTTCAAATCATCATAAATGATTTTAATTGTAAAAAGTACATCTTGTTGCAGTAGCCTTTATATAATAGCCAACAGTAAAATGCTGCATGAATGTGCATCAACAGTAATAATCAAACAATATTAATAAGTCTGTATGCAGCTGGATGATTATTTAACATGTAGTTTTACCTGAATATGATTTTGCATGCAGAAATTTGACTTGTTATTGAGAATCTTTACACCACTGGATATAGGTCAGTCTGTCAAGTGAGGTTGCTCACTGTGTCAGGTGGGAACGAACAACTTGGTAAAATGAGCTGCCTGGATTTCAAGCACATTAATATTACTTCTATAATATTCTGAGCCTTGTACAACCAAATCAGAGTGTTAAGATAGAGAGGGAACAGGCACAGGCCTAAAGTAGGATCCAAAAGTCTTAGACCACTAGTCAAAAATCAAATTACAATATAATATTATTTCATTTTTTATTACAAATTATAGTATAAGATTAACAGTTTGAGCATCAGGTTTAATATTAGAAAATGCCCATGAATTTAAGAATATCTTAGTATTTGGTTTGTCCCTCTTTTGCCTTAAAGACAGTATGCAGTCACGCTGGCATGGACCCCACAAGTTTGTGGTAAAACTGATGACTCATGTTATCCCAGCATGATTTGACAGTGCTGCTTCTTGTGATGTCACACAGTGTTTTGCTTTCTCAGTCTTCAAGTGACCCCATAAATGTTAAATGGGGATGAAGTCATGTGGCTGTACAGGACATTCCATGACACTGAGGACTCCTTGGTCTTCTTTGGTCTTCAAGTAGATCTGTCAGAGTTTTTTTTAGGTGTGTTTTAGCTCATTATCCTGCTGTATGAATCCTTCTCCACAAAAAAATCAAACCAGAGGGTGGAGGATGTCCCTGAAAAATAGAGGGTGGAGTTGATTCTGTGCAGGTGTCCAACTCCAGAGTAGGTAAAACTCCCCCAGACTTGAATATTCCCAACCGATCCAGTCTCTGAAAAGCATTTTAGAGTTATATGCACTGCCCCCTTAGGAACATTGAGCATAGTCATGATTTGACCACAAATATGTATAGAAAGAAAGTCAAAATTATATCATATAAAATCATAATTATCAGAAAAATTATGAAATTATGAGATAAAAAGTAATACTCATGAGATACAAGGTCTAAATGTTTCTCATACATTTTGACTTCGTTTCTCATAATTTCGACTTTTATGTTACCTCCCCAGTTGTTTTAGTTATAGCCATCACTAGACAGGCTAAAAAAAACTACACAGAACATGCTCATTATAAGCTTTTTCACAAAGACATTTTGACAAAATATCCTGTGCAAAAGTTTTATTGCACGACTGGAGTGACTGGATCTCTCTGGTTTTTTGCAGGGAATGACAAGACTACTGGCGTCAAGGCCAAGGACTACTCAGTACAGGATTACTACACCATCTGTTGGTGAAGAGCTGCACATACAAAAAATATCTTTTATCTTCAGCCTGCTTCATCTCCTGGTTTCATTAGACAGACGTCTCACGTATTTCTGCAAAATCTCATCGAAATCATCTTACAGTATTAGTCTTAACAGCTAAAAATGTATAACTGTTTTATCTGAAGTCAGTATTGAGGCTGCAATTGATTTAGAAATGAACTATAAATGTGACAAAGTAGAGCAGAATAGATCAATTTTTATAATTTCAAAAGCTAGAATGGGATCAAAACTATTGATTTTAATAAAGAAGAAAAAACTGCAAGGACACACACCAATCATTTTTGCAAGGACTGTTTTTTGTTTTAATTCCCAAAAAGAACACATTATTAGATTTTTGTACAACTACAGCCATGTTATTAATTCACCTGTGCTTTTCCTCCAATAACAAGATGTACTGCTTGGTTGATATCAGACAGCCTGGCACCCTAAACTGGTAATAAAGTATATGTATGTGTCCTGTGCCATTTAAAAAAGTTGTTTGCTCATGTATTCATTTGCCTAAAATGCTTAGAGAGCAAGTTAAATGTAGCGAACTAGCCGCTTCCAGCTGGCCAGCGAGAGCTGCAAGGCAGTCTGTGTCGTTACAGTGTGTTCATGTGCTGTCGGAACGATCAGAAAAACTTATTTCCACTGGGAAAATTCATGAAAATGCCCTCTCAAGTCAGAATAACAACTTGGAACATCTGAGAACATTTTGGTAAACTAGTTGCCGAGTTGACGTCATATGATGCTGAAACATGGCAGATGAAAGTAGACGTTGAGCTGATGGTAAAAAAAACTTTCACCATAGTCATGTATTGTACAGTCATTGTATTGTTTCCTTTGCTCTTCCTTGTCACTCAGATGTTGGGCACAGCTGTCAATGTGTTGTTTAAACACTCTGAGCGATAAAATGCAAGATGACTTCTTTTTGGCCTTCATGTTGCTCCTATATTTCGACATATGAACACACCCAGTCAGAAGGACTTCAGAGCTGCTCCTGTATATCAGCTTGCTCGCAGAACTGACAAACTACCCTTTCACGTAACTACAGTTGTCAACATGGCCAGATTTATTGTGATTTTGACCTTTTTTAGTAGCTTTTCTGTGTCAAGTTGGCGGCCATGTTGTGTTGCTGAGCGAGACGATGTGTGTTGCTGAGCTAGACGATGTAGTTTGCTGAGCGGTTTTACTCAAAACTAGATGATATTTTACTTTAATTACAACTGTAATTAAAACTGTGACTCTCTTGACTCGGAAAATTATCTTTTAAATTGACAAACATGTAGGTCATGGCACAGTTTAAGCGGGATAAAAAAATATTTGTCTCTCTCCATTCTGCCATACAAAGTTCTTCTGAAATAAGGTCCGATGGGGTCCACCTGAAGAGGCCTGACTCGGCTCTCTGTGGAAGAGGTGGGATTGTTTTCGTTGGAAACTTAAAAAATGTAGCTTGCTGTTGCTGTTTTCTACAGTCTTACCAACCCCAGCTTTGATGTGTGTGTGCATGTGTTTTTGACAAAATTAAATAAATTATACTGCATTCAGGCAGTCATGGGGGCACCCAAGAAGGCACTTTGGCGCCCCCTGGGTCCACCACTGTGGGCACCAATGGGCTCGTGAGCGCGGGGAGCGGTGCCCCTCTTTCATCTTCACCCCTGCCCTCACAGAGTCTATGAACGCTAACGACGTTAAAAGTTAGCATTTGCCTTAAATTCCGCTTCACACAAGTGTTTGTAACACGTCTAAAAACAAAACAAAGCATAACCGGGTGATACATGAATTAACTGTACTTTTCTTCTCCTGACTCAGGCTCCCACAGACCTCCATGCCTCCCTCCGCACAGCGCTCACAAATCCGCTATGGCAACAGGGGAAAAAAGACACGAAAAAAAGGAAAAGATTTGACAACATGGCGCACTTTCCTTGAGAAAAGTTTCTCCAGAACGCCACACAGCTCAGCCTTTGTGGGATTTCCAAGCAGTTTGTCGACCCTCGCACCAACACCTGGACTTTTGGCTGACTTTTAAACACCTCTGGATGGGTAAACAGTCGACAAAAAGTCCAGAAGGAGTGTGATGGGATGAGAGCGATAACCCGTCGCACAAACCAAAGCAGCAGTCAGACAGGATGGAGAAGCAAGCGACTCTGAAAGAAAAGGTAAATAGATTAAACACAGTTTTTACACGCTGTCATGCGTGCTGCCATTTTTGAAGTTGTTGGCATTTTATTGCCCCCCCGAATAACACTTTTAACCTCGCGTCCCGGACAGGAAATACCAAATGACCATTCCTGCGAAAATCTCGTAAAAGGGCTCTATCGATTTTCCAGTCATGCATACTGTACTGAAGTGCACAGTGGATGTGTGGGCTCTCCTGGCGCACAACAGTCAACATAAATGTGATTTCAATGTCAATAGGAGACCATACAGATGAGAAAAATATGCTGCAAACCCAAACCACACTTATTTTGTTGTTGCATGAACAGAGGAGCTTGACTGCAAAGCTCCTGCAGTGGCAGTAAATTTGTGTGTGTTGCCATGAAGTAAATCCCCAACAAAACTGAAAGTATGTGCTGTCCGGACTATATTTGCCTTTTGGCTTCATCTCTGCTTCTTTGTCTCCTTATGACTACCTTGGTAGGGTGTCCTCTGTATCGGTGTAGGCTCTCATTATCTCTCCCTCTCCACCCTTCCTGCCCAGTGCTGCCCACATACAGCCAGTATGTTGCACCACATGAAACAGCACTCACAGTTGACCTTCTTCTAAAATCTTCTCTGGTCCTGCTAATCAGCTGATATCAGCAGCTTGAGTTTGTTTCCAGGGAAAAACCTGCATACTGTTGGGCCCTGGATGCATAATAGGATCTATAATAGATACTCCTCCTGACATTTCTTCATGAGCAAAAGCCTGTGAATGTCAGCATGCGTGACAGTTGTAGTGTGGATTTCTCCCCCTCAGCCTGATGGCTGATTTCTGAGGGGTGGGTTGCCTCTCAGTGGGACTTGGGAGCAACAAACCCAGCAGTAAAATCTGCTTTACAAGTGATGTTGCAGCATAATTGATCTTTAAAAAATCTACATGTGTTGAATTGACTGTTAGAGGTACAATATATATCGTGGTATATAATATATCGTGATACTTCCTCTTGAGATATGATTATCAATCTGCTGACGCCAAAATTCTGATATTTGGCGCATTAGAATGATGTCACACATGGACATGAAGTTATAGTCTGTTTGTTTGATAAAGAGGTACTAAGCCAAGACGGTGTGCACTTTTTGTGCATTGCTTCATCTCATTTAGTGTCAAATTCTGTGAAACTGACACCACAATGCAGTGAATAAATACATCATATTAACTGGTTCTTTATATTCTTCAGTTAGACAGACATCGTGATGTATCATTAGATGATTGTCTTGCAATGTATCGATTTTGGCAGAACCACTGTATGGTGGTACTGTCGTTATCGTGGGCAAAAATTTAAATCTTGTTAAAATTTAGAATAGAGCAATGAAAATGTAACTATGTTCAAATATCCCAGTACTGCACTTAAGTAAGATTTTGAGGTACTTTACCTGAGTATTTCCGTTTTCTGTTACCTTATACTTCCACTCCTCTAAATTTATTTGATAACTTTAGTCACTAGCTACTTTGCCGATTCAGATTAGAACACTGAATAAGCTAGGGGGGAAGTAATGAAGCACAAGATGGAAACAGACGGGGAGGGAGACTGGAATGGGGAGAAAAGGCGTGTTAGTGTCTCGTTTCTGCAGAGACCCTGCAGCCCGCTGCCTGGATTTTCTTATTTTCTCAGTTTGTACCAACCAAAATGTTGATATTTAATGTTCTGGGAATAAAACTCAACAATCAGTCAGTCTTTGTAGTGCGTTTACGAACAGCTCGGACAAATACCTACTGATTCTACCTTTAAGTTTAATAGTCTTTGAATTATATTTATATGACGTGAGGTTCAGTTGCCTTGCACCGAGATGGCTGGCAGAAATGTCCTTCAGAGGGATACTTTCTGCTTTTATACTATGACTACATTTCAGAGCCTGTACTTTATTACTTTTATGTGAGTAAAGAAGTGGAATCAGTACTTCCTTTTACCTTTTAGTCTTTTTATACAAATATCCGTACTTCTGCTTGATTAAAGAAAGTACTTTTGCCATCTATGTGAGTAAGACAACAGAGTTTTGACTACAAACAGAAGAAGTATGCTGTATCAGAGCCAAAGTAGCTAAATGTATTTCATCAGCAATTGGACACAAAAAAGAGTGATACAGAAAAATGCTGAATATCAGCCCCGATAATTAGCTAGGCCAATAATCAGTCTATCCAGAATTTAAGTGTAAAAACACTGGACACGTTAAAGTCCAGCCATAGTAAAGCAGATATTTGATCTTCTCCATGTTGTCACGTCCCTATAATATAAAATATTATTTATAATGCAAGAAAAGGTAATAAAGATGAAGGTCAAGGGGTGATAGAAAGCAACTGATTGGTCCTGCTATGTAACTTGAGGTTGAATCTACTTGATACCCAAAGCCCTCATGTCTGCTGCTTCTACTCCCTGGGCCTCTGGAAGTAATTACCAAGCCTGCCCTATCCCAGAATTCAGTCTGAGGAGGTGTGGTGAGAAAGAGGTATGATGGAAGCTGGCCCTAAAAACATGCAACCCGAGATGAATTTCATGATTCAGTAATACTCAGCAAACCGTCCCTGTTAAATGGATGAGGCACTCATCTACTCAATCAATTAGAGTGTATTGGTTGGATGCAGTGTCAGAAAATACTCAAGTCAATATGATAATTGGTCTTGTGTTCAAGTGATTTGCCTGCCAGTGGTTTCAAGAGTGTAAACATGAATGGGAACAATAATAGATTCAATCCCACATTAATGCCGATGGCCTTGCTCTAAGGCAGGTTATGTTGTTGTGGTGGGAGATTATCAGTGTAATGAGGATGTCTTTATTAGGCTGAGCTATACCCTATTGTTGTGTGTCCTTACTGCTGTGGAAAAGAATAAAAGGTAATAGGCTGCAAACAGCAGAGAAGATACAGGCTCTATTTTGAGTTAACAGGACATGAAACATAATGTGCCTATAGACAAAGGTAAGATTATAAAAGGAACAGATCACCCAAAACGGAAATTCAGTCATTGTCTACTCACCTCCATACCGATGGAAAGTCAGGTTAAGTTTCGTTGTCTGCAAAACATTTATGGAGCTTCACAGCAAAAAAGTGTTGCAGTATTCTCCTAAACAATTGAAGTAGCTGGGGACTAGGGATAAAATGGCTCCATACAGCTTGTCCAGAGAGTGTCCAGAAGCTCTGAGATCCCAAAATGATTTGAAAAGAGATGTTAGTTTATGTTAGCGGACTCCATTTCAAAACATTACCTTTTTTTGCTCTTTGTTAGCAAAGCTGTTCCTTTATTAATATTGCTTTTTTTCAAAATCAGCATTCTCACTTTATTCTCCTTTTCAAAAAACAAACAAATAAACAAAAAACATAAACATTGCATACAGAAAAAATCAACATAACTTAGATTTTGTTTGTTTTTGAAACCTTGTTTTTAGTCTTAACAATATAAGTCACGATACAACCAAAAAGCAGAATGGAGGTTCATTTAGGATACATTATTATTATTATTATTATTATTATTATTATTATTCCTATGATTATTTTTGTTTTTTCATCTTTCAGAATGGGATTTCAGTGGAATTCATATGCTTTCAGTCTCAGTGTACATATCTGTGACTATGCCATTTAGCTTTTGATTTGCTAAATTAAACCTTCATACGGTTATTTGAGGCCAAATTATATGTTGTTTATATGTAATTTTCACAGCAGACATTAACATTGGCTTGTCTTAGTTTGAGAAACACAAGTGGAATAAACAATGGCTCGCTTAAGTGAATTTCGTGTTGCAGAAAGTCAAACAAACAACAGAAAGTCAGATTCAACCATTATTAATGATTGATAAAAAAATGACTATGACTATATGGCTATGACATGTCAAAAAGTATGCCGTGAAAAAGGTCCATTTTGCTTCGGTGGCAGAAGATGAGTCAGTTTAACATGCAGGCTTTTTCTGACATTCAATTCATAATGGCACATTAGCATTCCTTCCCATTTTAGCTGCCTGTTCTAACTACTGTATATCCAGCTTGTTATTGAGTTTATTTATGCTCAAGGGCATTCCTTTCAGTGAAGTGTTATAATTTTCTCTCTCACTCCTCTTTGTCCGTTTCCAGTTTTCAATCTTCGGCTCTCGGACAGTGGGCAGACCTATCCGCTGTGTTTCTGGAGACGGAGGGGTCAGGTGTGGTCTCAGCAAAGCGGAGTTCATGGAGAAGGTGCAGCAGAGCAATGAGGCATGTCAGCGCGGTGACTTTCAGGCGGCAGTTCATTTGTACACCAATGCCTTGCAAGCTGACCCACAGAACTGCATCCTGTACAGTAACCGCTCAGCGGCGCTTCTCAAGCTGGGACAACACCAGGCGGCGCTGGATGATGCAGAAAAAGCTTGTGAGCTCAATCCCAAGTGGCCCAAGGTAAGTGTGCCTCAACAGCTTAAACTATACATACACTAAAGCTGAAGATCTTTGGCTGCAACAGTGAGACACCATGAAGGGAGTCTTGAGTTTTTCACCCTGTAAAACAGACTATTGACTCTTCTCAAGTGCACCAATAGAGTTTCATTGCCAAGAATCCTAAACCTCAAACAGCAAATCTAATTTGAGGACTCAATGCCCATATCATTGCCAATTTTAGATTTAATCATTAGGACTGAATTGAAATGGGGACATGCTGTTTTTGTTGTTTGCATGTTTAGTACATAAAAACATATTTTTTGGATGTTTTCTTGTGGTGTCGCCAACATGACTTTTGTCAGTATAGAAGGTAATAAGATAGTACTGTGATTATATTATTGTTCTATTCGAATGTTTGCTCCAATACTTTTTTCCAGGACATTTTTTTTTTAAACTTTATTTATATAGCATCTTTAAAAACAGCATTTACAAAGTGCTTTGACAGACAAAGCAAAAGCCAGAAACTCACAGTATTACAGAATAAACACTCAACAGTCAAGCAGAACACAGGCAAGCCTTGACTAAGGAAAAGTTAAAACAAGAAGCACAATACAAAATGTAAAGAATAAGAGCAATGAAGGACAATAAGAAGACAATAAGACAAAATCACATAAGAGATAGACATAAATATATTAAAAAACAGCAAAAAGTATAAAAGGATAGAAAGACTAAAACAAATTTAAAAAGGGTGACATCGCATAAAAGAAAAGCTATAAAAGTGGGTTTTAAGAAGTGATTTGAAATACGTTACGTTACTCCTCGGGTAGGTCGTTCTAAAATCGAGGGGCCCTGACGGCAAAACCTCACCGTCATCTTAAAATTTAAGCCTCGACTTTAAATTTAAACCAGTTAGTCTTGTTTTATTAAATCAGATTCCTTTTTCTATATTAAATATACTTGTACTTGTAAGTACATACTGTACATACATACACACACGTTGTTTTTGAAAGGCTAAATGCCAACAAATATGGAGTGAAGCAGAACATTCTGTTAGATAAAAACAAAATGAGTACATCCCTTTTCTTGAAAATGTTGAGATCAATTTTAATTGGAAACAATCCTACGCAGCCACCGCTGGAATCTAATTCTGCAAATATTATAATACTAATAAGTGTAGCCTGTTCTTTAACTGCAACTCTGCAGAAATACCTGGTTAAAACAGAATGAACAGATATGAACCTACAGTATGCAGCATTCGAATGTTGATTCGAATTTCAACGTCAAAAATTAGATGAAGCTTAGAAAGCTTTAAACTTTTCGGTACAGCCCTACTTTTTTAGTATTTGATGATTAATTGTCATTTCAAAGTGTTTCTAATTCCACTCACAATTTCCCTCCTTGGTTGCATCCTAGTCCCCCCTGATCAATACAAAGTTTTTCTGGGGTCTTGTCTTTGATCTTGTCCAGGCCGTGTGGACTAACCTGCAATGGATTTCACATTACTCAGCCGCAGAGATCACTAGGACACCAATTCCTCTCAGTGAGAGAAATGCATTGATTTGGTGATTTAGCATGGCGAGATACTTTTGTCTTTCCAGAGAGAGATTGATGATAATGTGGTAGAGTGGTATTGATGATAATTTGTCGCTACCAATGATGCATCAGTGGCCACCTCTTCTTTGATCTGAGGTCGTGTATCTTCGGATGCTCAGGTAGGTTTCCTGCACTGTAGAAATTTGTAATTCCAGTGAGAACTGTCACTTCTTATTACACCGATAATATGTGTTGGCTGTGTTGTCCCATAGTATATGGACTTTTAAATAGTTATTGAATGGCTGTCACACATCTGGTTCTTCCTGCATTTATTGTTGATGATAATTCTTCACATTGTTATTGAAACACGTTTGCTGGCCAGCTTTTTGAGATGTGGTTCAGTACAAAGCTTTTCTCTGTTATTTAACATTACCATTTGTCTCCCCTCCATGTTGTCACTCTCACTGTGTAGCATCTGAGCATTAATGTAGATCATTCAAGAAAAAAATCTTAACCCTCTTAGGCCAGTGAGACCAAACTAATTGAAAATCACAGCTAAAATGAATATCCTTTTTCCTCTTTATTTTTCTACTTTAGTGAAGGTTTTTACATTACAAGTTATCAGATTCTTCAGAGCTTTCATTCATTCTGCCACATTTAAACAATTTTATTACAGACAGTACAAAAGAAATGAGATTGAAAGAGAGAGAAATAAGAAGTAATAAGTAATTCAAGAAAGAACTCTAACTAAAGACATAACTTAAATTGACAAGGACAAAATCAATGACATCAGTTAGCTCCTGTGCAGACCTTGTAAGAGAGCAAAGACAGAAATGCACAAAAAAAGAGAAATAAAACTCATGAATAAATGCCTTTCATGAATGCAGTCTGGTACATTTTCTTCATTTTTATGTTGTTATGAATATACAGTTGAGGTCCAGCTGTCATTTTAGATGTGTTTCAGTAAAATGATTTCTGAAAGTCATTCATCATGGCCAAATCTACAACAATAATCTCTCCACCATGTTGTCACCTCTCACTCTGTAGGATCTGAGCATTAATGTAAATCATTTGGAACAAGGTTGTAAAGTAAAAACATATACACAGATATGTACATTGCCAACATTGTTCTGGCAATTGAGTTGGGTGTATACCATTTGTGTACGATGGAAAACATTTTAGTTTGTTTCCTCTGAGTATTTTGTAATTCCGCGTTGCACTCGTACACGAGTGGCTGAGAGGACAAAACCCTCTCTAGATGGATTCCCTGTAAATCCTCCTCCTCCATCTGGTCCCTCCCTCTCAACAAGGCTGTTCCGGTGACATGTTAAACAAACAAATTTCATAACCCTCTGAGGCCAGTGAGACCAAGCTATAATTCAAAATGTATATCCTTTTTTCCTCTTTATTAATGACTTTGTGCAGGTTTTTACTTTACAAGTTATAGGAGTGTCACTGGTTTCTTTCATCCTGCCACATTTATACAATTTTACGAAGGACAGTTCAAAAGAAATGAATGAAAAAGAGAGAGAAATAAATACTTTAAGAAAAGAACTCAAACTAAAGACAGAACTTAAGTGGGCAAGGACAAGGTCTGTCACATCAGTTAGCCCCTGTGCAGACCTTGTAAGAAAACAAAGAGAGATAAGCACCAAAAAAGAAGAGAAATAAAATTCATGAATGAATGCCACATTTTCTTTATGTATATTGTTATGAATATACATATATTGTAACCCATTGAGGCCAATAAGACCAAACTATAATTGAAAATCACTTCCAAAATGATTCTTTTCTCCTTTATTGCAGGTTTTTACATTACAAGTTATCAGATTCTTCAAGCCTTTCACTCATCCTGCCACATTTATACAATCTTACTACAGTGTGTACAAAGGTAATGAAATAAAAGAGAGAGAATAAAAGAAGTAACAAGTTATTTAAAAAACAAACTCAGACCAAAGACAGACGTGGGCAAAGACAAGATCTATGACACCAGTCAGCCCCATTGTAGAGCTTGTAAGAGAAGAAAAGAGCTAAAAATATAAGAGAAAAGGAACAGTAAGACCTAAAACTAAATCTCTTTATATTTATGTTGTTAAGTATATATAGTCCTGCTGTAAGATTCTCCAGCGATAGTCTCTCCTCTATGTTGTCACCTCACTCTGTAGCATCTGAGCATTAATGTAGATCATTCAGGAGAGATTTCAGAACCCTCTGAGGCCAGTGAGACCAAACTATGATTGAAAATCACTGCCGAAATCATTTGCTTTCTCCTCTTTATATGCTTTCCAAGTACAATGAAATCTTTGTGGTCTGACTGGGGGATGGTTGGCTTAATCTAGGCAGTGTAGCTCTGCTTATTCTTGGATTTATTGCCTGACAGCTTTGACTCTCGTGCTCAAGCTTCTGTTAGCAGACTCGGTGTCAATGCGTAGCCTGACCCTTGTGTTTTACTTTGTAACAGGAGACAAAGGGATTAATATGCCTGTGGTATCGACAATTACACAGAGGGGTGCATTCGCATGCTTTACAGTAAGTTCCTTCACTCACCACTAGGGGTCAGTCATGTCAAACAGGAAGGCATTAAAGGGGTTTGTCTGTGCAGGACAAGAAGGGATTCAAGCTGTTAAATCTTCGAGATGTTTTTTTTAATTTTTAATTTTTTTTACATCCAGTGGAGTCAAGGAAAGCAAAATGGACATCATGACTGGTACATCTAAATGTAGGAATGTGCTTGAATATAGTTCAACATAGCCACCATGGAGAATGTGGTGGGAGGTGTTTTTGTACTTGATTAATGTATAGGTGGAGGCCAAGGTCACAACCCATCCATCTTCTAGCTTTTAAAAAAAAATCTCATTCAGCTCAAACTGTGATTTCTTAGCCAAAGTTCAAGCATTTAATATCAATATGCTGGAGTGGATTACAACTCCTCCATTCAGTTAGTTGCTGCCACAAAGAATTGATTAACAATGGTGGTCGTGACACTTATGACGTTGGCCTCTGGGAAAGAGAGGGTTTGGCGCTGTACAGTCCATCTGCTACGCCTGGATGTTTGATGAAGGAACAGGGATTAAATCACAGGAGTGTGCTGGCATTCAGATCCTGTGTGAGTACATAATATCATCAATCATACCTCCCTATGACTGCACTTCTGGATTGGCCCGTCAAACAGTGACAGGCGTGGTTTTGCTGCCCCAAGCACCAGCGAGCAGCAGCACACCCTCCTGAAGCCCACAGCAAGCATGTGAAGGAGCCCCCTGTCTAATCTGTCAGCTCTCCCTGCTGTAAGTGCCAGAAAACACATTCTGAAAGAAGAAATAAAATGTGTGGTTTAATGACCCGCGACAGCTTTAGGCCCTTTGTACCTCACCCTCTTACTGAATATAAAATCTTAAATGAGAAGAAAATAGAGTGTAATTTTATAGACAAGGGGCGCACACTTGTGTGTGTCTGTTCACATTTTGTCTCCGTGAGCAATACTGGGAGGGAAACTGGGAGAAAATGTGTGGTGTATAATCAAGTCTTCCTTTCCTATGCATGATTAATTGTAAGCAGCAAACAAATTACACTGCTGCAAAATCTGAAACTTTAGCCAACATCTTTTGATCGATATAGGCGTGTCAGCTCAGTCCCCAGGATAAAATGTTAGTAATTTCTGCAAACCACTGATACGTTAACATTTGTACGTGTCATAGGCTATGTACCATATAGCCAGTTGAAAAAAAAATGTGTCATATCATGTTAACATTACATGTTTCTGAACTGATTGTCATATCAGAGGTGGAGTGGATGGTGTTGGAGTGAGACCACAGTTTGAGACTGCATTTCAACATTTGAAAAGTGTAACTGGATATTATTTAGGCTTGGGCCACTATTAGTTATTATCGAATAGTGCCGCTATTTGCGGTCATATGCAATATTTTTCTGAATAACGAAAATCGAACAGCTGGTAAAGCATCTTTGGGCTTTTATTTTGAAAAGTAAATGCATGCACAGCTGTCATGGCAGTGTAGGGAACACACAATGATATTTGGGAGGTTACTTCAGGTTAATTGGCCTTATGCAGCACCATGCACACAGCGCTTTAACATACAGACATGGAGGAATTAGTTTATAAGAACGCCAGCACACGAATTTGGCAATGTTTCGGGTTTGAAGTGGGAGAAAATGGTGAGCCAGAGGATTTTAATGAGGCTACCTGCCGCCTTTGCCATAAGCAGTTGTGAACTTGACAGGACAATACCACAGATTTGCGGTCTTCACCTCAGAGATATTAGCCTAATATTATTAAGTAGACCTCGGGCCAATTTCCAGCCATGTTTGTAGTGACAAGAACCAGATATTTTTGACGCCAAGTCGGGACATCTCCAGCTGTGTTTGTGGTGACCTAAACAGGTATTTTAAGCCAAAACATGGTCTCTCTCTAACCCTAACCAATTGATTTTGAGCTAAAATTAACCAGAGCGTAAGCAAAGCATTGTCACAAGATAAAATTTAAAATGTAACCTAAAGAATCGTAAAGTAACAACATATACACAGATATGTACATTGCCAACATTATTCTGGTGATTGGGTTGGGTGTATACCATTTTTGTACGATGGAAAACATTTTAGTTTGTTTCCTCTGAATATTTTGTAATTCCGTGTTGCACTTGTACACGAGTGGCTGAGAGGACAAAACCCTCTCTAGATGGATTCCCTGTATATCCTCCTCCTCCATCTGGTCCCTCCCTCTCAACAGGGCTGTTCCGGTGACATGTTAAACAAACAGCCCTTTCTGCTATCACTTCCATTCTCCTGTGTGAGCACTGACAGGAGAGTTCCCAGGAAACCAGAAGACGAGTGGCACTGCAGCATCAGGGGAAACATCTCTGTCATTTGCATATCTTCTGATTATAGGTTATGATGGTGCCTATCAAGGGTATTCTGTCTCCTCAAGTGTTTATTGGCAAAGTTGCTGCGACACCTTCATAATGATGGTTAAAACCCATTAAGCCTCATTTCCCAGATGATGCTACAACACATTTTTTCTCTCAGTGCATATTATTATACCTCCATACATTTTTTTCTTTTTCACCAACACAAAAATGTCCATTCACATCCCGGTGGAGGGGCTTTGGGTTTAACTGAGACAATGAGTGTTTGCATTGGAAAAGGTCATGGTCTGTGGAGTGCTGAAAAGGGGACTTTAATTACAGTGGCAGCATATCCAGTAATTGTGTAAGGAGTGGGTGCTGACACCCCGATGAGGCATAAAACTTCTTCTTCTGCAGTGCTAGGTGATGATGACACTGGCTGTTGCTGGTTGCTGTACTCAGAAAAGGAAGAAAAAGGATTGTGTATGTGATATGAAGACCTCATCCTTTGCCACTCTCAGTGGCGCTCTGCTTTTCATGCGAATGAAAACCACTGGGGTGTAATGCTCTCCTGTTGGTATGACAGTCTGTTAAAGCTCTCATCTGATCTGGTATGTGTTAAGAATAAAGAACCTGGCTTTTGATCTCATGTGGAGAGTGGTTAGAGTTTTTTCTTCTTGCTTTCATCCGCACCATCTGAAATATTTATCTCATAACAGTTTGGTGACCTGTTGTATAATTTTGATACATGGTGAATAATGAACTTTAAACCCCACAGTAAAAGCACTGCAAGTAGGCTAAAACGTGTGAAAAGGTGTATGTGTAAGGTGGTCTGTTTGTTTCATGATAGCACCGACTCATACAGTCAGTTATACACTCATTTCTTATCTTCTTAGTGTCGTTTGCATTCTTCTACATTATTTCTCTGAAATTGTGAATGTAATATCTTACAAAGTAAAAAGCTGTCAACCATCATAAGGAGAGGCTTTTCAGCTATGCTACTCAACCACATTGATCCACACTGAAATATCTCTATGAGATGGATTGCCATGAAATCTGACTGGAGCTTCTGTGGAGCTTCTGTGTTGTGGTGGAAGCCATTCGTTGGTTTATGTCAGCAGACTCCATTTCTAAACTAAATGTTAGCTACTACTGCTTTCTGTGAGTGGAGCATAGAGAAGCACTAGAGAACATGCATGAAGTCCAGCAGCGTTAAACAACTTTAACAAAGCGGCTTGTACAGGCTAGTGTTGTAGTACTCGAAATCGGTCTTGGTCTCGAGACCAGTCTCAAGACCATTTTTTGAGGTTCTTGGTCTTGTCTTGGAATCGAGGGCATTTTTACTCGGTCTTGTCTCTGTCTTGGACTGGGCGGACTTGGGTTTTTTGAACGAGACCGGTCAAGACCACCGCTGATAGGCTTTTTGTCCATGCCTTACTGATAAGAGTGAAAAAGGACCCTCTCAAAAACGGCTAATAACTTCAAATCATTGGTAGTGTAAAGATTTCCCCCAGCTAAAAAAAAAGAAAACTCACATTTTGATGTTTTGTTATGATTTTCCTTTGATATATATCGGTCTTGGTCTTGTCTCAGTCTCGACCTCCAAATGTCTTGGCCTTGTCTCAGTCTCGGTACTCTCTGGTCTCGGTAATGTCTTGGTATCGGTTGGTGCGGTCTTCACTACAACATAAGTAAAAGCAACCGAGAGAGACGAGTAAGGTCTCATTTTTACGTCACGTTACAATTCTCTCACATATGGCCAATAAAAAAGTGTTTAACGCATGTAAATTGCTACAGATTGTTATATAGAGCCTCTTTAACAAGTGCAGCATCTATCGACTCCAGTACAGTAGTTGGCACTAGTTACCTTTAAAATCAGTTTGCGATCCTAAAATAAACAAAAGAGAAGGGCAAGAGTAAGGAAGAAGAAGAAGGTCAAACTGCTGCAGCTGGGTAGACTAGAGACTACTTTTAACACAATAAATCTTAAGATAAGAGATGGAATATTAAATCATCCATCTTTGCACACTACATCTTAGCCTTTCTTACAAACAGGTGTGCACAAACAACAGGAAATGAACTTACTTATAATGTTGTTGGTATCAGCCATGAGAAGCCGCAGTTTTCTACTTAGAACATGGAAAACATTACAACTGCTTAACATGAGCATGTTAGCATTATCACTGTGGGCTTGTTAGCATGATGACATGAGCATTTAGCTTGAAACACCACTGTACATAAGTACAAAATGGCTGTAGCCTCAAATTGCTGTAGACTCGCAGTCCTGTTAGACCGGAAATACAATAACATCTTCATTTCTGTTTTCCCTGTTCTGTCCCGTGCAGTTTTAGATTTCAATGAAAATAATCAGTCTGGAAATTAACGCTGCTGACTGTCTAGAGGCCATGAATTTCCTCACCAGCTACTTGAACAAATTACAATAGAAAAATAAAAATATAAAATATAAATTATACAAAATAAAAAAAGAATGTTGAATTCTGAACTCTACAGTATATGTATATTGAGGCCATGCTATGTATCACTGAATATTTATAACATCCCTTGATGCATATTTATGATTAACGTGATTTGGTTTGATTTGAAAGAACTGAATGCAGCTGACATCAACCTGCATACCTGCCTGAAGTTATGAATAAATAGTTATAAAATATGAATGCCTCTAGTTAGTCATGAGAGCACCGGAAGACAGCAGAGACTCATTATAATATTGTGCAGAGAACGTCGTTCACCACGTAGCATTCTTAAATCAGATGTATTGCTTCTTGCCTTTTCTTGCTTAAAGTGAAAAATAGGGCACCGGTGCTCATCTACAACTGCACTTCCTTCGCAAGATCCTGCGACACAGATGAGCCATATTTTGTGATTATAATTGTCAGAAGTAGTTAGCCCTGTAGATTACTTTGTGAAGTTTTCAGAAGAGCTGAAAGTATTTGAAATTGAGTGGCAAGGCTGACCGAGAGAGGACAGGAGTTCGATACATAACAGAAGAACAAAACAAAAATGTAGGATATACAAAACAAATGTTGGAAAAACTGATGACTCAAAGGAATATATTAACTCAAATAATTGACAGCGTAGCTACACCTAGTTTTAGATCTTTTCCGTTTGAATATTAATATTGTTGTTGCGCATGATAACACAACTATATGTTCAGTGTATTTAAGGACAAGTTCACCCAAAAATTCAAATTCAGCCATTATCCATCACCCCCATGCCATTGGAGAGTCAGTTGTCAGAAGCTTCACAGCCAAATAGAGTTGCAGTACTCTTCTGAACAACTGAAGTAGACATGGACCCAAAAACACAACCAAAACTTGAATGACACACACTAGAGCCCAATTTTATCCATGTAGTATTCCCTGAGAAATTAACAAAAATGTTTAAAAGCGCCCTATCTCACAATGTGGAAGAAAGATTATATTAAAAAATCTTTATCTTTATCTGGATCTGCGCCAAAAGTTAATGGTGTCTATTAAGTGCCGAGACCCATCCACCATCCAGGTTTCGTGGAAATCTGTTCAATAGTTTTTGTGTTATCCTGCTGACAAACCTACCGAACAACTAGCCACCTAAAAAAATGGACACAGGTGAAAACATAACCCCCTTGGCGGAGGTAAAAATGATAACCTGATGAAGGTCTGAGTACCGAAACGTTGTTATTAAAATTCATTGCAAGTGAAGTGAAAAGTGTGCAGGAGTTTTGTCCTGATTTGTTTGCCCTTGGTCCTCTCATGCGCACCTGTCAATCCACAGGTGTGCAAAAGCTATACTCTGGAGGTAAAAATAATAAAATGGCTCCTTACAGCTCATCCAGTGATCCGGAAAAATGGATTACAAAAAAAATTATTTACAGTCAAGCTTGTGCACCTACTTTAGACGGCTACATGCTAATGCTTGTAGCTTAGCAGCTACGGGGAAGATCTTGGCTTTTTAAAGGGTGTAAATAACGTTTTTCAAATCAATTTGGGATCTCTGTGCTTCTAGAGACTTGGAATATGCTGGATGATCTGTATGGAGCGATTTTATGATTGTTTGTCTACTGCAGTTGTTTAGGAGAATCCTGCAACACTGTTTTGCCGTGAAGCTGATTAGATTAGATTGGGTGATTAGATGATGACTTAATTTTTTATTTTTGGGCAAACTATTCCTTTAAATGGTCACAAAAGCACCGCACTGTATAAGAAAAAGTGCTTCTTTGTCAAAAAGGTGGTTCACCTTCATCTGTGATTTAAATTTTTGTTTATCATGGCTTTGTTGACCTTGTGAAGACCACAGCAGCGTTTTGATGTAAGACGATTTACAGATATACCCGTATTATGACAGTATTCATTCCGTGCTGTCTCTCTTAACGAAGATGTGTGCTCTGGGTTAGAATAAGGTCTTCCCGCCAGTTTCCCCTCTCCCACCACTCCGCTGCTGTTTTCCACCGTAGCTCACCATGGAGAGAGTAGAGTCATGAACCACTAATGAGAGGGTTCCGTTTTGCTTCTACCCAGCCGAGGCTTGAACTAATGAACAAATCAAATGAATGGCATGTAATTATAGGCCAGAGGGAGCGGGACGGACAGAGGGTTGGCGCTAGTGGGAGCAAACCTGAAATTATTTGTCTGGAAAATCTGTGAAATGAGCGGGAGCAGTTAAATTCTATCTTTTTCCTTTAGAAGGCCGTTGTGGCTAAGCAGTGCTGCACATATACACTGGCCATGATGGAGGGAAAGTGACCATACACACATGTACAGTACACACACACACACACACACACACACACTCACACACACACACACACACACACACACACACACACACACACACACACACACACGCACACGCGCGCTTCTGCTGTTTTGATTTCAGCAGCACTTCCTTGGCAGCTATGTCACTCCTTACGCAGATGAGATGGAACTAATCCCGTGCTGCAGTTGTCTGTTTGGTAAGCAAGGCTGCTTCCCTCTTACTTTGTGTCCAAAACAGAGTTTTGCTTCTTTGTGGACATGAGGTGGTTTGCTTAGTGCTTTGTGTCCCTTGTAATAGTGTTCAGTAATATGCAACATCAATTTATTTGAGCTTCTGCATCCTTCAATGTTATTAACCTGATGGATTCAATTTGCATTCAAATACAAATACAGTAATATGAGCTGATTTTCAACTGTATGTGATGGTTGTTGATGTGTTCAATTCTGAGTGAGTTATGAGACTTAAAGGGGCAGTTCACCCCAAAATCAAAAATACGTGTTTTTCCTCTTACCCGTAGAGCTATTTGTCCGGTGTGTGTGGGATACTGAGTTTTGGAGATTTTGGCTGGAGAGAACTCCTCCTTCACATTTGAAACTCATCACTTGAATATAATACTGGCAAACTATCTGTATATGCCCTTCAGAAAAAAACTAATAGATAGGTGACACATGGGATGCCAGGTCAACGTCTGGGTTGCACATAGGTTAGATCAGCAAAAATCACCTTTAAACATGTTGGCAGTTGTGGGTTTAAAATGGAAATGGTCTAATAGCGGTTGTGTCAATCTTCATTACACATGACTGTGACAATGTACTGAAAGGGACAGGTCACCCCCAAATCAGAAATATACATTTTCCCTCTAACCTTTAGTACTTATTTATTCCATAACCAAGCTAACTAAGCTAATATTACAGCTTAGCCAAGGAGGAGGCTATTAATGTTTACATCCCATGTTGTCACAAGCACAATACTTTCATCCTTGAGTAGATGCACAGTGCCTTCTGTGCAGTGAGAAGGAAAATAGTTCCTAAATGAAATTGGTCACAACAAGGTCTGCTTTGATCCCCACAAGCAGCAAGTGCCATCTAGTTCCTTTATATTTTAGAAAAGGCAGACATCTCTACAAACGATATTTTCAAAGCTTGGCAACACATCAAAACAATCTAGATGGACAAAAAGCATTACAGGAATAGTAGAATAATGTGATTTTTTTGGATTTGGGGGTGAACTGTCCCTTTAAGCCTGATATCTCACTCAGTATTGAACACATTAACAACCATCACATACTGTTAGAAATCAGCTCACATTATTTCTGCACTATGCTGCTTCTGTGTCTCTTGAATTGCCAGTGAGTAACACAGCTCAGGCACAAATTATTCCTGTAATATGACTGATAGAATTTATATCCTGAAATGTGCTGCTATTTTGATCCTAATAACTCAATAAAATGTTCATGTGTTCAGTGTTTTTTCCTTCTTAACTTCAAATTTGGAAAGGCGAATCCAAATCCTGCTTACCCGGGTTGCTGTGATGGTGGCCAAGTGGTTTTCCTCTCTGCCACCCAGGCGCCCCACCAAATTGTAGTGTTTAGTAAAATTTAATCTGCTTTCACGAAACACCAGGCGCACACACACACACACACACACACACACACACACACACACACACACACACACACACACACACATAAAAAATGAAAATTGGCCTATCTTTTATTTTTGTGTTGTAACCATAAACTCTGTACAGTATATATCTTTGATGCTTTGCTGGAAAGTTCACAACGAATAGGTTTTCACTGTCGGGTGATGTAATGTGTTTTGATGTGTGTGTGATGACCTCCCTGTCACCCTACTGCTGTCTGTCTCCAGACTGTCCTCAGGGCATGGATGAGTCAGAGATGGGAGCTGATGTCATCCTGATTATAATCTATCAGGACTATCAACGCGCTATAACACACCTACTGTGCAGCTCCCGTGGTTTATAGACCATCTTCTCCCAAAATATACTGGCTCCAAATTCTGTGTGTGTGCGTATGTGTGGCCATTTTTGTTTTTTGGCTAATTCGGTCTGCGCTGAACTTTTAGTGCTTGTTAGTTTTTCATTAATCTGTCTTTCATTTTTTTGCCATTTTGCAGATAAGCTATGCAGAAAATTAAATGCAGTGGCCTCTTTGTCCCAAAAGAAATAAATTGTGTCAAAGCCTAGGTAACCACCTTAAACAAGAAACTTTCAATCATGTTAGAGAATGTCTGCGCCCTCAGAATGCTTTTCCCTCCAGATACATCAATTGATTACCAGCTTAATAGCTTTTTGCTTGCTATTACATGGCAAGAAATGTCAAAAGGCCCAGAGAAAGCAAGCTCATTGCCATGCTCATGGCATACCAGTGTGCCTGATAGTGGATCAGCTTTACAAGCCTGAGGAAATGAGGAAAACAATTGCACCCTGCTCCTAGCACGTAACCCCTTGGGTTACACAGATGCTCTGTTTTTTTTCCAGGGGCTCATCTCGTTGTCAGCCTCATATTGTGCTGGCCCCTCCCACCTGGGAGCTTGGCAAGGCTCAGGGCCCGAGACCTGGATGTCTCCAGAATTAGCACAGCCTGGCTCTGCTGCAGGGAGGAAGCACTCCCATTGGGGAAATGGGGTAGAGCAGAGAGCAACCTGCGAGAAGCCCATTAGTATACACTGCATAAGCATGGCAAGATGAATAGCAGAGCTGAAAGTTATTTTTTTCCGCTCTGATCAGCTTCCTGAGCCCGTTGGCATCACCTCTGAACTTTAGGTGACAAGTGCATTCTCATTTTTCTCTTGTGTTGGTGCCATTGGCTGTGTCAGTTGCATACCAACATTACAACGCTCGATTAGAATAAAGAAAATTAATTCTGCTGATGCATAATATCACGGATGTAATGTTGTATCTTTCACCTCTTTAAGGAGGTGCAAGGTTTGGTCTGTGCATACGGTCTGTGGAGAGTTTTCCTCTCTTAGCTTGTGGTCTGTTTCATGCAGCACCTATTCATGATGTAACCTCCATCCCAGAATGAGTCATATGCCCTGGTTCCTCCCAGAGAAATAAAGCGGTAGGGATAAAGGTGCCACTAATTTTGTTTCCAGGTGGTTGACTTGCATTTTTGTAAAGAAGTATAGCTACAGTTTGAGAAAATAAGCATCAAATCAGTTCTTACTTGAAATAAAAGGGAAAAAAAACTTAGTCTAGTCCTGAGCTTGGGTGTGTGGCACAAACCTTTTTTCTGAGTTTACTGTTATCCAGTCAGCTGTGTGTGTTTCTCGAAAAACTTTTTTTTCAGAACTAAGGCTGTAAATATGTTCTGTGTATCTTTAAGTGATGCTCCACCCAAAATATATCTTCTTAGTGTCTCTCACACCAGCAGGCTTGAAATATGGCAGTAAAAAGTTTGTAGTTTTCTTGCTGATGGAAAACAGCAGTGGTGGTTGGCTTGATTTCAGTCAGTTACTGTGGATTCCAATGGTGAAGTGAAGTTTTAACGAAAAATGTATTAAAATGTCCACACAAACTTCTCACACAACTTCTGCAGCATTATCCATAATCCCTTCTGCTGTCTAGCTGTATGTTCAATATATTCTCAGCAGTTAAATGTATCTAAATACACTAGTTTGTGGTTTAATGTACTGTATGCAAGGTGTCACTTTGTGATGGAAAGAGGTGGGGGCTCAGATGAAAAACATTTTTAAATGTAATTAAACATATGCGATTTTAGGCAATGGAATGGGAGGATCAGTCCAGTTGCCAGTATATTATGTGCCAACCGCAGTTCTATACACACTACTGGACATTATTAAAGACACCTGGGACATTTCCAACCATTTTTTTGGTGACCAAAACCGGCTATTTTTCCCAGGAAGTCAGACCATCTCCATCAATAATCGCGGTGATAAAAACAAGAATTTTAAGCCAAACCATGATGCTTTCCTAGCCCTAACCAAGTGGGTTTTGTGCAGAAACCACAGTGTTGTGACAAGAGATAACTAGAAAATTCCACTGAAACAAAGTTGCAACATAAAGAAACATTTGTACCAAACGTGGCATATTGCTTCACATTTTGTGCATATTAGCCACCTCTCAAATCAGGAGGTGGACGGGGTGGTGGTCGCGTTATTATAAGTCAACAAGGCTGTCAAACGGTTGACCACAGTTCGAGACACACTACTGGACATTTTTAAGGTCACCTGGGGATATTTCCAGCCATTTTTTTTTGGCGACAAAATGGGGTGTTTTTAACAGGAAGTCAGACCATCTCCTTTTGTGATTGCGGCGAGCAAAACAGGTATCTAAAGTGAAACAATTATGTTTTCCTAAACCTAACCAATTGGTTTTTGTGCATTGTGATGAGAGAAATTGAACATTCAACCTAATAAAATTTACGTTACAATATAAAGAAACACTCAGTTTTAACTTGTCAGTGGTTGCAGAAATGGATTTAGCTAACATTTAGGGACAGAGTAGATAATTAGGGTGGGAAAGAAAATTGCATAATGGCACGTCAAGATTCCTTTGTTAGTTAACATTTCCTTGTCCAATCTATTTTTAGCACATTTTTAACTCATTATGCTCTTAAAAAGTGATGGTGACTAAATCATCCATATTCCTCAGTGTCCCCAATGTAAATAACACCTGTGGTTGTATTCAATATGGGAGCTACATTTCTCGACAGCTCCATCAGTGGTCAAAAACTCTGAAATGAGAGCGGTTAGGACATCATTCCTCATTATTGCAAATCGAAATAGGCCACATTACTGTGCAATTCTCAGTATACACTAGTGTAAAATGTCAGTGCACATTAATAAAACACATTTGTTCAATGATATGTCACTTAAAATCTGTCACTGTTTCGTTCAGAAGCAATCAATTGATGCATCAGCTAAAACACAAAGTCCTATTTGTCAATGTTGCTCGTGTGGAACCAGAACATGAAATGTAATCAGGCTTTAGTTTAAGTATGACCTGATTTTGTCCATTAAGTGAGTGCTGCATGGTCACAATTTTTCTGTAATTACCGACTTAACTGGCATGTCGTATATGATTAATGATACATGATTTCTAATAAATAATGGATGTGTGGAAGGCAGTCTGGAACAAAGAATGCAATATGCACATATTATGTTAACTTGCTTCTACGATCATCTCAGATTTTAGGTGGTAGGCAGGAACATTTAATATTCAAATCCAGTGCAGTAAAAGATGGATCTTCGTTCTCTGTCTAAATGTCTTGGTGTGTAATGGCCTCCAGCCTAATCCATTCTTCTAAAGTGCTCTTTCTAGATCTCAGGGCTCGTTTTTAGGCAGCTAAATTACTCACTTGTGTCAGGTTATTACAATTAGCTGTTTGAGTGCCTGCGCTGTTGTGTCTTACCTAGATACTTCCCTCTAATTCATTCTCTCAGTAATGAGTTTTACAGGGAAATGCACCAGCAACAACAACAGGAGCTGCAAAATGGAAATGCCTGGGGAGATGTATTAGCTGAAAAACATGGAATACAGGTGGTGGTTTTTATGTGACAAATGATTTCCGTGGTTATGGATAAAATCTCAGTATTTGACCCAAGGCTGAGCTGTTCCAGTCAGGCGTTAAAAATCTCACACATACGTGTTCTTAAACAGAACTGGAGTGTGTTGCTGTTTTAATGAGCTGGACAACAAAATATACACTCAGTGACCGGAAAAAATATACATTTCTGTTCAGAAGCATACTGAACCATCTTTTGCGTGATGTTAGCTGGCACATATTGTGACAGAGAGATCTATAGCTTCCCTTGTTGAGGCTGTCAGTGTTGAATCTTTGCAGACACTGTTGCTTGTGTCTCTTTTTAATGTATAGACTCGACAAGGACACTGTCATCTTGGGAACACGACATTCATGAATGGATATATTTGTTCCAAGTTGCTCTGACACTGACACATTGACACATACTGTATAATGAGTGTAATACACACACCCAGTGTATTACAGTGTCAATGCTAGGGCTGGGTATTGTTAATAAAATTCAGTACCTGTACTGATACCTTGACTTTGATACTGGTTCCTGAGCAAACAAGACATTTTTCGAAACTCAATAGCATCGAGGAAATTTGATGCCATAAAAGTATCGATACCCAGCCCATGTCAATGCTCTCAAAGTCATCACACTTCCTGCACTGAACTTACCTTGCAAGGCAACTGGATTAGTGAGATCACTTGATCGCAGGAACAATCAACATCTTAAGAGGAACAACTGGCAGCTATGGCCGTAGTTTACGTGTGACAACCAGTGTGACAAGTGACAATGGTGGCTCCTAAAGGAGTTAGCGTAGCTGCTGCTCTCGCATCAGTAATATTAGATCGAGAGATATATTTTATTGGAAGAAGAACAAAGAATGGCACTTTGTCTTTTCTCGATGAAAAACATGTTCTCACTCTTCTCCCGACTGGCTTTGGCAAATTCTGATTGGTTGGTCCTATAACCTTCCAAGTATTTTTCGAAAGTGCGTGCCCTTCTGCAAACAGTTTGGAAGGTTGACCTCCCAGACGGTTATTTGTGTAACAAACCAACTGGTTAACTGTGCTAACCTGAACTGCTTATTCAGGTTAGCACTGAACTGTTCATTTGTACAGATATGTTTAACGAACCCTGATTCTACCAAGATGATACTGTTCAGAGAGGGATTAGTCAAAATGAACGAGAGAAGTATCCTACCTGATCACCCGCTTGAACCCCTCATAGAAGAGTGTGATGAATTGTATGTTGGGAATCGATCATAATGATGATTCTCCATTACATGCAGGCCAAACCTTACCTCACGACCCCCACATGTATGTACCAGGAGCCTTCTCCTCTGCATAGCAAATGTTTTGAAGGGTCCTCCTGTATTCTGCTCCTTTCATTGTACATCTTTTAAGATTGCTGCCTTTTGAGAGGCAGCTCTACAATCGTGGCATCGCTCATGTGCACCCTCCTGCAACCCACATTCATGCCTTTTTCAAAGTGTCCTAAATCATGATTTAAGCCCATTTTGTTAACCCATTCACATGCAAAGCAAGTGTCGAATTGGAGAGGCTGTTGTTGGCACCTGTTTATGTACAGTAGCGATACATATGCAAATGAAAACACCACTTATACGGCTTCTTTGCATTTATACAAGATCAATTTATACAAGTCTGTCTCAGAATAGTTGATTAATTAATTAGTCAATCAACAGAACATTTGTCTACAGCTAAAATTTGATTTAGAGTTTCAGTCCTAATGCAGTGTATTTCCTTTCAGTCCATTTCGATTAAAAACATATCTTCCTGTGCAGGCCAAAGACTGATTAGTGGACTAGTTAGACTGACTAATTAGTTTTCTCTTTGACTCGAGGTTTATTAATCAGTGAATTGCCTGGTCTGTGAAGAATGCCATAATGTACCCCTGCTGGTTTATGGGCTGCAGTATAGATAGTTCTGTATTTGCTCCTCCTTTGGTCATATAATCTTCATGCCATCTCTAATTTTCTCCGAGCATAACACCAAGCCTGGTGTTAAGGGGGGCACTCAGATTACAAATAAAACCTATTTCTCATTCAAAGAAAGCAAATCCAGATTCTTGGTTGTCCGGGCATTTCTTTTATATTCAAAAGGCATGAAAGTGGCACAGACAGTATGACTAAACTCACAACAATGGATTATTAGACTAACCCCCGATTCACAACAGCTTCTTTACCGTAATAACTATCCGATCCTTATCATTAACGATTATTGAGTTGCCCTGGGTAACCACATTTGGACTGCCATCTGCCACCTCATTTGGTCGCCTCTATTGGCAACCACTTTTTTATGTTGAAAAATGTACGCCCCCATTCGTTTGGGTAAAGTCTTTCACTTTGGATAATAACAGTGAAAGGGTTAAGTCAAAAGTGATAAAGGTAAAATGAAAACCATATCACCTTATAATCCATATTACTGTGACTATGGCAGCAAAAAATATGAGGCAGACAGCGCTTCAGCAGGCACAGAAATGTACACTGTTTGTCTGAATGTGAATGCAAAATAAATAACTACATACAGAAATAGGAAAAGAAGGCCGAAGGCAAACCATTCATTTCATTCTTAAATACAAAATCCTCCTCGTTTACTGCAAATCCAGATAAAAATTGGCTCTACAGGAGTCAATTATTATTAACCCTTATAATAATAACCTTGCAAATGAGTGATCTTAAATTAGTGTGCATAAATGTGTCCATCACTTAATATTAATTTGCTTAATTAGAGAGACTGAGTCACTTCTTTTATGAGTACCTTCGAGCGAGAGAACCAAACCAGAGCAGATGTAGTTATTAGTCACTCTGTTAATGTTTTTCCCATCTAATTTTATACGTTATTATTATGACTACTATTATTATTATTATTATTATTATTATTGTTAATATTACAAAGTGCTTAATAGCAGAAACAAAAACACAATAATAAAATACATGATAATGTATGAATAAACAGGCCAGCATGAGAATTAAAAAAGAAAATAAAACCTTTAACAGTGGAGGATTGAAAGGATTAAAGACCATAAAAAAACAAAAACAAAAAAACAGTTGGTACATTAAAATAGAGCAGTGCAAGATCAAGAATTAAGTACAATGTAACTCAAAAAGTGAATGATTGATGAAAATATGTCTTTAAACTGATTCAAAAGAAGATACTAATGATACCATACGTTAGTCATGGCTGAAAGAAATGAATGGATAAATCATTACAAAGGGAATCAACACTTAATTGTCTTCACACATCTAATTGTCAGTCTTTCCCCTCTGGACTGCTGGAGCAGGTGGTGAACAGTCAAGAGTCAATAATGCGTTTACTATAAGCAAGTGTCATGTTACATGGATGCTATTTCACTTAACAACACCACGTTATGTCATTACTATGAAATTGTAAACAATTATCCAGAGGAAGGGGAGGAGGATAATGATGCTGATGTGTACATGCATTATGTCCACCCACATTGAGACAGGTGGCATCCTGCAAGTGCAGCAGAGCATCAGTGTCATTGAATTTCTGTTTTGAGTATCAAACACTCAAAACTACACTGTCCATCTGTGTGTCACAGTCATATTTATCAATCTTAAGAGGCAAATGCGTCATTTGGCAAAATAGATGTAGCCATTTTGTTTTTATGCCTCTGTGACAGAGATGGCAGTCCATCTGTCAGTCCCTCCCATTCTTGTGAATGCGATATCTCAAGAGGGAATTTCTTTAGATTAGGAACAAATGTCCACTTGGACTCAAGGATCAACTGATTAGATTTTGGTGGTCAAAGGTCAAGGTCACTTTGACCTCATATGACACATTTTTGGCCGATACTCAACAATTCAAATGATAGTATGGAGAAAAAATACACAAATGTCTAATTGGATAAAATGATGAGGTAAAGGATTCATTCATTTTGTATCCAACAGGTCATAGGTCACCTTCACTGTAACATCATTATATCCAGCAAAAAATTGAGCCACAACTCTGAAACAGCACGGAGGCATACAACCACGGTGCAGTAATTCTTGTTTCAGCATAGATGAGTACTAGATTTATGAAATTCTCAATGTTCAGTCATAAAAGCCCAGAATATGAGCTGGTTATCTTTAACCCCCAAAGGTTTTGAAAAGAAACTTAAGAGATGGATGTTTTTTCAGCATTATTTGGCGAAACAGAATTAGGACCTGCCGAGATTTGCATCCACCATAAAAATAAACTTTATACGTGGATATTCAAATTAAAGTTCTACTACCGTTTTTAACCATCTTACACAAACTTGCAAGCAGCTGCGTACATTGATTTGTGCACCTCAATAATGCCCACCTTCATCTTCTAAAACCTTTAATAGTTTACAATTTTATTCTTACCTAGTCATCTATGAACAAATGTAGATTGATTTTTGATTTATATAGATTTTAATCAAAGCTTGTTACAACTTAATTTGAAAGACTGCAGGAATAAATGTGCCAAATTAAACTTGGAGAATTGTTGCATCCATAATTGAGGTCTGGTGTGCTCCAGCGTTGGTGTTTATTATTGATTAATGCTACCTAATTAGCGCTTGGCACCTAACTATGTTGGTGAAATGATGTAAGATTGTGAAAGACAATCTGAAAGCTGTAAAAAGAATACCATTAAAGATACATGATTTGCTTGTTCAAGACTTTGTAGCTGCATAAGACCCCCACACAGATGTAATTGGAGTAATACACTGTTGCCAGTGCGTGCTTGTAGTAGTATAAATGGTTGGATCAATCAGATGCTTTGACCAACTGTGCTCTAGTGAGTCTGGTTACCACCGCTGAAATCTGTCTAGAAAAACAACCCACCTATCAGCTTATTTGGAGGAAACCAGAGCAATGCAGTTATTTTTACTCTGTGAGAGCAGAGGTGAAGCAGTCTAATCAATCACTTTAATTGTGACTGTGCAGCAGTGTGGATTTTACCCACTGCCCTACCTATCAAATGTCTCCAGAAAACATTGTTCTGCAACGCTGTTCTCTATTTGTCATCGGACACAAACACCTCAGGTGATGAGGAAGAATTTTCTAGCTGCAATGTTTTCATCTGTTTGTGCATTTTCTGCCATGTATACAGCATTAACACACTTCTTGCATTGAACTCCTTTCTGTTTTAATTTAAGTGAGATACAGTGAGGTGCAGCCACATGAAATTCTCTCCTCTGTTGCGTCACGTGTGAAATGACCTATATGAAAATGAGGTCACAGCCTTTGTAGTGCACACAGTCCTTGGGAAATTCATATCTAACAATGAGCTGAAAACAGGAAGCTGGTTGGGAAGTTTGTCAACAAAGCTGGGAAACGACCTTTTTTGCCTGCCAGGGTCACAGTTGTAGCTGCAAAAGTCAAAACAATTTGAGAACATTTTTACTTTTTTCTTGTTAAACCCAGACTGATGTAAACATAGACTATAATGGTTCATTTAACACCACTCAGGAAAATAATGACTGCATTTCAAGACTCACAGTTAGTCATGTCTGACAAATCACATTCTTATTGTGTCCTCATTAACATTATATAATTCCCTTATGGAAGATATTACATAATTTCATTTTAATGTCAAGCAAACTGACTGTTCAATGGCTGATATGATGATACAATTACTTTGTTACTGTACCTAAGTAGATTTTTCAGGTATACTTTACTTGAGTATTTATTTTTCCGGCAACTTTAATTAATACATTGCACGCTGTCTTCCCAACATCATGAGACTGATTTCAGCCTACCAGTGCATATCATGCATCGCAGACGTAACAAGAAGTAATAAGCTGTTATAAGATGTAATAAGACGTAACAAGATGTAACAAGATGTAACTAGACTCAACAAGATGGAACAAGACAGAGAGGGAGACTGGAATGGGGAGAAAAGGCGTGTTAGTGTCTCGTATCTGCAGAGATCCTGCAGCTCTCTGCCTATATAATCTTATTTTTGCTTTACCATCCCAAAATGTCAGTATTAGAGGTCCTCAGAATGAGACTCAACAATCAGCTATCTCTGTGGTGCGTTTATGAACAGCTCGGACAATCCTACTAGCCCCATTCACACTGCCCTTTGAGTGCAGGAATCATGAGTCAATTCTCCGCATCGTCCTCTGTGTGAAAGTTTCAGATGTGGAGAGGGGGGACAGTTTACTGACTTTTAGTCACATTTCTGCCCAAAAAACAGCGTCTGTCCCCGGCAAAAAACTTTAACTCACCATGTGTTTGTCTCCTTCCACTATTGTGTTGTTGTAGTTACTGTCTTGAAAAAAATCACCACGACAATCAGCCCTCCCGACCAAGACTTCAGTGAACTTTCCACCAGAAAACAGCATCCCTCCCCACAAGTGATCGATTCAGACAGCATCCCTGTCTACTAATGTTGGTTATGTAATTATGTAACTTAGAGTGAAAAATGTAACTTTGACACTTTCCAGGATGCATGGTGGGTCAGGATCTCAATCACAATACATTATAACTACATCTATATGATTATAAACAGTCAGCGGGTACATGTTTAGATTAACAGGAGGACACCAGGGGAAACATGGATCTCAATATCATGACGTGTACTGTCACACCTCTTTTGGATCTGCAGCACCGGCGGAGCTAATGCGGAGTCTCTGTGTGAAAAGGGCTACTGATTCTACCTTTAAGTTTAATAGTCTTTGAATTATATTAATATGACGTGAGGTTCAGTTCGCTTTGCACAGAAATGGCTGGTAGAAATGTCCTTCAGAGTACTTTCAGAGCCTGTACTTCTACTTGAGTAAAGAATGTGTGTACTTTTGCCACCTCTGCTGATATGGTTTAATTGTAAAGTTGACACTAGAATGTAAAACTATCTGATATTTATGTCCCTTTGCAAACTTTGCTTACAGATGTATAAGCACAGAGTATCATGATGAAATATTGATGTATCAAGGATCTGAATGTTTCTAATTACTTCCACGGTTTTCATTGACTCATAAATAGAATAAATTACGCATTTACCCTAAGCATTGGCATGTTTATTTATGATGCAGTCTCTTTTCAGTTTCATCTACGTACTTCATGTAATTGCATATTTGCATCCGCGGTACTACCACCACTCGCATTTCCCCAAGCAACACTTATGGCACAACACATTCATTCATGCCACATGGGAGTTTACCATTACAAAGTCTGTGGTTAGACTATTACATTATTGGGGTCTGTTTGTGGAAACCTTCCGTTTTCATTTCAGGTTAAATAGGACAGAAAATGTACGTGGTATGAACGGTATAATGCTCCATAATGTGATATATCACACTGGTACTGTATATTAGCACTGTGGTTAAAGCTATACATAAGAGCTAATGTGTATATGCATTTTGTTTTTCTACATTTACGTGTGTGCATGTTTTTTTTCGCACACCTGGCTGTCAGCCGTCTGGCTACTGAAAAAAAGAGATGTTTTAATTCCTCTGTAAATCCTTGGCACGGTTTGTATAAAAGCCAAGCATAATTAAACAAGATGCTTATATGGCCGTGCGGAGCCCTCAGGGGAATTAAAATCTCTTTTGTCTGACACGTTTCCTTAATAATGATGCATGTTTGGCCAATTGGGGCAGGAGGGAGGACAGTCTTGTAGGTCCACAGAGGTTAACACACTCTCACTGCTGGACATTTCAGGAGATACAGCATTTAAACACTGTGTTTCATTGTTTTTTGCCTTTCAGTTTTGCATTAATATAGAAGGTCTGATATCCAGTATGTCTTACAGTAATGTAAGCCATATTCATTTGTAATAGTCCAACATCCTTGGTGAATTTTCAAAGGTTTTCAGTTATGTTGCCCTAAATACTGCAGACAGCCTTACAGCACTGAAAAATGAAGCACTGATAATTCACTAGAAGTCTTTTCAGTGAGTCTTTTATTTCACTGACATTCACTCCACAAAAAAGAGGAGAGAGCTGAGACAATGTAGTGGGGCTCTTTTCGGTTCCGTACCATCACGGAGTGGAGACCCTGCCTTACCTGACATGTAATTACCAGTAGAACTGTGTTCTGGTTTTATTTTCCATTGTTTTGAAGTTTCTGTGCCATGGGCCTCACATTCCTCCTGGCACATTTAATTAAATAGCATTTTTCAACCCTGTTCCTCAGGTCTATGCATCTTTTTGCTCGTCTCTATGACATTCTGATGTGGGTAAACTGATGTGGATATAATTGAATCTAACGGCTTTGCTACAGCTTAAGACGGCTAGTTTTCTGCCAATACTGACAATAACGGGGATAAAGGCTCGGGTCTCATTGCTCTCATTCTGATCATTGTTGATCTATTCCCTTGATGAATCGTAACTCATTGTTTGATTGCTCTGCCATTTCTCATCTTTATCTCCGCTGCTCTGTTATGGTCAATACCCTGGACCGCCTGGTGCCATTTCACAGAGATGGTTCCATTATGACGAGCGAAATGTAATCCATCTGTGTGTGTGTGCGTGTGTGTGCGTGTGCGTGTGTGTGTGCGTGTGTGTGTGTCTGGGAATGTTGAGAAAAGCCCATGCAGGCATGAAACAAACAGGCGGAGCTTCAAATGGAACACAACAAATGTACAAGTGTACTTACTCTATACTATAGGCAATATACTATAGACTTTTCGTCCAGCCCCACCATGAGGTTGATCTTTGTGGTTTTAGGTCAAATGTCTGAACAACTATCAGATGGATTACCTTGAAATTTAGTTCACATCTTCATGTCGTCCCAAGGGTGAATTGTGGTAACTTTGTTGTTCCCTTAAAGATATAATATGAAACATGTCCGCATTAAAATGTCTAAAAACGACTAGACCTTTGCTGCGCATTATCTGTAGTTAGTGTACTTAAATTATCCCAGATCTTTACAACAATGTTCATACACCGACAAATTTGTAGTTTTATCCAAGTTAATGTTGCATTTCATCTGGTTGCCCATCGCTATAACTCCCAGGAGAGAGTCAGAAGGTGAGGAAAGAATTTTGCGAACGTAAGTTGAATAAAACTTTAAAACATTACCTTGTTCGTGAGAATTTCTTCCTTAGTCACATAGATAGATTTTCATTGTAATGGTGTAATGACGGTTGTTTAACAATGAAGACAACACCTATTGTGATCCCATGCTACTCACACCACACACTGAGAGACCCCAGCAGCAAAAATTACATACTGTGCTTTTAACGTTGCTTTCATGAGCTAAATATTTTAATTCATCCGATACTTTGATGTATGACCAAATACCTCCAAAGTGGTTGACATTCCCTTCTACCTCAGCAATGTGCTTGTTAGCAAATGTTAGCATTGTTAAGGAATGGTGAACATGGTAAAAATGATATCTTCCATGCTAGCATTAGCATTTGCCATGCTGTAGCCCTCTTAGCAACTTCTCAGGCAGTTTTTTCAGACAAGACCTAAGACCAGGCCCCTGTCTAAATGAGTGGGGAGAGACCCATAACTTAACTTTCAATGGTCACAGGGATATAAAAACTGCATGTATGGAATCACCAGTCCAATTTGATTAAAAATAGCTCATTAAGTTGAGTAACTTTGCCTAAAATTAGGTTTAAACTGTGTTTTTTTCCCACAGGTTATACTTCTACTGTGCATGTGCAGGGTTTCACAACGCCAACACCTTTTACGGCACAATCCAGAGTACTGTGACGAGACACCGTCAGCTCATCCCATCAGAGCACTTGAACAAATGCATTAGGATGATATCCTCCTCTTCCATGCCTATAAGAAGTCTGTCTGCAGCCGCACCAAATCACTTGAAACTGTTGTCAACTGCGCGCTGGCATCAGTGCAACAACACGATTGGCTGATATGTTTCCTGGTTCGGCTGTGATAAAGCAGATTGGCTTTTGGTGAAAAGGGGCAGGATATGTGTTGTCTCTGGCGTGACAGACTTTTCTTTTCTGGATGCTTTAAGTCGTTTGTCTCCTCTCTTATAATGCCTTAGTACAGCAGCTCAGAGCTGCCAGCATGGCCGCAGGCTCTTCTTCTTGTTAAAGTGTGATTAGATTACATTTTGGGGTCTTTTAAATATTTTTATCTAAAAAATTATCATTTGGGAGTAAAATTATTCATATTCCCTGTCTCTCCTAATATCCTTTTAGTATTTAACCACCAAAAAGCCTAAATTATGTATATTTGTTGTAATTTTCTTTGGTTGCATGTTGACCCAATTTCTATCTCTTTCTCAATACATGGACAATAACGCTGGGCAGAAAAAGACTATCGCTGTATCGAAATATTGCCTGTATTCGAGGATTTATTACACTCAGCTTAGTTTTAGCATCTGTAGTTTCTGGCTGGCTGATTGGCTGGGTACCTTATGCTATCAGTACGTCTTGATGAGCTATTATATGGCTGAAGAACGTGTGATACAGCTGTCTCAACCTCTGCTCTGATCCTTCTAGAGCAGGAAGAGAGGCTGGGTTTCATTCTCTTATATAAGGTAGATCTTATTGGATGTGGCAGACTAATAAAGAGTCTCACTTTGGAGTTGAGGTGAGGGGTCAAAGCTGGTGATAAGGGTATAGATGAGGAAGGATGGGATTTTTTGTGTGTCTCTGTGTGTGTGAGTGTGGTTGTGCATCTTTTGGCTCATATTCCACATATCCTCAGGGGACAAAGGGGAGAACTGGACTGGGATTACAGCGTTTCAACACTGTGTCCCTGTCACTCACAGAAAATCACTTCCTGTGCTGAAAGAGTCTGAGAAGGATGTGAGAAGGGTGTAGACATGAACCAAGGCAAGGTGAAGATGAAAGAGATAATGTTAGAAAAAAGATGACACATTATTAGAAAGATGGAGCTGACCACCAAATGTAATAGAGACATCACTCTTATGACACCATTGAAATGGGAGCAAAATCGGACTGGTTCTTGTTCTGTTGTTTCATGCCAATAATGTGCACCGACACCACATAACCAAACACCAGTGGTTGAAGAAGTACTCAGATCTTTTACTTAAGTAAAAGTGGTAATACCACGGTGAAGAATGTAGAAGTGTTGGTATGAAAATATATTTAAAGTACCAATAATGCAAAATGTCTCATCCATCACTGCAGCTGGTAAAGCTGAATCTAATTTGAATTACTTTATATTCTTCTAGCTTGTAGATTTCATTTTGGTGATCAATAGGAAATCTAATAATAGACTAAAGGAACTGGAACAATAATGATAATTCAGTTATTATATACTCACCCCCATGCTGATGGAAATGTGGGTAATCCAAGTCTGTGGAAGTCCCAAGATCCCAAATGGACTTTATTTACCCCTTTTTAAATCCGAAATCTGTAAAGTAACTAAAGTTATCAAATAAATGTAGTGAAGTAAAAAGTACAATATTTGTCTCTGAGATGTAGTGAAGTCGAAAGTAACATAAAACAGAAATACTCATGTACTTAAGTGCAGTACTTGATTAAATGTACTTTATTACTTTCCGTCACTGCCAGACATTGTGTGTTGACTCCCACATTGGTTGAAATGTTATCCAGGTTGTTTAAGAGCCACTCAATACTGGACTTAACGTTACATGTTTACAGTGTGCTTTCACAATTAGCACCTTATATTTATTCATTATATCAAGCTGTCATATTGCTTTCAGTAAATCCTTTCAATCTGGAGGCACAGGAAAATATTAATCTGAGTAAACAACGTCTGGCTTCGTTGACTGCTGGGGTAATTTTCTTTATGACAAGAAAATAAATGAATCTTGTGTTGCAGTAATGCATAGTAAACCACATTTTCTCTGTGTTGTTTGGAACCATGTGTGTCTGTGTGCTCATATATGCAACATACAACACTGTACATGTTTCAGAATTTGTTGGAGCTGAGGTACATGTGGTTTATTAGCTTCATGGCAATGCGACACACATTTTTATCGCCATAGATTGTGCACCTCCGTCCTTAGTGGTGGCGGTGATACATGTTCTATATCTGTTTCCTGTGGTGTGAATGCTGTTGTTGTTGTAGGGGCTGCATGCGTATAGGGGGGTTGCACTAATTAGGACCTCTCTGCAGCTTTTGTGGCATTTTCATTCTGCCAGTTCCCTTGGCGGCCTTTTTATTAAAGAAAAAACGCCTTTACACGGTCATGCATTATTCACAACACAGGTGTCAGTCTGACCCTTGGCGACATCAGCGCACACAACGGTATGCTCCACCACAAAACTAGCGCCCACTCACAGCATTGCACTGGCATGTAGTAGCATGGAGGTAGCTGTGCAAACAGATGCTTGAGGATTATGAGCTTTCTCATATTTTTGGGCCGCATTTCTCTCCTGAATTGATTACATTCGTTTCTGTTTACTCAAATATAAATACATTCTGGTACAAAATGAACCATATTTATCCATTAAAGCACTTTTAATCAGTAGATTTAGAGCTAGACGCAGGACAGGGCATTGGCTGTATTTCACTGCTGTAGTTTCCTATTTAGAGAACTCCCACTGAGAGCAGTGGTCATCACTGCTCCAGCTGGCCGCACAGTTACCTTTCATTTTCTCTGTAATTGCTTTTTTAGTAATGAAGTGAATAGCAGGGAATAAAAGTAAGAGCGCCACCATTTTGAGTCTTTCTTTTTACCTTTCTCCTTCACCTTTCTGTGTGTCTGTCTGTCTGTCTATCTCTCCATCTTATTATACAGACTGTCTTGGCCCCATTATTCCCAGAGTGAGGTCCCATGGGGCATGTTTTTTCCCCAAATAAACGGCTCTCTGTGTTTGTCTAATTTCTCCTTATTAATGTGGTCACGTCTGGTGCTGAACCACTTGTTCTGGAGTATTAGGAGGCCCTAATTTGCCCTGCAGACATTGCTTTATGAGGATAGGGGGAAGAAACACAGGCGTCATCCTTCACATTTCATAATTGAATCATGCTTCCTGCTCAAGTTTGTAAAGAGGATATGGGTTGTATATGTTTTGTGCTTGGTGAGACAGTAAATAGTGATATAAATTGAAGTGTCCTTGATTGATTATCATATTTTGTCAGAGGGATGAAGTCATCTCACTCTGCCCCGAGTGACACCGAATCGGTATTGGTGGACCATCCATCACCTCGCTGTGGCGTCCTGGTCAATGGGGGTCACTTTGGAGCAGTTACCTGTTAACACAGCTAATGGAGGTCCATATTTGCATAGGCCTGAGTAAAGAGGGGACTGGAGCTGGATAGCAGACAAGCTGGGCGGGGCCATTCTCAATGCACAAATGAGACCATTCATCACAGCTTTGTTTGCTGTATGCACCTTCTCATGAACAATTAATGTGCTGCAGACATTTTAGTGCCTTTCTGCTCTTCCTTTATCTTACCTTCCCGCTCTTTGTCTCACTTTCGGGGGCTGTCACTGCAGCACTAACCCCTCCCGCTGATTGTAACTTTAAGTCCATTTATTAATTTTGTCTTTCCAGGCTGGAGGCTGTTTTTACCTTGACAGCCAGGGGGCTTCAGCACATAAAACCTTTTGATTTTTCCTGTGTGTTTTACCTGTTTTAATGTTCACTGGCTCCTGCGTCTTGCTGGTACTGCGCTTCAGGCATTTTTCTGATACCTTATACAGCGTAGCAAACTGTGTGCTATGTTGCAAAGATTCAAAGCACAAGATTAAGTTCTGCTCTCTGCAGAGCAAGCTTCATCATGAAGATAATCAGCAATATTTTGATTCTCAGTGTGTTTTTTTTATACGTCTTTGTTAGCCACTGAACATTGCTACAGTCCTTTTTTCCGGTGTGATCTTGTGTTACTTAATTGATCCACATTTTTTATGTGTGATCAATATATATAGTTGGATATTTACTAAAGCAATCTAGTTTAAGTGCCTGGTTGCCTGAGAGGTTGTAGAGATGGAGGCCCACCTGGGAATAGATGCCGATATACCCCGGACAAGACTTGTCAGCATAAATCAGCTACCGCTTACCAATAACAAAACACATCCATTAGAACATTTCATTTTTTTTTTTGTTTAAGCAGACTACTAAATGTTGTTTATTGGTTTTTCACACTAGGGAACGATTTGTCTCAGCTTCTTCAAATATTAAAGCGCAGACATGAGTTATTTCTGTGCTCATGCCGGCCATGTTTTGTTCACTGCCTCGACTAACAGCATCATAAAGGGAGAAGTATGAATAATAAATGATAACAGCGATAGACAATGGTTTTGGTTTGGACTCTTCATCTCTTGCTGCTTCCATTTACACGCATGGTGTACCCTGAATATTGGCCGTATTTCAATAAAAGTGCTAATCAGGTTAAGCTGTTTGCACAGGCTTTTGATACCTGTGACTGAGCATCCAAGTTGCCTTGAATAGACTAGCGAGTAGAATGTAACGCTTTCTTAAACACATGCTGTCTGTAGCTGTCCAACTTATAATTAGAAGTGAGTATTGAACATTCAGATTTGTACCCTGGTCTGCTTATATGTCAAGATTTTTTTTTTTATATTCCTCAAAGTAAGGTATCCAGAAAGCTTTATTTTGTATGATACTATTGCCAGTATTGTATTGTAAGGACACCAGTATTAAATTACAAATAATATCCATCCCTGCTTGTAACTAATGAGTCAGATATGTAATCTAAATATTGAGTGGTTTAATTCTGTAGGGAATAGTGTTGAGCTATAAAAAGCGCATAGAAGTAGTGTGTCCCCTCAGAGTTGCCGTAAGTCAGGGGTTGTTATCGTTTGTGACATTATGTCTCCATACCTCATTTTGTATTTTCTTTTGAAACATGCCCGGTTAGGTGAACTCAACACCTTGATGGCGCCAAGGAGGTTATGTTTTCATCCATGTGTGTTTGTTTGTTGGTTGGTTTGTCAGCAGGATTCCACAAAAACTGCTAAAAGGATTTCCACAAAACTTGGATGAAGGATAGGGCTTGGTCCAGAATAGACCCCATTAACTTTTGGTGTGGATCTGGATTAAAGGATGGATCCAAGAATTTACTCACTCTCTTTAACATTGAGAGTTTTTTTGCCTTAATTTTCTCAGGTAATAATGCATGGATCTTGATGAAAAACCTGATGTGGATCCTAGATATGGTACTTAAATTGTGGTGAAGCAGTTATGGGATGTTTAAGATTTAGAGTGATAAAGGGCTATCGCGTTAGAAATTGGATTAGGCTTGATTGAATTATAGGGGACTGTTGGGTCTTGGGGTATGCGCTCTGCTGCGGGCCGTTCTAGTCTTAGCTTAACTTCCTCTCTATAGCTAGCGGGCTAAATTTGTTTTGCCCTCTTGAGGCTGAACACAGCTAAGTTACGGACATGAAGTACAAAAACTAGAGACCCATTTAAACTCTGCAAGGGAATATTTGTCGGACGCTCACCAGGCAGGGATGTGAGAATTGATCTGACCTTCTTCTCTGGTGACAGAGTTTTCTCTGCTGGGTCAGCGGTTGCGGTCAGAGCCACAGTGAGAAACATTGATAACTACAGTGGTGAGCTAGTGAGCCCCTCTGAGGGGACATGCTACCTCAAATTCAAAAACCCACACTAAGCCCTTCCCCCAAACAATGATGTTATCCTCCATCACTGTGTTTCAATGCAAACATCATCATACACAAATGGAGTAGACATTGACCAACCATAATAGAAAAAGAGTGCAGTAAGACGTCCTAGCAGGAGCTCTATTTGTTCTGTATATGCATTTACAGTATACCCATTTATTCCAAACTCGGTTATTTGACCCTGTTATAAACATAAATGTAGACATAGAAGTCTTACCGCTCTGTGTGAATCTTTCTAAACATGAAAGATCAGACCAGTTTATGTTGTTTGATCTGATGGGATTAGTGGAGTAATCCACGGTGAAACAACAGGAGTCAAATACAGACATTAGATTCCATTTGGATAGATTTCAGGTAAAATGGTGACCTAATGAGAGACAAGCAAAGTATTTTTGCATTATAAACCTCATACAATTGTAACTGCAGCACATGCATGACATAAATCATGCAATTGTTATGTTTCTGCTGTAGGTTTTCTCTCCACTGCACGAAGAAGCAGCAGTAGCAGCAGCAGCTACCGTCATTTTCTACTCAGGGTGGCAGGACCCCCCCCCGCCCCTACAACCTCTCTGAGGCAGAGTGATAAAACATGCATTCAGAGACCTTGGGAATTCAAACACATCTGTGCCTTTTCTTTTGCACACACTATTAAACACACTGTTTGCAGATAGAGATCTCGGGATGAAACATTAACAAACAACTGACACCCAGAGCTAGATCTCCCCGTTTGAATTTCAACACAAGGAGCATTACGGCAATAAGCTATATCAATATTAAGACAGCATTTTCGCCATCTGGGCTGAAGTACCACAACAGATATTGAGACATTCATTTAGTTTTCTGTTTCTCTCTACTGTGATAAAACTGGTATGTTGCTTTAGGCTTTGTGAAGGTGGTAATAAAGATGGATTAAAAATCATAGAGTTGTTGTAAGAAAGCAATTGATTTAAATGTCAGGGTGCATCTTGCCCCTCCCCCTGCTCTGCTTTATTGGATATTGTCACTGGGACTGTGTGCAGCCTGTTCTTAGGAGACTCAGTCAAGCTTGGAGATCCATGCGGAGGGGCTGGTGTGTAAGGGACCGGGGGAGGGAGGGAGACATGGTGGTAACATCAATAATTCACAACAGTATTGCTAGGGAAACAGGATGTGAAGGTATAGGGGAGTCAGACCAATACGAATAACACATCTCTCCAAGCACCGTGCAAATGAACCAGACCAGAGCTCCGCCATTTATTTTCATAGCATTTCACAGCAAATAAAAATGTATTGAGCCCATAAAAATGCTTAATGATTGCATTGATTTCAAAAGAAGCTGTTTTTTCAGCTTGTGTCCCACAAGCAGAGAGTTTAATTTACTGGTGTGTGCAGGCTTCTGGTTTTATAAACCCCGTCGTTGAGAAAAGGTATAGGGAGCCCAAAAGAGCACAGGGCTATTTCCCAGGCCTGCTTATTAAATATCCAATCATAGCCGGTGGTGCAACGGCATTACCACCATAAAACACCTCTTTGCTGTGTAGCTGTCTGGGTAGAAATTGCTATTGCTCGGTGGAAACTGGAGTGTTTCCTTAACATTGATTTCTGTTGAGATGGGTGGGAGGGAAATAGAGTTTAGGCTATCATTAAAGCAGAAGCACAGAGGAATTCCTGTGAACTGCACACATGAGCTGCAGCTTTTGTAGTCTCTACCTCAGGTGCCGAGTGGGCTTTATGAAGCACTCCCTCTTGTGTTTTTGTCTGCTCATTTTCCCTGCTAGGAGCTGGTCCCTGTTATGGATATAGGCTTAATCCATTATCGTGCTGATTGCCAGTGTGATTTCCGTCACACCCTTCCCCAGGCTTGGGTCAATTACAAAGCAGCGCAGTAAATGCATCAGTTATTCATGGAGAGATCATGATCAGATGAAGAGTAATAAGTCAGATGATTACCTTTTTGATAAGCAGTGAATCAGATTATGATTTGGATCTATGTTGTGATGATGAAAGTGAGATTTAGTTCTTATTTCAAAGTCTAACATTACACTACCTTTATCACACAGCTCACTGCACTGGTGTCTAGCTGCTTTTTTCGTCTTATCCCCACTCCCCTGTGACTCTCTCCCTCCCTTTTGCCCCTCCACAATTTTCTCATTAGTGATTAGAGCAGAGTTTCCATTTCCAGGCTATTGACTGTGCTGTTGGAAGCTGAGAGCCCATTACATACGTTGCTCCCACTAATTGTTTCCAGTCATAATGAAGTTCCTCACAGTGGAGGAATGGTAGTTAAGGCACATTAGGTCATAGGCACGTACAGTGCATTACTGTGAATACAACCTGTCTGCTGTTTCTTCACAGTCATTCACTTCTTGATTGTGTATTAATACAGTGTTGTTAAGTGATTTTGCTACCCATTAATGTGTATAATCATTTAACATACCTCAGGTCTGATTAGTTTTCTTTTTTCTTATGCATTCATTTAGAAGGCAGACAGAAGTATGTCTACAGCCGACAGTCTGGTAGGTAGAATCTTTGCAGGTTGATGTAGGAGCACATGGGAGAGGAGGATTAGATTAGAGTTGTGTTGTGTGACAGAAGTCCCATTCACTGCCCATTCCATTAAAGGGAGTCAAAGAATGACCAGTCACTCCTGGCTGTTTCTTGCACTGGATGGCTCTTCTCCAGCCCACTTGCAAAAAACATATATATTTCACTACAATCCATCCATTTTCCGATAACTTGTCCTGGATATGGTCGATGTGGCAAAGGGGCAGCACAGAGACCCGCATGTTCTTTTCTGCAAACAACTTCCTCCATTTAGTTTCGGGGAAAATCCAGAAATCAGCACGTCCAGGAGCTAGTCTGGGATCTTCTTCTAGTCAGCCATGTCGGGAACACCTCCAAAGTGAGGCAGCCAAAAGGCAGTTTCATTTGGTGCCCATATCACCTCAGCTGACTTCTCTCTAGGAAAACGGGCAGCTGCCAATTGGACGGACCCCCAAAATCTTGAGCTTCCAATTCTGTTATATTTGGTAAGACAAGCCACCCTGTAGAAATCTTGTCTTGCTTTTCTCTTCGATCTCATTCTTTCAGTCACTACCCAAATAGGCTTGTGAGGATTGGCAATCGGATTGTGTATCAATGATTGAAGGGATGATGGACTATTCATTTTCCCTACAGTGATATTAAGGCGATTTGAGCTCACTTACTATCAGATCTAAAATGTTATAAAAATAATCTCTAGAATCGGCACCCTACTGTGCATTTAGAGATGGTTGAGAGGCATGTCCTCCTGCTGAGCCACGTTAATCAGCATGAGTGACTAGTGAATTTTAAATCCGTAATTACAGTTTGTCTCTTTTCCATGGATCTCATACCCGCATCTCCAGTTCACCAAATGCCTGCTCAACAAAACTTTGCTCTGTTCTCCATAAATTTTCTTCTCTCTTTTAAATTTTAGATTTGCAACCCAAATTCCAGAATAAATGTTTGCAATGTACATTTCTATAAAACAACGGATATTTTGAAACTATTTTGAATCCTTTAGGTACAATTTTCCATTTTGTGTTGTGACAACCCGGCGCTTATGATCTGGTTAGGCTTAGGCACAAAAAACTCAAGATGAGGAAAGGATCATGTTTTGGCTTAAAAGACCTGCTTTGTTCTCTTCAAACATGGCAAGAGATGTCACAAGGTCTTTTTAAAAATATCAAGGGATGTCATGCTTACAAATGTTGAAACGCCATATTCTCTCGTCAAAAATATCCACTGTTTTTGGGCTGAGATTTTTCAAGGACTTGATAATTTTTAAGATATTTCAATAAAATATTCAAACTTTTTTTTTCTAATTGTTTATTCAGGTAACTTGAAATGTAATGTTCATGGAAAGCTTAAAGGTTTGATTATTTCAAAGCTCTGTCAGATGCTGAGCTGCGCTCATGATTATTGAAAATCTGCATGTCCTTCAGTGATACACCTTTACATAGCGTGCAAATACAGTAGGCTGTGGAACACAACTCCTGCAACCCCCTGGTGAACTGATTGCTTATCTGCAATTTTGAGTAACAACGTTGTACAATATTAAAATTGAAATAATCGCCTTACCCTATTCCCAAAGCTAGTAACCACAGATGAGGGTTGGACCAAATACTGACTGGCAAAGTAGGAGCTTTAACACCACTGCCTGTCCTTTAAAGTACCCCAAACAGAAACATTATGTCCAATGTCCACATTAAACATGCATGAAATGCTGAGATCGATGCTCCGCTCTCATTAGATGCAGGGACATCAAATGGCCAATTTCATTTCAGTTTGCATAACATTGTCATATGTTGTCCACAATAGCCTAATGGTCATTGACAGTGGATGTAGTAGTCTTAGTCGCCAACTTTGATTATTGACTTCAAAATGGAGGCAGGCTCTTTAGATTGAGGCATTTTGTTAGTCACCTTCAGGACAGGATAAAGTAAGCTGTTCTTTCAAATATAAAAATCCATTTGAATAGATGCCTTTTGCATTTGGATTTGATGAGATGGTCTTTGTAAATGTTGAGACGTAGATTGTCAACAAAAATTACATTGCTTTGCACTGCATAAATGCGTCTCTTTGACATTTCACCAATAGGTGGAGACCAATAATATAAATGCCTTGTTCTTGACACGACCGGCAGGAATCTCATGTCAGCATGGAAAAAGAGTCCACTGACTCCATAATACAATGTCCTGAGTACACAAATAAATGTAGGTGCATGTGGACATTACTCACACATTAAGCTCTCTGACTTTCTGTATATTCGGTCATGCAGGAGAACATCATGTTCAACCAGTCGGATCATGAGCCTCCATGTTGTTCAAACACTGAGTCACAGCATGCCAGAATGACAGGCGATGTGAAATGGAGAGTGATGACACCAGTACAGAGGAGGGGTCTGGTTGCGATGACCCTTAAACATGGCAAACCACACTCGGCTCCAGTCAAGTGTTTAAAAAAAGATTTTCCTGCTCCATCTCTGCCTGCTGGAGAAATGACTCACCCCCACACTACTCGCTCTCCTACCTGCCTTTTCAATATACTGCGGCGGCTTCTGTCTGTGTCACATCTCTCTTCTGTCACTACACTTCACTGCAAGACACATCATATGTCTTCTGAGCAGCAGCATCATGTATCGTATTATGGCATAGGGACCTCATAATTTCATAGTACATATATCAGAAAAGAGCTTGTCAATGTAAAGCGTGGCTTGGCCCCAGGGTGAGAGCAGGCGAGTAGCTTGAGTCTGGGTAGAAGAACGAGTGTTTCAGTGATCCTGATTAAATATGGTATTTTGTCTTGGAAATGGTCATGTCTTATTCTTATTCAGCTAGCACCGCGGCCATGCTTTTTGTCTTTCCTTTAAAGAGAGAGAAGAAGGAGCCTTAGCCATTTCTGTAGGAACGATGAACTGGTGTTAGCACCCCAGCAAAAGTAAATAACCAAGCCCATGAATTATAGATGGAGTGCAGGACCTTTTTTCTGGAAACCCATTTAGATTCCCTAACTTAAAATTCTCAGTTGCACGGCTGTTTCCTTACTCTGTGTGTGTGTGTGTGTGTGTGTGTGTGTGTGTGTGTGTGTGTGTGTGTGTGTGTGTGTGTGTGCGCGCGCGAGTGTATGTGTGTGCGAGTGTATGTGTACGAGCTCTAATGCATTATGTGTACTTGGTTCTTGCTTTTCTGAGTGATGCAGATGTAGATTCCCTGTAGTGGATTGCATCTCATTTTTAAGTACTCTTGAGTCTATTGCATGCAGGCCTCTTGGTAGTGCTCACACACGTATGCTTACACCAAACTGTTTCATGTATGGGTCCCTGTTTTGTTTGTGCAAGTGCGCAGGTGACACGATACATGTTCCTAGCAGTGGTTTCACATTATTCACATCATCTACAGGTGGTGGTAACGCACCAAGAGATGCACCAATGTGTCAACGATGGCTGATGAGGAAGAAGTCTGATGCCAAGTAAACATCCTTCAAACTTCCAAAAATTAGCTTTGAGAGTAAACAGAAACTTTATTTACAAGAAAACACAAAGCGTCTTTAAATCAGACTTATGTCACAAAAATAAGTCTTGAGAATTGATTTCGACCTGACTGCTTTGAGACTATCTTCAGACTTGACATCTTAAAGATGTTACTTTGCCTAAAAGCAAAAACATTCAAACTCGTTTTTACCTCATAAATACTTTAAGTGTTTGCATGGCAGACATTGTGTTGCACAACCTCTTATTTTATAAAAGTTCTGTTAAAAATGCATTGAAAGGACTTGGTCTAAGCTACATAACATAATTGCTAACAGCTTCAGGAGAAACATGTTCAAACATTGTCCCTGTAATCATCAACAGTAGAGTTCCCGAAGTGCTAGAAAAGAGCACAGTGAAATTCATTTGTACGTCCACTTAAAATAAGTGGTGCTTGAAGCCTGCTAACATGGTCACCACTGTATCGTGTGATTAACTCAGTTATTAACTCTGTGCAATTTTAATTCCATTGCAGCGTTCCAACTGAAATTAATGTTATTCTGAATTACTTAACATCTTAACTTGCATAAAGACCTGAGCTTGTCTCAGAAATGAAAATGTGCTCCAGCACACGCAAATGAACCCTGAAAAACAGAAGATACTGAGTAAGAAGTCGTAACAAAAACCAAGACAACAGAAAAATAATCACATAAATCGTAATCTCAGTCTATTTGTAGCTGTATATGGTAAATGTTCTGTACACATTTAGGATTTTTTGAGTCAAATGTTACACATGCAACTTGCAAAACTGCTTGTTTAAAACTGGTGAAATACGCCTGGTTAGATGGATAGATGCTGATTTTTATCACCAGCAATGATGATTCTCTTTGTTTTGTAAGGGCTGAGATTAAATGATGCATCTTAAAAAAACTCCAACACACAAGTCACAATCACTTCAAAGATGCTAAACCGTTTATGATTTTTTTTTTTTTTGACGGGATGTTCTCGGAGCTTTTACAATGGCATCTTGTAAGCTGCTGCCCTCTTTGCTGGAAGCAGAATCATGCACAAGGAGATGGCAACATACTGAGAAGGATGATCAAAAAGCTGATGCAAACATGGATTGTAATTTAGACTCAGTGAAAGAACTGTACAGTTAGAGAATAACTCTCTGTGGTTCATATCACCACGGACAATTTTACTCACTTGATGATGCAACGTCAGAATGGTTTCAGCAATCAGTTTACGCTCTCCAGCATATGTGGAGAAAAGATTATGTGGACAGTTTTTCCCAGTGTTACGCTGAACACACTGCGTCATTTTAGTACATGGCTTTTGATTGATTCTGTCAGACGTGGTATTTAAAGAATAAGGGAATTTTGCTTTATGAAATAAACAGAATAGCACTGCTGTACCACTCTGTAGTGTGCACATGCAACATTTACACATAACTGAATTTCTGTTAAAACAAATGAAATATTTATTTCAGAAATTCATTATGTATTCTAACTCTAAAGTATTTCATCGATGATCTCAATAGTTTTGGGCAATGTCTACCCAATTGGTATATGATGATCTCCACAGTGAAACATTGCAATGGATGATGACGTCGTTGTTGGGGGTGTTATTATGTGTTTTTGAATTTGAGCTAACGAAGCCCCCCGGAGTTTCCATAAGGCAGAATTTTCTCTTGAACACAACACTGTAGTCACTGCTGTTCCCTCTGTGGCTCTGACAGCAACCACCAACTGTCTCACCCAGCTGAGAAAACCTGAGCTGGGTTTTCTGGCATTAGCGAAGGGTGTCAGATCAACTCCCAGATCTCTGCCTTGCGAATATCCAACATACCTTAAAAGGGTCTCCATCTCAGCACCACATAACCTAACATGAATTCATTGAGCAACAACAATTTTGATTTTTATTTTCTCTCCAACCCAATCACCAGATAAATGATAGCTAAGTATGTTTGTGCAAAACCACAGATAAGTTCAAACTAAACATTTCTTTAAGTTACAACTTTGTTTAGTTTGATTTTTCTATTTGTCACAACACTGTGCTTTGGTTAATGCACAAAAACCACTTGGTAAGGGTTAGGAAAAAAAATCATGGTTTGGCCTACAAAACCTGCTTTGGTCGCCATGATATCAGATGAAGATAGCGCGACTTCCTGTGAAATAATCGGTTTCAGTCACCACAAAAATGGCTGGAAATAGTGTGCCTCAAACTGGGACCAGCCGTTTGGCAGCCTTGGGGATTTTAAATCATGATGCAACGATGGTAAAGGGCTAAGTAGTCGATGACTGTCAGGCATCGGTGAATGGACAATGACATCGTTCACCGGCCTGGCGCATCTTCACAGGAGTTGAATATAGGTCAAGTTATATGTAGAAATTGCTTTCACTCTCTACATTTGTGGCATTCATATTCTTAATTGAATTTCATTACTCTGCCAATAATGCATTTCACAGTAACACATCGTGACCTCATCTAAAAGTCATTATCTGCACAGTAAACATTTCTTTTGCATACATATTAAACTCTTTTGCACCAAACAGCGTGCCGCCTATACCTCAGGTCCTTTTGAGCGTCTTGCTTCATTTGCATGCGCCTCATATTTGTTTTCGCCTGAGAGACTGTTGACGTGGGGTAATGCAATGCACGTGGAGGCAGACTCTTCTCGCGCCTGCCATCGCCTCCGTATCCATCCGTCTGTTGTGTTAACAGCTTTAAATGCTGGCGCTTTGCATCTCTTTCGTGGAGGCCAAAGTGTCATGTGCTGCTGCCCCGTCGTGCTGCCGCCCCAGGGCGATGTAGCACCAGAAAGTCTGCTTAATTATTTAAGATATCAATGAATTAAATAACTGTGCTCTGGATTTTTTATTATCCAACTTGTGATTTTATTGGTCACTGATGTAATGTATTGGCCTCTTTGCCCTGCAGAAAGTCTAGTGCGACAGCATTTTGATTAGACACATTAGACTGTATTACAATGATAAATTATTTAAACTTCCACTTCTCTTCTCGTCTGCCCGGTTTCAGTATACTGTACTCTGCATACACTGTTTCATTTCCTCCCTAGCCACAAACTTGCATTGTTTTGGGCTTCCTGTAACTGGATGGAAGGACCTCAGCGTGTCTCCCTCTCTTTCACTTGTTCATTTCACACCGAGTCTCACCTTCCTCCCCTTTTCCACTTATTGTTCAGTTTGTGAATGACTTGGCTACCTTACATAGCCTCCTGTTCCTTTACCAGCTGGCTTAGAAATAAACAGGGTAGTGGCTTCTGTGTTGGCAGTGCCACTCTGATCTGGTGGGTCGTAGGCGGCGTAGCACTGCCTGCTGCTCCAGATGCTCAAAATTACGCCGTCCGCACTCGCAGCCCCCTCGCTCCCCCAGACTGCTTGCAGCTGCCACTGAAAGGCTGGGATTTCATACAGCTCAGTCGGCGTTTCTTCACGGGCAGCGTGCACAAAATTACACCACATTACTGCAGTTTCAGCACACCAGAATCCTGCTCAGAGCTCTCTTTTAAAGACTGTTCTTGACACATTTGAATAAGATAATGAATGAAGCAAATGTGGGAGCACAGATGGGGTTTTTAATGTTTCAGTGCCTCATGAACACGGTCCAATTACTTAAACACAGATAAGATGTAAAGGATCCGTCACTTTTCTCTCTGACATTTGCTCACATATAAAGTCCTAGCTTTCGGTCCATTGAGGGGGTCATCTGAGCTTAGCCCGCCAATTAATCCTGCCACTCATCAAGAGCTTGCTTGAGGATGGTTTATGGTGGAATTATGCTCTGCACTAATTAGTGGTTAGCATTGATGATGTCAAGGAGAAACAGTGAGCTGGAGTGTTTTCAGTGTGACAGAAGAGACTAGCTGCTAAAGCTGTCTTTCACACACCTATCACTCAGCAGGGAGTAGACTCTGCCAATTCTATTATTTCTTCATTCATACATATTTCTTTACAAATCTTCTGTATCCTGTTCTCCTTTCTCCATCCTTTTCTCCTCCACCCTTTCTTTCCTGTCACCCAGCCAGCCCTCTGGCTGTGCGCCTCACTGTTGCCATGGTAATGATATAGTTTCTCATCTCTGTAATGTGATGTCTTATTAGGTTTCATTGGGGCGTGTGTCACTATTTTATTTCACGCGCCATTTGGTGAGCTTCGGTCTCCTGTTGAAAAACCTTGCGCCTGAGAGGTGAGCAGTGAGTGCATCGACAGCAAAGTGTAAAAGCTCCTGTATGTGAGGGTCCTGATGGAGAGGACGAGGACAAGATTGAGTGAGACGGAGCGAGAGATATGTGGGGCAGTGCCTGCTGCTACATCATATTTTCTTCTTGGTTCACAGTATTAACTTGCAGAAGAGATAGATGAATCGTAAAGTGAAAGGCATGCTTGTCCCAGGGTAACTCTGTCTTTCTCTCTGTTCTGTGAGGCTGGCACACCAGGGAGGGTTTTCAGCGGCTACCCAGCAGGAGGCACTGTGTGTGTGCTTTCAACCATCCACTGAGAAAGCACTTTATTTGCAATATAGTGTGCCTACTGTATCTCCATCTGTCTTGAGAAGGTTTTGTAGATGGGTAAGTTGATGTGAACCCTTAAAGATGCTGATCCAGTGGTGAGAGAGCTGCTGCTGCTTTCACTGCTGTAGACTTTCCTCTTAATACACTCCTGCAGATATATGTGCTGTAGCTTGATAATCAATGTTTGTAATTGCAATCTATGTGTTTCTTGAGAACTCATCCCTCTGAGTTGTCAGTGTGTCTTGTATTGTTCTCCTCTGTGTGCACGCAATTATAATCATTGCTTTGAGCAGCTTTGGAAGAAAGGGTGGGAAGCGGCCTGCAGTCAATAGCTGATCAATATTAGCCCAGATGCCACTGTCAAACACATCAATAGAATTTCTCCAACGGTGGTTTTTATCCCCCCTTTGTGTGTTAACTGCCTTATGTCAGCCCACGGGGCTTTTAAAAATTACCCTCCGTGTGTCATCTTTCCAGTCTTTGCAGATGTGGACCTCGATAAGCAAGCATCTTCTGAGCAGTGACAGCCTGGATCGTGCGATTGTGGCTATTGAACTGGCTATTTGGGTTGTAATTGCACATCACCACTTCTCTTAATTTGGACAGGATTGCAGCAGCTGAATGAAGCTGTTCTGTTTCTCACCTATTTCCAATTTGAAAGTACTCCACATTTCAGTGGGGGGTGAGTGTTGAAATGATTTTCAGCAGCCAAAATGACGTTTGTGTTTTATACTTGGAAAATGCCTATTTTCCGGTGGAGGTGCTGAAGCTGGCATCCCAGAAAATACAGCAGAAAATATTGAATGGAAAAAATTAAACCACATATAAAGAGCCATTTAATTACGTGTGCAGAATAACAATCAAGGCAGCGTATCATGTCTCTCTCAGTGGGACTGTTTCCAGTCTCATGCATCTCTCTTTGATTGGCCTCTTGTCTGCTGAGTTAGTCAAACACACACTAAACCTGTAAATCATGCTGAGAAGTACAACCATGAGTATGTTTTTACCTTTTGAACTTTGTGTAGTGCCCTAAAAACAACATACGGTTCAATTTACACAATCCCCACCCACCAAACTGTGCTCATATGCAGCTTTGAAGTTCGCTTGTAGTCTCCCCTAATAATGCTCTCAGAAACCTCCTTTTGGCTCTGTAGGCGAGGAAACAGGTGGCTGAAAATACCAAATCTTCCTGTACATGTTTGTGATGATGCCTTGTGTACAGTAAGTGTCTGGGCCTGTGTATGCAGAGCTTTGGTTACACCTTGGCTTTTTAGGTGAAGCACGGTTTGTTCTCTTGGGATGCCCTTGTTTTTTATGTATCCTAGCCAGGCTCACAGAGGAGGAATGGTGTACTTTGGATGGCATCTGTTGTCTTTCCTTCTCCTCTGGGCTCCATGCCAGGCATGTGTTTGTCAGATGGCAGTGCTGCTAAGATGGAGGCTTCTAATATATCTTGACACGTTTGCTCTGCGTTCTCCCTGACTGGGCCATTTGTAGTATTTTGAAGCCTCGGTACATTATCATTTGTATCTACATTCATCCCAACTCAGATTTAAAATGCTGCCCCCTGAGCACAAACTTACGCCAGGATCCCAGTTTGAAGAATTTAATTTCACCAAGAATTTCACCCATTGAAGACGGTGGACTTAATGGCTAACGTAGGTTAATATGGTGTCCTTGAAAGGATGTTTTGTGTCTTTTGTTTCTTTTAAAAAATCAAGCGAACAACATCAAATGTAATGAAAAATAACTGTGATGAATGGACACCGACTGTGGACAGAGAGATGTTGAATTGCACTGAGAAAACTGACACTTAACCTGTTAATTAGCTTAGGACATGTCATGAGGAACACAAAAATGTGTGCGCGTAGAATTTGCTAATTCATGCTAATTACTAATAATTATTGCCTCCCTCAAGGAGGTTATGTTTTAGCCTGTGTCCATTTGTTGTGTTTTTTGCAGGATTTCACAAAAACACTGTGTGGATTTCCACAAAACTTAGAAGGAGGATAGGTCTCGGCCCAGAATAGACCCTATTAACCTTTAGTATGGATCCAGATAAAGGGACGGATCCAGGAATTTTCTCACTTTCTCTATGATTGCAAGATGGAGTGTTTTTCAACATTGTCGTTAATTTCTAGTTTATTATTTTATATATTTTGCCTTTTCCGCTCTTGTAGAGGGTAGCTCTGGTGCAGTGTGTTTAGTCTGCCAGATGTTTGACAATAATAAAGAAGACATTTATGATGCTCTAGAACCCTGAAGCTGTGTTTTTATGAGCTGGATGATATCAGTAGTATTATCAAAGTTGTTAGCAATGCTGTTAAGAGTTTATCAAAAAGGGACCCAGCGGCAGGAAGGTAAAAAAGAACAAAAAGTTAGCTTTAATGATAAGCTGATGTCTCAAGTTCAAAATCCAAAGTCGAATATCCAAAATGGAAGCAACAATAGGCAGATAAAGGAAAGTTCAAGGAAAAAAAATACAAACTGGAAGCCACAGAGAACAAAGCAAGGACACAGAGGACACATGAGGACCAAGTAGCAGGCACAGGAACACAGGAGACGGAGGGGACACAGGACTGATCTGAGGACAAATACAGATGAACTGACAAAGAAACACACAAGTGACAGACACAGGCTTACATACACAGGAATTATTAATTAATGGAACAGAGAAACAAAGAAAAGGATAGGAAAAAGACAAAGACAGGATCTGGAAAGTAAAACATGACATAAAAGGCGAGGCTTTCAACATAAAACAGGGAATCTCACAACTACATCTGAGGAACATGACAAACGCACCCCAGACAGCTAGAGTAGAATGACACATTAACCAATATTGACATAATTCTGTAGGTAACATGCTGTCATGCTACTGGCTTGTATCTAGTAGGGGAGGATCAATTACATTTACATTAAATAAGTCAGTTCATCATTTATGTGTCATGTTGTAACCCAGCATTGGACCATTTCTGATTGTTTAATGCTGTTCTGGATTCAAGCTCGGCCAGAGAGGGAGAGAATTAATTACACTGTGTAAAATGTGAAATTTGAAGGTGTCCACTCTTCAGCTCTCACTCTGCTTGAGAGAAGCAGATTTAGGTCAGGGAGATTTGGGGGTGGCAGAGCAGCTGGAGAGCTTGTTCTGGACTGTCAAAGCTACCCTGTATACCATCTGGATGGGCTGATAGTGCTGCAAAGCCAGTTATCCTCTTTGGAGAACTGTGTGGATCTGCATAGCAAGAAGCCCCCGATGCATCTCTACCTCTGGAGCATTGAAACCAAACTTTAGGGGATAATAGCATCATCACATCACTGCTCTCTTTCCTGAGACATACACATGGGTATTGACTGGTGAGCACACTGGCATACTCAAACAGAGTGTTCACTGAATGTCCAAAAGTGTGAACTCACCTGAATACATTAACCATTTACCCTGAGGTCCTGACAGTATTTCCTCGTTTCGACAGCTAAGAATAGTCACACAGATTTCTTCCTCACCTTCAGCCCTTCACATCGGTAAAGTCATGTCCACTTTGACCAGACTGTTCCCACAGAGTCATCCAAGCAGTCACAACTTTCATGCTCAGAAGCAGCCCTTTATGCCTCAGTAATAATCGGTACTGACTGATGAAGACCAAACATTTCACGCTGAAAGCTTTTACAGCCAGGACTCGCATGTCAGATTTGAGAAGTGTAATGCAAATTTGCATTCTCAGATATCACCGTGTGACACTCAGTTTGAGTGTTGGTGTGAAAGCATCAGCTTGGCCCCCCCCCCTCTGCCTCACATTTCTCTCTGGTTCAGAGGGTTTCTGATAAAGCCAACATAACAGAAATGCCTGAATGGTGAATACAGTTGATGAGAAAATCCACTTTTTTATCCCTAAATCCACTTCTTGTTGAGATGCCATTTACTGTAGTAATCACGCCTCAAGCACCACTTCTGCTCAGCCTGTTGTTGAGCACTCTCCATAAGTGGAAGGTGGAAATGAACATCGCACTTCTCAGTTCAGGCTCTGACACCAGTTATCATACCTTTGATTTCATCCCTACGCGTTAATAAAATTTGTGTCAGTGTTAATGAACACATAATCCTCTCTTAATGCAGTCTACTTAACATGTGTTTTTTGAGTCGGTGTGGGATGTGTTGCCTAGAGAGTAATTTACACTCTGATGTACAGTCGGTGGTTTTAACTTAGCAGTTTAATTGATCAAAGATGCTCAGATACTGATGCTGAACTATAGCTTCCCATACATTATCAAATCTACACTGGTACCCAGGGAGGTAGCTCTTCTGATCTTACTAATTGTTTCTGTTTTATTCATTATTTATGTATTGTAATGTCAGGAAAACACACACATGAAACTTTCTTGAATGTTCTTGTAATTTGTTTTATGTTTTGTGTTCTAGCTGTGTTCTAGCTAAATATGGTACACGTATAGTTTACAAAATATAGGATTATAGTTGTTTGCTCTTGTGCGTTACGCCATCTTGCTTATCTCTGCACGGACCACACACTGTGTGCAGTGAGTGTGATGAAAGACAATAGATGATTGATGCACACAGAGCATCCACACATCTGTTGTGCTCCTCAGGGGGAGTTTTGAGGGATGCCCAGCCCATCTGAGAGGTGCTGGGGTGTGGGAAGCTTCAGTTGGGATGCGACGTGGAAACTCCGCAATTCTCAAACTCAGCTTTCACCAGCATTACATCATCCCTTGGTCTTTTTCTCCAACCACATCAAACGGTCCTTAGGCGAGGCCTGTTTACAGGGAAGGGGAGTAGATGGGATCCACTAGGCTTTTGGTTGCCCTGGAACCTGATCTGCTAGTCTTCATGTTTTCTGGCACCTGTGAACTAAAGATCTGCCCCAAACTAAATGTGATGATCAAAGTTCAAAAGATGCTCAGCTACAACACAGTTCTTTAAAAGCAACAGTCTGTTCGCAGAGAAAGAATGTGTTTAGATCAGGTGTAAACCCATCATGACGTCACACGCTGGTATGTGGACTGTATTATTGAAATTTGTCATTATGGCCTTCGCCATTTTGTTTATTGTTGGCAGAAATGACCATATTTGGATGATAGGCAGGAGCTGGGAAGGTTATACTGATTGGAACTGAGTAGGAACCTGAAGACACGCTGTGGGAGGGACTTTTCAATCACAAGGTAGACACATACACTGCTTTATCGTCTATTGTACTCTAAATGGGACCATAATGTACAAAAAGAACATCATGCTTTATTGAAGAAGACTTGAAACTAGGGATTGAGATACCAAACTCAATGGGAAATTGTTTACTGAGGTACTGTAATGACTCAAGTGAGAAGTAGGGTCGTTTCTGATAAGCTTACATACAGTCAGAATTTAGCAATAATACATAATATACAACATCTGGTTAGACTTTCAAAATAAAGGCTCCGTGGTCAAGTCGGCTATACATCCTTTAAGGCCTTTAAAATAAAATGTTGCTTGCTGACAAACAGTTCATATATTATTATTATTATTGACATCTTATGACTTTTGGATTGTTACTAATGTTGTCAAATGGTTGCGGTTTGATTAGTTTTTGACACAAAAACTACTCTGTTAGGGTGAAGCTCCACAACAACTTGGTTGGGTTTAGGAAAAGATCATACTTTGGATAAAAATAACTACATTCAGTCATGTAACATAAATAACACAAGTAACATGTGACGTTACTCATGTAACGTAAGTAAGTTATGTCATTTAGGTATGTTATTTTAGTTATGTTACATAAATAAAAACTAGTCATTCTTGTCTCTTGGTCATAAATGGAAAGTCTCTGGAAAGTACTGTGAATGACCACTCCAACCATCCTTATTCTTTATACTGCACTAGTGAGGTGCTTCAAGAAGTGATGCTAGACAGGCCACTGACCAGGCTGCTGTATTTGACATGTTGGGAGTGAGAACGAGCTGCATAAAATGACCTTCAATGATGGCAACAGCTGATGTTTATATGTTGTGTCACATCAATTACATCACAATTTTACATTGTGATTAGGGTTGGGCAATGTCTGCTGAATTGGCATATGACGATGTCTACGGTGAAATTTCGTGATGGACGATGACATCGTTGTTTATGAATTTGAGGCAGTGTGTCCCCTCAGTATTGTTGTAAGGTAGCAAGCTAAGCTAAGAAAACTGTGTTTAAAAACGGCATGACTGAAAGAAACAGCCGCCCGTGGGACAAAAAACACTGCTGCCACAGATTTAACCGAGTGTCTTGGGTTCGCCTAACTGAGGTGGTTTACTAAGAAAATAATAAACGGGACATGGAGATGTAATGTTAGTGCACTGAGCAGCAACATACTTCTTTTCTTTTCCTCTCCCCTCATATCACAAACAGCAACTCTTGCCCTATGGCAACTCTGAGGGGACATGCATCTTAACTGTTCTCTCTGGTGGGGAGCCTTTTAAATCACAATGTTACGATGGTCAGGGATTAGTAGTCGATGGCTGTCATCATTGTTCGTCGGCCCAACCCTAATTGCAATCATCATGATTGAGATAAAGCTGTCCTTCTGACATCTTTGCAGTCCTGTTCAATTCTTCCTAATTCTATTATAAACCACAGTGCAGTGTTTTGGTACTGATAGGTCTTTAAACTCATTGATGTATTACTGAAACCAGAGCTCCTGGACTGTATTCACTGGAACCAGTAGCATTTCTATGAGCCTCGGTATGCTTCCAACAAACTGTTGGATCGTCTAACAGGGTCTAAAATCTTCTCATGCCTCTGAATAGAGACTGAAAGTGCATGCCCTAATCCCTATTAGTATGGTTCATTGCATCAGGACCACAGAAGAAGAAATGCAAAAGCCACAGACTTCTTAAAAAGAGATCAGGGTGGCGGTTTAATGAGGGGACAAGTGTGGCCATTCAAAACAGGCATTTTTGTCTTGAAACGTGGCCGGACAACACGTCATATGACCTGGTTTCTTTCAAACATACTGAACCATTAACGTAGCCTTTTGTGTTTTTTCAAAGCAGTTTTCATTTTGAACACCAGCTGAGATGTTTATGGTCATCGTTTCATTCTGTGACTTGTGAGCAGCACTTGATCATGATTCAACTCCATGTCCTGTGAAGTGATTCAATTCAGCTCATAATAAATCCAGCAAATAAGCCATTGTCACATTAAGTACCACTGCATTCATCTTAATAAAGCCTTTAGTTATGAGTTGCCACAAATTCTTATTAAGTGCTCTGACACAGGGGCATGACATAGTTATGAAATAAAATATGGTTGATTGGAGTAACTGTTTTCCTGATGTGTCTCAGTCGGATGGTGATAGAGAGATGTTGTGATGTGATGAATGCCAAATGGAGTCCGATGAAGTGATGAGTCACAGAGGACTGTGTCAGCACTGAGGGCCCACTGAAGGCTGTATCTGTATCTGGCCAGGCTGGATACTGGAAGGGGAGGGGGTTGGTGCAGCGCAGGGTGCGGGTGGTGATGGATGAGGACCGAGCAAGAGAAGGACGAGGCATGAAATAGAATGAGGATGAAGGACAGAGAAGTCCTGGCTGGCCCAGGGAGGGGGAAGGAGACTGAGACAGAGATGGAGAGACTGAGAGTGGAGAAAGAATGAGGGTCAGAGAGAGACTAACCTACTCTGAAAATTGCTGATGTTTGCTTCTCTGAGCTGCACAGGCGCTTAAATTTGCATTTATTCAGACAATATCAGGTGAGTGTATCAGGTAAGTATTCTTCCTCAGCTGTCAGACCTGTGAAGGTCAACATGTCAGTGAAGAAGACACTGGAAGGCAGTGGCTGAATGTAACAAAGAACACTTACTCAATTAACTTAAGGACAACTCTGAGGTATTTGTACTTTACTGGTATTTAATAGTATTTTCTACTACTTCATACTTCCACTCCACTACATTTTGGAGGCAAATATTGTACTTTTAGTGAACTTTGTTATTTTATAACTTCTGAGCCAAAAAGCTCAGATTAAAAAAACCCCCACTAATTCTGACAATCAGAAAAAACTAGTAACTAGTAACTGGAGTTAAAAGTCAAATTATTGTAGTGTAGTGGCAGTATAAAATGGAAATATTCAAGAAACCTTACTGTAAGTCCCTCAAAATTGTACATTGTTAGTTACATTCCATCACTGGTTATTCTAAATTTTGATGCTCGATTTTTATTTTCTACTGAAGATGTATATCGGCTTCAAATATTGGTTATCGGTCTCCTTGATTACTAACAGTCAGTATTGGCCAAGAAAAGAAACATGTTGGTTTATCTCTAACACAGTATATTTAATATCAGTTATTTTAAGATCTTAACTCAAGTACTATTCATGTGGTTTACTTTAAAAGTCCAGTGTGTAGGATTTTGTGGCATCTAGCGGTGAGTTTGCAGATTACAACCCACTGAACACACCTCGCCTCACCCTCTACTACGAAGTCCCTCTCTAGTGCAAGTGTGGTTTGTCTGTTTTGGGCTACTGTAGAAACATGCTGGTGCAATATGGCGGATTCAGTGGAAGAGGACCCGCTCCCTCTGTAGATATGAGGCTTATTTTTAGGTAGCAAAAAAACAAAGACAGATTCTTACTGTCAGGTGACAATACACAAATGAAAACATGATTATCATGATGTATGATGTTTTTACTATGAGTGTAACAGTGTACGACTTGGTATGGATGTCAACGTTTGGTGCATGCAGTCATATGACAAATATGTCTGAATACGTTCTGATCCACATGGCTTTACAAGAATTTGAATACATAACCTCTTTATAATCTGCAACTATTTATTTGCTTGCTTTTGTCATTGTCTTTTAGTGCAATTTCTTAGTCTTATTTATTTGCTAACCTTTGCACTTTTTTATTGTCTTTTTAAATACAACTTTAAACATTTCTAATATCTTAACTGTCAGTTGGAAATAAATGAAAACAAACCTAGCCTCATCCATTTGGGATCCCCTCGTACTGAAAATTATAACGAACAGTGAGCCCTGTTTACTGTTAGACCCCCAGTTTCTAAAAAAAGATCATCCTCAATCCCACACACTGGACCTTTAACTGTTACCACATATTTTAACACAATATTGTTACTTTTGCTGAAGTATGACTTTTGGGTACTTGCTACGACTATTAAAAACTTGTAACCGTACAATTTGGCAGTTTATCTGTGCTAATTTAATCACAATGGCTATTTATAAAAATCCCAGAGCCCGAGACTACCAGCAAGATTTTAACAGTCAGGCCACAGATTTTTGTAAATTCACTGATATTTTTCATTTATTTCCTGTTGACCAACAAGAGTGTTAAGATGACCTCTTTTGTAAGATCTGTAGGAGTAGTTAAGTGGCACTTTAAAAAAGTAAAGCAGAACTTTTGTGACTACAGATGCTCTTTTACAGTTTTTAGGAATAACCGTTCATTGTTTTTATTATAAATATTTAATCTTGGATCAAGGCTAAATTTGATTTCTGCAGTGTAGTGTTTTTGTGAGTATTACATGCAAATCTTTTAGCCTTGATCAAAGTGTAATGGAAACATTTTGTGCATTAATATAAAAGTGGGGGTAAACACATTACATTTTTAAAATTATTCTTTATTATGAGATCTTTGATTTGTAGAGCACAAAAATGCCAGACAAAGAACAGAATATTAAGACTGTGTAATGCAATTTTTAAAGCCAGACAGTACTGTTTTTGTGCAGTATTTAACACATTAAGAAACCATGTCTTAACTTCTCAACCAGCACCAAATGAATCTATTTCTGCGTGCTTCATGCTCTCCAACATTGCACGAATAAGCAAAGGAAGTGGGTTTCAGAACGTGGAGAATTATATCACACTGCGGTGGAACAAACTCAGCGGGTGATGTGATTCATATATCGAGGATGTTCCAAGATTAAGCACATTCATACTCTTCACTGTGTCATAGTAATGTAAATGTAATGACTTCTCTGTTCACACTTAAGCCCGAACAAGAAACGTCTCCTGTGTGCTTTTTTAACCGCATTTCTAATGACCTTCCAAATGGTCATCCATACTGGAAGTCCTGCTGGGGATCTGCGAATTACTGCTGAATTGTGGGTAAATGAAGCTTTCGTTCCGGCTGTGAGCTGTCATGATGTGTTTGAGAAAAGCGGGATTGTAGTCATGCGTGCACACATGCTCACACACAGAACACTCCCTTACACACACACACGCACGCACACACACACACACACACACACACACACACACACACACACACACACACACACACACACACGCGCGCACACACACACACACACACACACACACACACACACACACACACACACACACACACACAAACACACACACACACACACACACGTACACCGTGGAGGCAAAGACAGAAGGATTCATCAGTCATTGAGTCACGCTGAGGGTGGCAGCTTAAAGGAAGCAGTGTCCTTTCTGTCTCTCACAGTCCCTCTCTTTACTTTCTCTCTCATCCATTAGTTTATCTGTCACTCTTCGTCCCTCCTCAGTACATCCACAACTCTATCTCTTTCTCTCTCTTCCGGCCCATCCTAGAGTGGCCTGACCTTCGTCGGGTTGTCTTCCTGTCTTCAGTGGGCCAGCAGGGGAGAGGGGCCGGCTGTTACCAGGCCGGCCAGATGGCGTGGTCTAGCCTGGGACTGGAGGTTCGGACTGGGGCAAACCCACTGGCCAAACTGGTGACTGTGGCAGCAGACAGGAGCTCTGTGGGAAGCAGCTTCACCACCACCACCACTGCAACTACCCTCCAAATGCTAATTAGCTGTCTTTAGCATCCAGACAGGTGAACTGACAGAGTTTGTGCTTTGATTTAGTCAGTTTATCACAGCTGTTGAGTTTTTGTCCCAGCACTCTAAACACAAGTTTCATAGCGGACTCTCAGCTGACAGGAGGCAGAGCTGGAGTGGGGTGAAGATGATTGGAGTGGAAAAGTCAAACCGATGACAAGGAGGTTTGACAGCAGGGGAGGAAACTGGTGGGGGTTAGAGGCAGCATGTGTTGAAGAGTTTGATAGGAAAGGACTGGAGTGTTGCTGTCCTTGGAGTGCAGTCAAACCCCCTATGACTCCCATCTTCTGCTACATCAGCTTCTGAGCCTCTACACGATGCCTATCAGTAGCACAGGCCTGTTTTATTTCTGCTGAAGTATTCGATGCACCTTGCCCGAGGATATCCTATAAGCCACCCCGTTAGTATCGCAAATCATAAAGTATGCTTTGCGTAACCCTGCTTTCAAAGGAGGCAGAGAGCACAGCTGTTTGACTCAGCCGCTCTAAAAACACTGGCTGCATGCAAATGAAGTCATCTTGCTGATACATTAGAGCAGGGCCCGTTATCAGAGCGGTCAGGGTGAGGGAGGACAACTAATTCTGCTGGGGTAACAACAGCGCTACTTTCCTGTAACCGGGCTCTCTGTATTCCAAGCAGTAAGTCAGGTGTTGAGATGAAAGAGAGGCCTGCCTGTGCTACATGGCTAATTTAAGGGATTAACACCTGTTCTACCAAGGCAGATTAATCCTAATCCTGCTTTAACCCCTTTGATCTGAAGTCAGACTGATTTAAGGAGTAGACTGGCCTAATCCCTTCACAACAGTTACCAGGAACTACTGTACCCGATGGAGCAGCTGCTACAGTACTTACTGTACTCAGTACTTCAACTTTGTGTTCATTGACTTTTCCTTTCTCACTCTGCAGAGGGATGGAGTCATTACCGAATCCTTTTGTGCATCCACACTTCTGAAGGGTTAATTCACATTTGATGCGCTCCCATAGGGTTAGATTAGTAAGGGCAGGAAGAGCTGTCATTGGCATAATAAGCTGTGAGTATTAAGGTATTATAGCCCAATCATTGAAGAAAAACTGTTTTGTTGAAGAGAAAGCCACAGTATCTGCTCTGGCTTTGGCTCAGCCACTCTCAGCTCCTATAAATCTGCATTTTAACAACCACAGTAACCAAACGAGGAGCTACAGACGATCTGAGAAGTAGTTAAATATTTGTGCAGTTATTTGCTATTAATTGTAGTCTGTTCAAGAGATCATCACTCATAAATTGTAGCTTTAATGCTTTAATGTGCTTATTATGATTACCAGATTGTGGTGTGTGACTGAGTGTGTGCATGTGTGTGTGGGTGTGTTTGTGATGGTGACACATGGATACATTTGATACGAGAGAGAAAAGGAAAAAATAAAAAAGAGACTGTGGGAGAATTCAGATAGATTTGGCATGGTGACGATGGTGGGAAGAAAGGTAATTGAAAAAGAGAGGCATGAGTTTGGTTTTGGGGTTTTCTAAATGAGGGACTAGGGATGGGTGGGTCTGACCACAGCACGGTTTTGTGTGTTTTTATGTGCGTGTGTGTGTGTATTTGGATTCGTGGAAGCAGATAGACACAAACACATTTGAATTCATTGTCCTGCTCCGTCTCTATGTTTAGTATATATTTACCGAGGAGGACCACACAGGATCTCTGTCTCATGTGTCGGAGGAGTATGTGGCAACACTGTTATTATTGATCCTGCCACAGACGTCAAACCCCAGCGCCGATTTAACTGCTGGCCTGATTTAAACAATATGCTGGAGCCTGTTTCATCCATGTCCAAGACCACTGAATTATTAAACACAACTCTAAAGCAAAGGTCCTTTTCTTTGCATAATGTCATCACACAAATCTACTGTTGAGCGACTCCAGGGGAAAAACAAGCCATTCTTCATTAGTTTAATTGGGAGAAGAAAAGGGAAGACAAGAAAATTAGTGGATGGGACTTAAAGAGAATAAATAGATCATAATCATATGTCTTTATCATGCTGTGTGAAGAATCATTGATTAAACACTGTCTCAAAAGAAAAGAGCTTTCAATCGCGTTTTCATTATCACACAGTTTACAGAATGCAGATAAGAGTGTTTATGTTTTCTCTGTGGGACTAACGATGAGCTTTTGGGTGCATTAGGACACAATGAAAACATTTACACTCCAGGGGCCTCAGAAGAAATGCATGTGCACTGTGTGCATTGAGTTCTTTCATGCAAATGTAAGCAATCTTTATATTATCAACCCACAAATCGCTAATTAGCTCCGACTCACACACATGAGACTTGGCAGTTTGTCTTGTAATTGCCCCTCTCTAGTTGGACTTGTATCAGAGCAAAAATCTTTAGATTTCTTTTTTGTTTTTTAATATTGTTATATATATGTATTGTGTGCCATTAAACTTGTTTTGTTTTTTATTTCAAATACGTTACAGCAAATCTGGTAAAAACTGAATGACATTTGTAGGCATTGTGAAACAACTGCAAATAGCTGCCACCATGCATACGTGCATGCATTCACATGCACATAACTTCACACCTGACCAACATGGCAAACTAGATAGAGATAGAGAGAAGATAGAAAGTTGTGGTTGCTGTAGGGTGAACAAAGCTTCCTGGACCAATAAACAGATCAGCCAACAGAGGGGGACTCTCTGGTTGTAGCTGTAATAAAATATTACAATCCTTATCGCATGTTTTTATAAACTTCAGGATGCATCATAAATTGATTTGTATTTTTTATTTTTTCTCATAAATATATAGTTCATTGTGGTCAGAGAAGTAAGGTTCTTCTTGCTCCAGTAAGAGATCATGTCTGTGTGAATTGGCGTAGAAGTGATCTAGCAGATGACCCTATGTGAGTATGATGATTCACAAGTTGTTTGAATCCCTTCCACAAAATCTTGTGCAAGTCTTTGAATCCATTTGTAAGTTATGTGCCTTTTTGTGATAGGCCTTTAAAAACTTGACAAGAACATGAACACACATCTTCAGACACACACACACACATACACTTGACCTCCATGCTATATTCCAGCTTGCCAGGGCAAAAACTGTGGCAGTCAAAAGATGGGGATAATATTTTACAACTGACCATCTGACTGACAGAGGGACCTTTAGAGCTGCTGGTCAAAGCTAAAAACTGCTTTGCAAGACAATGTAAGTGCTACAGAGTGTGTGTTTTTGGTCATTGCCAAGATGGTGGCTATTCAGCATTTCCTTTTATCTTGCAAGGCAGCTGGATTTGTGAGATCCATCCAGCCAGGCTTCAAGGTATGCGCTTGTGGCCGAATACACAGGCGTTGAACCAACCAGCTTCCAATGATGCATGGTTTCTGTGTGACGACCAGCGAGAGTGGAGACTGTTTGTTTGAAAATAACATTGGCGGCTGTTCAAGAGCGTAGATGCTGCTGTAGCATCAGTAATATCATAAGTGGAAAGTATATTTTCATTGAAAGAAGAGCACAGAACAGCACTGATGGCTTTTTCTAGATGGAAAACATGTTTTAGCTACCTCCCGACTGACTTTGGTAAGAGTTTAATTTATCAATTGGCTCCAGTGGTCATAGTGCTCTTCTTCTCTTGATCTCATTGGTTGAAGTTAGCCCGTGATAGATGGTAATAGACAGATGGTTCTTTTAATCACTTGCCAAGTATTTTTTGAAAGTGCCTGCCGTTTTGCTAACAGTTTCTAGTGGCTCCTCTCCAGATGGTTTTGTGAAGCAAACCATCTGGCACGTCAGGTTACATTTCCTGGCCTGTGGTCAAACTTTCCACCAAATCTCACTAAAATTTGTTTGGTAGTTTTTTAAAAATGTGCTTACTTACAAAAAGACAGAAAGACAGATTGGACTTGGAAACATACAATTCTTGTCAGACGCAGTGAAGCAGAATAAACACAGATGATATTGGTAACTGAATAAAGTGCCTACTAATTAAGTGTAAACAGAAAATCATGAAATGGCGTGATAGTTTGAAACTAATTTAACATAGTAGATATTTATGCTTTGTTATTACTCAAATTAGACATCCATTTTATTCATGTAGTTATTTGTTCATTAAAGTGTTCTGATTTTTAAATTACACATGTACACATGTACTATTATTCATCTTGTTTGTTGTTTCGTTGGTTGGTTTGTCATCTGCTCTGCATTTCTCTTCCTGATAGTTCCCATTTGGAGCCATGTTTGTAGTGTTTTTGAACCCTTCAGTTTTACCTCAGCTTACTATCTTACATCACAGTTCGAGTTAAGCTCATAGCACATTATCGACGTGCATGATCATGACTATGTAGAAATTCCACAGTATTTTGACAGTATTGACTGTATGTATTTAAACGTATTTCATGAAGCAAAGAAATATATATGCATATAAATATCTGGGATTCCTCTGCGTACAGGTGCCATAGTTTGAGAACAGTAGTTCTAGATGGTCCTATTGTTGTTGAGTCTGATGTGATGGGACTCCCTAAAAACTTTTTTCGGAATTTCGCCTGGGAATGACACCTTACGTCCTGTATCACACAGAGTGTTGTGTGCCTGATATATGTTTTTGACGACTCGCATCTGGTGCATCCTCACTTGTAATTTGTGAGATTATTTTTTGTCATCATGTGTACAGAGTGAAATCAAAAGTGAACTTTGACTTTTTTTTTTTTTTTTTATCCAAACCATGATCTTTTCCTAAACCTAACCAGGTATTTTTGCTGCAACTTAAAACTGAAAATATTCTTTTAAATACCTGAAAACAATAAATTCACTAAGTCTAAAAGTAAAAATGAATACCTGTACCTACACTGGGGACACAATGATAATAGTCTTTGTCCATTTTTATACCATATCAACTGACTTCTTAAAGGCTTTCTTCTCGTAAAACCACTCAAATGGTCCTATAAGGCAGACTATCACTCTCCATGCGAGTATATGTGAGTTCAGATACACAAATGAAAACAACACACGCACACAAAACAACATGCACAATGGTCACAAATGGACCCTGAGAGTGCACCCTGCTGACCAGCAGATGCTAAATTAAGGGCACTGAAGAAAGAAATCTGAAAAAAACATCTAGACATCCTCTAGAAAACAGCTATTCTCATTCAGGACCAAATCATCACAGTCTTTGAACTGTTTATTAAACTGCATAGTGAGTAGTGGTTGCCTCCAGCTGAACACTGACCTGACTGATTCATCCTGGTGTGAGTGAGTGAGTGTTTTGCCTTCACTCTGTCTCCTCTTGAGATGAACCGCTCTGCTCCCTGTGGACAGGACCCAGCAAACAAATAAGATTTGGAATGGTTTTCAGGGTGTGTAACATCAGCCTTTGCTCGGGGCACGTTGGGTGGTCAGTGCATGTGACCTTCTCATAGCGGGGCTCCCTAACCCCCATCCATCCCTATTAGAGTACACTTATCAGGGACAGCAGCCAGAGTGACACACTCCCAGCTGGGCTTCCCTGGAGAAAATACTGTGCAGTGTGGGGAAAGATCCCCACGGTGCACTGAGGTGTGTGTGTGTGTGTTGCAAGTATGGGTGTGTGTGGACTTGTTCTCTGCAGATAGGACCCTGTGACTCTGAGATATGCACAGGCTCATTAATTAGAGCCTCTCATTATCCCCCCTCAGGCTCCAGACACTTAATCAACACCAAGCTCCAAGTAAGACACACGCATGCATGTACTTACACACACACACACACACACACACACACACACACACACACACACACACACACACACTCTCACATGCACACACCCTTGTGCACACCCCTCTCACATAGTCCACAGCAGGCTAAATTTTGACACAACATCATCCAAGAATGGAGCCCTGTAAGAGAGGTGAATGAATGAATGAATGCTGATGAGGGTTATTTGTTTTCAGTGATGTACGGCACAACAGAGCGGCTGTGTGTCATTGCCGTTTAACACTTTTATTATTATAATGTTGTTAGGCATTTTAAAACAAATTCATCCATCTGCCATGTCTTAGTGGGGAGGCAATCTGTCAAACACTGTGAATTATATTCTTATGTTATAAATTTCCGTGCTGGAAATTTAATAAATTAGTTGCAAGGCCCTTATGAATAATAATCACAATATTAATGATAATATGTGTTCTTCAGTATTCACAGTACACACAGGTGCTTGCATATCGCTATGTGCATATGTCTGTGCATGTGACATCAGGGTACATATCTCTGTGCTCTCGCTGTGGAATTTATTGCTTTGAAACTCCAGCCCTTGTAATTAAAAGGCCGCTGTTTATTCAAACAGGGGACAGATAGCACACAGCGACACTCCAGTGTCGTGACTTAAGAGCCAGAGCCTGTGAAAACAAATTACCCTCAGACATTCAGGAGAGCTTTTTGGAGTGTTGCTCCTCTGTGGGCTTTTCAAAAACCTTCCTGACAGTCCTCATTTTTTCAAACAGCTTCCGTTACTATCGTGTGGGTGATGCACTTTTTACATCATGTGGACTAATAAACAGGCAAGCCCACAGATAGAAACAGGCAAATGTTCAGCAGTAGCACACATCAGATAGGATGGTTTCATGTAGAGAGATTTCAGTGAGACATTAAACTTCACAAGTTGCACAAAGCTTTCTAATTTTTTTTTTAATATCTTAAGTGTAACTGATTTGCTGGAGGCTAAATAAGAGTTTTTAAACTGCTGCAGTTTCAAGGTACAAACCAAACTAAAATGTGTTCCTTGTGGAGAAAAAAATAACTGTTACAAGGACAAATTACTAGAATTAATTCCTAACGGGTTACTGGTAGCTTTAAAAGATATTTTCCTTCACGCTGCTCAGTCTAAAGTATTCTTAACAAACCGCAAAATAAGCCACGTTTTCCTCTTTGTGTCAGTTGTACTTAATGAGTGACACTGACTGTGACTTTGGAAAGACGGTTCTCAGTCCTGAGGTATCCTGCAGAAGGGTGATGAACATTTTACATTTAACATGAGTCAGCCTTTATTTTTGTGCAAGAGAAAAACCTATAGACTAACCAAACTCATCTTTGTGAAATCAGCCCGCCATCAAAACATACAGCAGAGACATTTTTGAGGGCATGATTGGCAAGAACAAGAAAAGGAAGCACAAACTTTTAAACCGGCTCCAAGTTGTGGAAAATGAAAGAGGGGGTTTTCGTTTTCCCTCTGAAGGCTGGAGTCTGATTTCCTGTGCGGCTCTGATTGGGAAAGCAGAGGCACGCACAGGGAGCCTGCTTCTGTATGGGGATGCCAGATGACAGGCTTCACTACGAACAGACTGTTGCTGAACAGCACACTGAAGTGGCCTTTGATTGATCATCAAACAGGCCTTTTATGAAACAATATCTTGTGTAAACCTGTTTTAGGTGCTGGGACTTTAATGTCTGAGTGTGAGCGTGCGGTTGAAAGAGAACATAAATGTAAATAGTATCTTAGAGCTGCGTTACTGGATGGAACACAGATCCAACAGGAGTCAGTGAGGACTAAAAGTAATCTATTATCAGGTGAGTCATACTGTAACATAAACAGCCCACCTCTTCTTTGACTACAAACATGTGCTTTGATCACAGTGTCCTTCTGTTTGGGTGCCAGCTGTGCATGTGGAGGTAGTGTAGTGTCAAGCATTTTGTTCATGTTCATCCATGTGGATTACCAAGTGTCTCATAGACTCTCTGTGCACAGCAGGCGTTTGTCCATAAGGCCATATGTCAGCCTGTCCCCCTCCTCCTACTTGTCTTTTGTTATCTGAGTGACCCTTAGGTGCACCGCGGACCCTGCTGACCCTGAACAGACACTGGCTTATTGACCAGCTCACAGCTCCATAGAGTCCATTACCTAAACCAATTTAAATCACAAGCTTATTGTATAAACTGATTTCACCTCACTTCTGTATCGACCTTTTTTTAATTCGCCTTTCTTTTACTCTGAGGGGACTCCTCATGAATAAACAATAATGTAGTTACTGTATTAATGCTGCTGTCACATATCCAGTGATGAATATTCTGGTTTGGGGTTCAGCACCAGTGTATCTGTTTTGATTGTCGATAGCTGTTTTCATTCTGTGACTGTGGCAGCAATTGTGGCGAGAGGTTTCTTCCCAGAATAACCTCTGTTTTGAATTGTATTCAGCCCACTTCCACAATTAATGACAAAAAGTCTAAAAGCTGCACATATTTCCTCACTCGGGCCAAACAGTGCCAAACAAAAATCCTTGGTGACGTTATGCGTCTGATGGCTGTGTGCAGTAAAATATTGCACAGCGTATGGTATGTGACAGCTGCTCTCAGAAGGAGGAAGCAGGGAAAATGTACATAAACAAGGCTTTAGTTGTCTCCAGCGTCCAAGGCTCAACATCCTTTGTGAATCGTGCCTTTTATGCAGGAATTCAGCTTACAATACTCACAAAAAGAAGGAGAGAAAGCATCTACTGATCACGGCAGCAAGTCACCGCAGCATTGCGAGTGTGATGTTATTTGAATATCTTTGCTCATTAACACCAGTTTAAAAACGTGATGAGCTGTTATTTCTCTTAGACCTGCTGAGCACCTGATCCACCTTGTCACCTTTCTTTATGTGTCAAGAAAAGTTGTAATGCAATATTTGTAGTGGTGTTGGCACGATACTGAAATTTCTAACTTCAATACAACACCTTGAAAAATGCTGATATTCGATACCATTTTCGATACCATTGGGGGAAATTGACACAATTAGGGCATGAAAGTTTTGATTTTTATTAAGCTATTTTAATTTTAATAAGCTATTAATACAATCTGAGAAATAGTTATTTGATATTTTCATATAAACAACCCATCCTCGAGGGAAATAAGGTCCCCAGAAGACTGTGACGCTAGCAAGGAAGCTACTTAGAAGGGTCAGGCTAATATAAACAAAGTAAAGTTTCCACTATGGGATATCAGAAATGGGATATTGCAGCTGGTACGGGTATATCAATACAGCAGAAAATTCATATTGAAACAATTTCAAATATTCAGTATTGATATGTATTGATATATTGATATTTTTGACACTAACACTAATCCATCATAAAGATCTGTGATCCCATAAGACATTTTAAGAGAAAAATATACAGTTTTTGTAAAACATTAAATCCTTAATTGGGATGTCATAGAAAGAATGTAATCACGCACTGGAGACAGTTTTGAAAAAATAAGGACATTTGGTTATGGTTTCATGACTGATGTTTCAACAGCCTTTGGATGACTGTATATGAACTATAGCACTTCATTATAGGTATTGCTACATGCTGAAATACAGTTTAAAGAACTAGTATGCAGAATTTAGTGCCATTGCGCCCTGAGGTCGTAGATTGCAACCAACTGAATACCCCTCACCTTACTGTCCCTACTGTGGCTGCTAACAATGCAAGATTGCCTCTCTGGAGCCAGTGTTTGGTTTGTCTGTGCTGGGCTACTGTAGAAACATGGCAGTGTATATGGGAGATGACCCTCTTCCTCTGTATATATACAGTAAATGACTCCTTATACACAAATGAAAACATAATCATGAATATTAAATTCAATGTCTGCCAATATGTTCCCCTAAATTCTACATACTGGACCTTTAAGTTGACTGACAACTTCCACTTTTTGGATGGAAGGGCAGCAAATCACCAAGCTGTAGTCCAGTACCCTGTCCTGTATGTACAGCATGTTGGACTGGTACAGCATGGTGGCACGCGGGTGGTGCCTGGAAAAGTGTCCTTGAGGAGCACACCACACCACAGCCTGTTTCCTGTCTGGACAGCAGCGTCAGCTTCGTGCGTAAATGTAAAGCGCACTTTTTTGGCAAATGTGTAGCCGGCGGCGCTATGACCCTGCTGCCTTCTGCCTGCTCAGCTCCTCAGCTCCAAGTCTGTTAACTGCGAGGCTGCAGGAGCGCAGGGAGGGAAGTCATCTGAGAGCCAGTCCAGTTTGTTGCTGTTGCAGGATTCAGGATATCCTTCCAGCTCCTCACAGAAATTCCAGGGATTTTTTTTTCTCTTGGTGGTTGTGCCCCCTCCTCCTCCTGAAAGTAGTCTCCCTGCTTGTCGCGCTGTCTCCGCCGGGCTGCGGTTGACTGTTTCTCCACGAATACTTCCCAAAGTGTGTTTCGGTCGCTGGAAAACGGGATTCGACCACTGTGATGAATATCTCTGCATTTTGGCGCACATTCCGTCGTCCGATCGTTTGCTGTGGATCGAAGAGCGCTGGACCTATGCTGTAGCCTACTAACAGGGACGACTTCGTGTCGAAAAAGTTCAAGAATACATTTTTCCTCATAATCTGTCTGGATTGGTCCTGGGGGCGCCGATCCTGCGTGCCGAGTGAGGAGGGAGTGGGTTCAAAGCGGACTCGCACTTTGGATTTACGCACAGGAACCTTTTCCCCCAAACATTGTCAGTCGACACCATGTGTCTCTGATTAAGTCTCCGGGCTCAACTGTGGATTTAACCGGTGTATGATTTGTGTTGACTGTGCTGTCTCCCCCCAAAATTGCCGCAAAGCTGAGACTCGCACATCATCATGCATCGCTTCTTGGAGAAAATCTGCTGCAAAATTGAGGGAAGTGGAGAGGCAGCATGACTTGCGCTCTGGATTTCTTTGAATCTACATTCCATTCTCATATAATATCTTAATGCTGTTCCATTTTGGTTTACAAATATGATGAAATGGCAGCCCCGGAAGAAGGTGAGTCTGGCTTTATATGTTTTTTGTTGTTGTTGTTGTTTTTGCAATTATGGCGATAAATAACGTGTCTGTGGTAGATCACAAGTTGGAAAGAAGGGGCTTGCTCACAGGCTGCTGCTCTTGCTATTCGTTTACTACAAATGTCAGAACCTACAGATACAGAACAGCGCTGTACTGAACTATGATTATAGAGGCTATAACGGTAAATAAGTTTACAGTGTGATCTTAATCGCTGTTTTTACCTCCTTTTCTCTCTGTCTGTTTAAATGATTATTAGAGAGACAGGAATCAGTTGCTGGGCACTGCACTGTATACCACCTATACTATAGTTGCATAGTAATAGAGTAAAATGTGTTACTGTGTTAATCTGTTACACTCTGGCCTGTGTTTTGTATGTTCTGGAGCCTCCAACAGTAAGACAGGCCTACATTCTTTATCTGGACTAATCAAGACATCAGTGATTAATGTCTACTTCGTCAATATCTGGAGTTGTGAGACTTAACAGTGTTGAACCTGTGTCCTGTTTCAGAATAGAGCACAGCCTTTTGAGGTTGGACTATAAAGAGTGAATGAAACATTACACCTCAGCCGTATTTTAACCAGAAAGTTTCAGAATGAACAGGCACCTCATCTTTTAGAGGAGAGGACTGAGAGGTCTGTGTTGTTTCTTGTTTCCACAGTTAGACATTAGTTTTCTTAGATTGCAATTTTATTCAGCATGCCTTCTCCTATTGCTCCAGTTTCGTAGCCTTGGAGTATTACAACATGGAAAATATGTGAAAATCATCCGGGGTCTATAAAAAATGGTAGCACTAAAATGCCTATGGTTAGGATTTTTACCAGCAGGGGGCACTTGTCTGACAAGAAGCAGCCTTGTAGAGTGGGCTTTACACTGGTGACAGAAAAATGAAAGGATGAGCAACACATTTCTTTCCTCTATTAAGCGTTTTGCATCATTCTAAACCTTCTTCCTCTCATAAAGACTGTGCAACTGCAGCATCAACATTTGCAGGATTTTCTTCCTTTTGGCTCAGATATTTCAGCTGAGACATGATGATGGTGTTTCGTCTTCACACGAGTTACCAGTACCAGAAGAAGTGTAACCCCTACTACAGGCACTGGTAGTAGTGGAAACCCACTCTAATGCGTGTGATCTTTGCCATCTCTCTGCCAGAATTGATTTCTGTATGCCGTTTGTTCCACACCAAGTGTCATTAATGTGGATAATCTCATCCTGAAAGATGAGATGAAAGTAAATGATGGAAACCAAGCTCCTTAACGGCGAATTATCAGCAGAGAAAATAAAAGCCGTGAGCATGCCTTAATGATTTGTACAGCTGTGCAGTGTATCTGCCAGAATCATCCGTGAGACCCCCCTTTGAGGACTAAAAGCCTTTCCTCACTGCAGGAATTGATTCCCAGCCACACTGCAGTCATATGTGCTCAACCTGAAAAAATCCAGAAAGTAACACTGTCCTTCACATGTAGATTCCCTTTTCATCACTTATTTAACTAAGGTGACTCATTTCAGTGGCTCTCATCAAGGAGGGAAATGGTTTCTCTGTGTGATGTTGATTAATGAACCTGTTGGGGATGCCAGATGCATCACCATGAACATGAGCACCTAGAGTAAAAAACACACAGAGCAGCCCATGTTCGTTTAAATTGCTGTACACTTGTATGTGCATGCTTCTGACAGTGTCCTTCACCGTAACTCAGGTTCAATGCCATCGATGTCCTCTGCTGTGATCACATATTGAACATGGCATGCAGGAAAAAGGAATAAATACAGCCATTGTGCTCCACATTGTAAAGAAACTGATTTCTGTAGAATGCAGTGTTCTCTGTGGAAGGTGTGCACATATGAAATGTCACAAAAGATCCTTGAATTTTCCTAGTGTGGCTTCTTATTTATCTGCTTTTCAATCTGTTGCCTTACTCCACTTCTAGTTCGGCGGGAATCAATAGAAAGGGTAGGAGAATCGAATTGATTCAGGCTGAGTGTCCTGTCCACCTCTTTATAATGGATTACACTAATGAGTCAAAATTCCAAATCTGTGATGTTGAAGAGAAGCGAGAGCAATTCCCCTAATGCTGCTGGCGGATAGCTTATCAGTTCTGGGAAGAGATGGAGAGTGAAATCTTTTTTCACAGGGGATTCGTGTGATTTACTTTCTTTTTCTGCAATTTTGGTGGAGCTGCTCAGACCGCCTGAGTCGATTCAGAAAGAGTGTCTATTACACAATGTTAAAATGTGGAAGAGGAGACATGTGAGTAAAGGCTGCCATAACACGGGTGTCTGATAATGGTCAGATAAGTCTGTCCAGAGACAATCAATGTTTTCGGGAGATATAGCTTTTTCCTGATGGGTTTAAAAGCCAAGTGCAACAATCCACAGGTAACTCCTTTCCTTTTAAAGTGAAGAGGCGCTTATTTTTAGTGTTTGTGAGGCCCAGGAATTCTAACATCACTCTTGCTGTGCCTGATGGCATAAATGGGGTAGCTGGCTGGGGGGTTAATGGGGCCTCAAAAATATGAACATTGCCTGTAGGTAACATTGAGTCAGGTAAGAGATGGCAGTGTGCCTTAAAGATATAATGGAACCTTTTGTAATTTAAAATGTCTAAAAATGACTACACCTTTGTTATATATTTCATTAGTTGTGTACTTATATTGTCCCAAATGTTTTCACGAATGTTCAAACCCATGTAACCCAAGGTAAAGGTGTGTTTCATTTAGTCGCCTGTTGCTATAACTTTTGGGGAAACACCGGATGATAGGCCAGAGAGTGAGGAAGGAAGTTGGTGAACGAGAGCTAACGTAAGGTGGATAAAACTTTAATACAGGACCTCATCTGTGTACATTTCTGCCTGAGTCACGTCTGATAGATTTCCATCAGCAATGATGGTTGTTTAACAATGAAGACAACAACTCCCATGATTTCATGCTATTTCGCAATATTGTCGGACTACGTCTTTTGTTTTCAGTGTTTTGATTGAGAGGCCACTAGTGGAAAAAAAATGAATAGAATGAAAGAAAGCCACCATGCTTAGAAAATTTAGAACCTGTGAGATTGTTGACTAACAAACACTGTTTTTTGTGTCTTCGTATATTGTGTTATGTACAAATGGGGACAGAGGGGCAGAAACATGGTCAACGCAAGTACGTAAAGGCAGATGCAATGCAGATTGACGTTTATTACATCAACTTCTGTGTAACAGTGCACGTTGAATCATCACTGGGGACAGGTTTGTGCCAGCTGGACCAGGCATTGTCATTTGTGCTCATGTACTTGTGTGGACACTGTTTCTACCCTGTTTCGGACATTAATTATTTACTCCAGTAGTTTGGCAAGTTTCTTCAAGACTTCTACCTGTCTGTATCAGACACTGAGGTCCGCTGTGGTTTTCCATGAATTTCTTTTTAGCAACAGCCGAAAAACATTCCATGGCTGTCTTTTGCTGCCAGATGTGTTTTTAAGTCATCATCACATATTATCTCGAGCAGAAGTACTCTCAACCTGTTAATATGTTGGGTGGTCTCATATTACGGAGCCAACCTCTACATTCTGAGTTCACATTATGCCTTGCGGCGGTCTGACAAAGTCAGAAGGAAGGGACTGTTTGTTTTTGTGGATGTGCCAGATGTTTCTGTGGGTTCCACACAGTTGACAAGAAGCCTTCTCACCTGAGAGGGACAGGATGCTCTGCTCATGTTTCTGTGGCCAGACACACTGGGCGCTCAGACTTTACCATCAGCAGGCGCCCTCTTACATCTCTGACCATGTTCATTGGCTTTTCACCTCAGGGAGTTTCTCATGCTGCTTTTCCTCTTTGATTCGGTATTATTTATGAGCTCTGGTGGGGGAAAGGGCTATCTCTCCCCCCAGCGCTCCATCAGTCCATGTGACGTCTCCTGGCTGGCAGCAGCACAGCAGTTTTGGAATACATTTACAGCAAGGGAAAACCCGTCAGAATGTGAAGGCAAGCGCTAGAAGACACACATCTGAGGGAAGAAAGCGGGCAAGGCTGTCGGTGGGGGAAGGAGTCACTTGGGAGAACCTGAGAGTGCTGGACAAAGATTGAGATACATCAGGGAACAAATGAATGGGGGCTAGATTGTACGATTGTAGGAAATAAGGAGATAGATGGGTGGATATTGAGGAGAAGAAATGGAATTGCTGTCGAGCTTTAGACTGATAGAATTTGAGATGGTTGGAATTCAACAAAGTGAGAGAAAATGGGAAAGGGTTGGAGGCTAGAGAATAAGATGGTGCAGGAGATTTGGAGTTTCGGAGTGAGAGGCCCTAGAGTGATGCAGCAGGGATAATTAATGATAGGGAGTGATAGCACCTGCTGTTCCTGATGCTGCGCTGTATTTACGGCCCAGCATGCCGAGCGGAACGGGATGCGGCTGCGTGGCCAGCCTCCTGGCCCATCCTCCTGGGATGGATAGGGGTGGGGGCGGGGGATTGGCTCAGGTAAGGAGGGGGTTGCGTGGGGAACAGCGACTCAGCAATACAGTGGAAATTTATGTGCTGTACTCGCTCTGTTAATCCCAGTCCACCACCTCCCATTGGGAGAACTGGACATAGATGGAGGACAGAAAGAAGAGCTCCCTGGAATCCAAGGCCTCCCTTGCTCTTTCTCTGACGCAGTGGTCTGCAGTACGCATAGGCTGCAGGCATATGCCCTGTAAGGCACTCTTGGGAGTCCACTGTCAAATACAACAGGAGAAACAATAGAGACAATAGTGACTGGGCCATCCTGCTCCCATTTATCCTCATTGCTGGGACCTGCACATTTCACTGTGAGTGTGGAGATGGATTTTTGGATAGCAAGTGGTAAATGCAAAGATTGATTTATGTGTACAACAGTCCATTTGCAATGTGTTCCTCCAAGCCTCAGAGCACTCATTTCTGATTTGATTCAGCTTTCCTTTACCCCCCAGTGCTTCTGTTCGAGCAAATGGAGCTCTGTTTGAGTTTATTGAGGTCATTGTTCCAGGGGTGTGGTCAGCTGCTCTCAGGGCTCAGGAGGTGCCTGCCTCTGGGTGCCTCGGCAGGGAATAAAGCGGACCTGACTTGATGGACCACATCAATAGAACACATTTCCTTGTTCTATGAGGTGGAACAGTCCTCTGCAGGACTTAAGCTCTATTCTTTTCAGTCTTTTCCTTTGTTAAGCTTCTGTATTATGTACTCAGTCTTGCATATTATGAAGAGAGCCAGTGTTTCAGACTTAAGCTGGCTAAGATATGTTTTGAATATGGGCTGACAATGGCACAAGGGACACATCTCTTCAGCATATGGCCTGAAAAACATGCATACTTTTCTCAGTTTCACAACATTTATCAGACTACAGCTGCCAAGACCGCAGTTCCTACATTCCTTTGTAACTCCACACTGGACTGGTTCCAGTGGGTTGGGCGTAGTATCAGCTCTGTCTTCAGGCCCTGCAGCTGTCTCCATCCAACGCAGTGCTGTGTGTTGTGACAGACATTCACTGCTAGTGTGTTCTAAAGGCCTGTGATCCAGCCTGGATGGAGACGTGTGAAGAGCATCACTAATACCACCCTGCCTCATGCTGACGCCCCTAAATCCCACTAATTCCATCTCTTCTTTTGTCAGAGATGGGATTCATAAGCCCTTCTTTGAAGGCTCAATTTTCCAGGAGTGTGTCCATGGCTTAGCTGTAGCCTGGACTAGACATTCCTTTCCCTGGATTGACAGTCCGGTCTGGCACCTGACTGGTCACTACAGTATCTAGTCGTGGAGTAGATTATTGATGACTATTGACTGTGAAAAAAACTGAGTCAATTAACCCCTGAATCTTCATGACCACTGCCCACTTGGATAAATGGCACGTAGTGCAATAGAATAGCAAACAAGATTAGTCTGAGTCTCGCTCCCTTTCAGTCTTAAAGGAGAAGGTGCTGTGCAATGTTTTTGCAGTCAAACAGTGTAGCAGAGACACACACAAACGGCCTTAGCAGAGTTCGTCTCCAGGGGTCACAGGAACAACAAAGCCCAGAGCAGATTGTTTTAGTTCCCCTTGCCGTCACTCTGGCCTGTCTGGCCCTGCCTCTCCTTACTTTTCCTGCCATGCTGAATGTGGCAAGGGTAGCTAAGAAAGCTTTTTTACTGCCAGCTGTAAAATCCTGCAGGAAGGAAGGGGAAATGGTGCCGAGCACGACCCACTGAGCCTTTTCCATCTGTCTCTTGAGGCTAGGTTTAGCTGCTGCTCCCTCTTGTAAGTTTTGGATTTATTTATATGAGGCTTATACTGGGATACTTATGTCAGGCATATGTTTATAGTTGGTAAGATATGTGGGCGAAGAGAGCTTCCATATACTCCGCAGGCTTGTCTCCTAAGGGAGATTCATGATTCTTGCACCCTTAACAAGGCAGACAGACAGGTGGTGACTGACAGGCACGCAGAGTAGATTCAGTAATGAGGATACAGAACAAACCTCTGTTGTCCAACCCCCCATGCCGCACCATCTCAAATCATCTCATAACTCAGATTTCATAATTTGAACTAGAGAATCTGTTGCAGTCTAATAGAGCCACAGCTACCTACAGTTTAATTCTGTCATTCCTTCCGACCCCCTCACTATGGCTCCTCTCTAACCCTTCTGTGTTCACCCCACCAATTTTACCTCCTGTTGTGCATGTTCTCATGGCTGTTTGAGTCTAAAACCTTTAAGTGTTTAGTTTCTTTCTTTCTGCCACTCTCTGTAGCCTATTTCTGTGGATGTGACTTGAACCTTAATGCACACTCCACTCTCCCAGCTCCTCTAAATTGCATTGCTGCCTTTCTTTAAAGATGTTGTGTTCAAAAAAGATGTGAAGGATCCTTTCGTGTGTCCATGAATATGTGTCAACTTGTTTATCCCACATGCTGTCTATGTGCTTTTTAAAATGCTCTTTTTTGCGTTTGTCTTAAAGTCTTGGAAAATGGCTTTCTTGACAAGTGAGCGATATCGTTTTGTCAGATAGGACATGATTTATGGAAACTGTGCAACATTATCATCCATCAGAGATACAGAAATACTGTACCTTCTCCTTCTCTCTTCCAGCCTGCATGTAACTCCCCTCTTCCCCTCCTCTCTCTTGATCTATATTCCTGAGACTGGGGTCAGAGGCCACATTAGCGCATGTATTGTTCAGCAGTCTGGAGGGTGCTCCAGTTACCACTGTGAAATCTCAAGCATCAGCAGCTTCTTAGCTGTTTAAATATACTGTACAAGGCTGAACACTTCTGCAGGGGCTGGCCAGACACTACACAATGTCTACGGTGTGACGTTACATTATTTTAAGTAATGCCTGCCTTTATAGCCATGTAAAATGTGTTTGCCGCCTTCGCCACCTGTCTGGGTGTTCTCGGTGATGAAATCATGCTGAACAGAACATGTTTAGTGCCATGAATGCTACTCTGTCTTCTGCAATAAAAACGGATATATGCACTCATTCCAGCTGCTCCAATGAGGGCTGTAAAAAAAGATACATAATCACTCATTGGAACAAAAGACCGTAACTTGGCACACAACAGTTGGTGTAACGTTTCAGGTGTGAAATTACCCTCCCAATTTACATTTGGGAGTATGTGTTTGCCCTCTCCTCTTCCTCTTTCTATGAACAATGTTGTCTTTTTCAGTTGCAGAGAACTGCTGTAATAGTATTTTCCAGGTGTAATGCTGCAATAGAACAGTATAGTACAGCTGCCCCATTAGGTCTGGATGAAACTAAGGTACAGCTCAGGTGCTGACTCAAACTGCGCAGCCTTGTGGTATAATGAATGGATATATTATACTTTACAGACACTGACTGCTTCTCGTTTGTTGCTGCTCTGCAGTGCACAGTTCTACAACAGTGCCCTGGGGACATTATTGTAACATAGCCATGCTGGCTGGCATTTGGACATGTGAAATTATCCATGCCTGAGTCTGTCAGTGAGCACCGCTGCATGTGTCCATCAGGCTCTGACCAGCAGCAGAAACCCTCAAACAGGCTAAGCTGCCTGCCTTTCGCAGCTCACAGCTGAACTTGCACACAGACTGCTTACCTGAAAGCATTTGGTTTTATTTTCTTCCAGACAACTGGGACATTGTATTATTTATAGCATTGCAGTGCACACAAGCTCAACAGCTATCAGCTTGAAATTCATATGAATTCATATTAGGTCCTCAAATGCTCTAGAGCTGGTATAAGCTGAGCTGTTGACATTTACGCCAACAGATCTATTTCCCCCAGCTTTCTATCACTCATTCGACCATCCCTGCATTGTGCTGCTGTTGCTACCGTAGCTAACAGAGTAGGGCCTCAGGCAGAGCAGGTGCAAGCTGCTGTGATGGTGGCTCTTGTGACGCTCACACACATGCATGGGTACACTCAGGGGAGACGGCTTGGCTGTGGTACCACTCTCAGTAAAATGGCAGACCAGCATTGTTTGTTGGAGAGGAGGAAAAGCTCTGCGCTGGTTGTATTTTGTGGTCTAAGTCGAGAGTGAGCAGGTGTTTAGAAATTAAAGCAGTCCTCCACGTGCCAACGTGCTCTCGGTCCCTAATGAACAATTCAAATCTGTTGACAATGTTGGGTGTTTCGCTGCCAGTTGGTGTTTTGAAGTGTGTCTTTTTGGCTGCATGTTAAAACTCTAATTTAATAAGTTGGTTTGTCCCTGTTGCTGTGATTCTGTAGTTGATGAAATTACATGGTTCGAGGCCTTAATCAATAGAAATTTTACCCAACTGCTCAACTTAGATGCATTGTTGTTGGTAAGATATGCAATATACTGTTCATCAGGAAAATATATTTCCCTGTTATTCTCATGGATGGGGGCAATATATAGTATTAGATGGTTATCGTGATATGAGACTATACCTAAGATTTTGATATTGAACTTACTAGAATATTCTAGTGAGTGTACCCACTTAATCAATATATTCACATTACTGATGATTATTTCTCAAAAAATCTTGTTAATGTACCAGTAGACATCCTTACAACATTGATACAATATCAATATCGAAGTACTTTGTCAAAAATGTTGATATTTGATTTTGTCGTGAGATATTTATTGTGTATCACATAACCTAAAAATATTGCTGACTATTTTTATCACCCAGCCTTACTCGTGGATTAATAGACTGAATCACCATGACGTGGCACTGACAACAACAGTCACTTTCAGGTAGAAAACTGGCAGTTGATTTGCATTTGCAAACTTGTTTGTATCTGTTGTCATTTTCAGCCGTAACTGTAACTTTTAAAGATATGTATGTAAAACACGGTGGTCCAGACAATCTGACGTTTCTGCTGTGCTTATTTTATCCACTGTGTTGCCTTGCATCTTTGACATCAACAACACAAAAACTAACTGCTAGTTTGGGGTAAACTTAGCTGTCAATTTTTTTAGTCTGCCGCTCAACAGATAAATTAGGTCTCCAACCTAACGGCAGTCAATGTGTTGTTATTAATGCGATATGAAAGCATCAAACATGCGTTTTAGATTAATTAGATTTATACATTTTGAATTAACATCATGAAAAAAGACAGCATGTAAGATGGTGAATGAAACAGGGGTTTTCTACCCAGATGTTATTGTAAGCAAACATTGTGATTCGGTCTGTAGTTGTTCCTGCGGAATGGAACTTTGGATAATGTCAAAGTCACAGTGTGGAGACACAGTTTGACATGTAATCTCTTGCACTTCTTCTTTCAGCTGAGTCTGTCCTCTCTCTAGTTTTTGTTCATTCTGTGCTTTGTTCAGAAAAAATAAAAACTGACTTGACATTTGAAATGGATTTCTAATCAAAGTGAGAGACAAATGTAATGGCTGAGTGATTGAGCTGTCAGTCTGATGACTGTCTGCGAGACAGCTTTCATAAAATACTTTGAATTCTTTATGTCTACAGGAGTAATAATTAGAAAGTGTTGAAACACGCTGAACAAAGACAAAGTCGCTGATCAGTGTGCGACATTTAGGGTGCAGCTTTTTCTCATTGCACAGATACATGTTTTGGATGTAAATGGAGTTTGTCAGTCTTCTGAGCACTGTGTGGCAACCAGACAGATGGACTGACAGGTTGACAGATAATAGAGATGCGAATGTGGCGGGCGACACTCCTTCAGAGACACCTCTTTGACTGTTATCACAACCACTTGTCCCCACTCCCATAGAGAGAGACTCATTTAATTCCCTGCCCTCGCTTCCTGCAACGACGGAAACTGTCGCCCTCGCACAGGAACTGCTCGTCTCAGGAAATATACACAAAACGGCACGAGACAAAAAGATGTTTTTCAACCTCTCATCCAGTTCGAGTTCTGTTAACATCAGCTATTGATGCACATGCTCAGTTGTCTCCATCAGAGCGCATTTTTAAGTGCTTTCCTGTTTGGGAAATTAGCGTCAAATGATCTTGTTTGAGTGCCCGTCTCGTCTTGGCTTGTGTGATGGTGATACCCGGGGGATTTGTGAGAGGATTCAGATCGGAGGTTGTTGAGAGGAGGGGGAGTTCTGAAACCTGATTAGAATATGGTTCGAGTTAATTAACTAAGATTTTTTTTCATTCCATCTATCTTTTTGTAATCTAATTACAGATGGTGGTTTTCCAGTTCCTATCAAATGAAAATGTAACTGGTCCCTTGAGGAAGTGAAGGGGGTGTGTGTGTGTGTGGAGGGGGGGTAGAAGCGAGAAATGATACCCCACCCAGCGGCCCACCCACCTCCTGGTCTCATCCTCTCAAAGCTGTGCTAAGGAGTTAACAGATGTGATGTCAGCAATCAGAAAGCTTTGTCTCTGTCAGTCTGCAGTGCTTAGATTATTCTAACCGCCTTGAAACTGCCACTATGTCTGTCGAAGCCACTGTAGGTGTCTCATTATTAAATGAATTTAGAATTAACATGCAGTGTTACAGAAAACAATGACCTGGTTTCCTCACGTGTCTTCAGACAGCTAACACCTCACCTCATGTGTTGCTCTCTGTAGGCGACAATGCACACACACGTGACTAGATGAACATGCATTGCATCATGCTTTTGTTATAAAGGAGAATGATGAAAGCGTTGTGATTAGATAATGTAACAGAGCTGTGGCAAATGGTGGGCTGTGGAGTATTTCAGCTGCAGTGTGGACCCCAGACATAATTGCGAACAGATGGCGGAGGACCTCACATATTCGTTTCTGTCGTCCCTCCTTTGTTCTGCCTGCTTCTTCCAACTTCTTTTACATCTTCCTCTCAAACTTCTCTGAGTGCGGCGAACTTCTTCGTGCTGACAATCTCTTTTGTTTCTGCTTGTTGCATATCTGAGCAGCTCTTGTCATAGAAGCTGATTGGAAAGATCAAGAGCCGCTCTTCAACTCCATTCTCTTTGTAAAAGAGACGTTAAAGGCCAAAAATGCAATTCAAGCACTTCTGTCTACCCTCAGAGATGACACTCATATTAATGCCAACGTCTTGCTTTCCTGTCTCACATCTTCTTCTTCCTTTTTTCTCTCTGTCTAAATTCAAAACCCCTCTCCTCTCTCCATCTACCTCTGCATATCATCTGTTCTCCATCTTTATGTCTCTTAGGAAGAAACAGCCTTTAGCTGTAAATTGGCCCATTTCTCACATTTCATTTCTGAAAGTTGAGGCAGGTGGAGATGAGTGGGGGGAGAACCTGCTAGGCCAGCACATTGGTAGAACTGTGAATTCATTAGTCTTCCCGGGTAGTTGAAACAAGAGAATGAGAGTTTTTTCCTCCAAATCAGCCAGAAATTGTCTTCTTCCTGTATTGCATTTCACTGTAAGCCCTTCAGCGTATATGTACACAAGCATCTTATATATGAAATGAAACAGAAGCAGGCAGTTAACACAGAACATTGTGCAGCACACCAGGCTCAGTGGTTTCCTAAGTGAAGAAAAATATCAGGACATTTCCATTATTCTGCAAATGTGTAAGTCCGTAAAAGCATAAAATTAGATATCTGTGGAGCATAAAATTAATTCTGAGACCTCTACAAAAGGTCAAAGGATATTTTCAAACTAAACCCACGATTAGCTCCTTGTTTGACATACAATGTTAATGCTTGGTAAGAAGTTACCCAGTGTGGAATTGGTATGTCCAGTCACACATTAATCCAGCTTTGAAGTCTTTTAAGTCTTTTGTGACCTACTAAGGATTACGGATGAATTTCCCATATTGTTCTGATGCATGCACATAACATTTCAGACATTATTGAAATTCATGGTCGCAGAGCATTTAGCTGTTGTGGCAATCTGTCCGTGCTTGCTGTCCCATTTTCTCCAGCCGCCGCTCTCTGTGGTCAGAGATTAGGGGAAGGAGAGTGTAGCAGCCAATTACAGTTATATCTTTGTCCTGCCGTGGACTCCCCACTGTCTGCAGCCCCTCTCCTCAGTCAAAAGAGCATCCTCATTTCTCTGGCAGCCCAATTTGTCAAGATCACTCATTCAGATTGGTGTCATTTTGAGTGGGGGCTGGTGTCTGCCTTCAGAGAGGACTGATTACGGCAAAGGCAGATGAAAAGGCAAAATGCAGATGATCCTTAATCTCTTTTGAGGAGTCGTACCTCCTCTTGCTTTTCTTCACCTCTTTATCTCATGATCCCATTTCCTTTTCGTTCAAGGTCTTCACTGTGTCCCGTTGACCTCTCATCATTTCCCCTTGATTTCTTTCTCTCTTGATCTTCTTTCTACTATTCATTATCTCTTCCCTGACTGATTCCTTTTCCCAATGTTCCATCCTCCCCTTTTCGTCTTTTTCTTTCTATCCTCTTGGTAGCAGCATGCTCTTTTAATGTGTGGACGACACAGCACCGACCCCATGTAAATATGTAGGCTAATCTGGGCTTTCATTAGTTTGTGTACATGAATATTGCATGACTGGGTTCTCCTGTGCTAGCCCAGATTAGCTCTCAGTCTTTTCCCTTGGTTAATTGAAAACCATTATAACTGACTGCAGTCAGGAGTCTTGCTCTAAAAAGCTCCTTTCTCAGGCTACGCTGAGGCTCCTCTGATCTCCCCCTACCCTCCGTACCCCTCCCGTCAAACCCAAAGCCCGCTTTTCAAATGGACACCAATCAAAAGGCTCTGCCGGGAGAGGCAGAGCGAGAGTGTGTGGGAAATGAGGTTAAGTGTGCAGACTGACCGACCTTCAATATTGCAACGCCCTCCATATCGGAATCTGACAGCCCGTGAGAGTGTGGAAAGAAAGGGCTTGGTGGGACGGGTTGTAATTGGACTGGGATAGCAGAGAGAAGATGAAGCATTTAAGACTCCGACCTGTCTGTTTTCAGTGCATGAAGGGTGAGAGATGAGAGATTCACCTCTATGCTTTTTGACAAGCGCTTCTGTTTCCTTTAGACTGATATAAACAACAAAACAACATATATTCGTTATACATAAACTCAATCCATAATTCATTTTGGGTGAGAGAAACCTACAAGTCAGACCAAGCATGTCGAAAATGTCAGCGCCGAGTTAATTTTACGCTCTGTATTTTTTTTTTGCTGGCAGTTCAAATCTTCAGAAGAGTGTCTGTGGGGCGCTATTTTAAACAGGCCTCTCCCATCTCTATCTGATCTTGTGTTGTTACTCGGGGATATGGGGGGTTGAGCAGAGTGTGTCGAGACTCTTTGGAAACAAGGTCCTCCATGTTGCCCCTGGACACGTTCCCCTTGTCAAGCAGCTAATTTTATGCAACCCTCATCATGCCTTTTGAACAGAGAAAGAGACCGGGAGAGATATTATCTTTGGGATGGTGCCGAAATATGAGAGAAATTGAGTGGAAACTCTCGCTATGCATAAAAGCAAGCGGTATATCGTCATGGGAGCATGTTTTCCTGCCTCCGTCCTTTATTACTTTTCCAAAAGAGATTCTACTGTTGTCTGTTTGCCTCTCTGTTTCACTTTAGTAAGTAGTGGGAGATGGGGTGAGGTGTGTAAGACGTTTACACATCAGCCGAGATGGATATGTGTGTGTGTGTGTGTGTGTGTGTGTGTGTGTGTGTGTTTCTCTGGGAGCACCTTGAGAATGCCAGTACCTGTGGTGAGTGTTTACCCAAAACTGAAGACTCTCCCTACAATTTCATGTATTTTCCACGCCATTATTTCTCTGTCAGTTATTTGTGCTTCTTCCTGCACTTTCTTGCAACTGTGCCGGTTTGTTTAAAGAGCAACAGAATTCTATTTTCTACCTTGACCTTGATGATGCTCTGCTGACACATTTGTGTGTACGAGTCACAATATTTTTCAAGCTGAATACTCAAGCATTTTCGTCTTGCAGGAATAAAAACACGTCATTCTCACTCCCCAGCCCTCTTTCCTTTTCCTCTTCCTCCCAATTTTACTCGTTTTCCCTCTCTAGTCCCACCACATGACACTGCAGTGCTGGCTTCAGGAATGGAAATGAGGTGCCTGGTGGCACTGTGTCAAAGAGGAGCAGATTGAACATTAGCCTGAATGGTCCAGCAAATGTTTGCAGATTTTTTTATTCAAATTAGCCCAGAATATTGGCTCAGGAGCCAAGGGTGCAGAGAGCGCTCTGCAGTGGACACCTGCTCTATTAACCCCACATGATGTGTTCATGTGTTTGGGTGTTATTGCATGAATTATCACAAGTATGAGACTGGATTCAGTGAGTGTGCTATATTTGTGTTTGCCTCAGTGTCTGTGCATGTGGCCCAGGAGAGCCTGACAATAGAGAACAGAAAGTTAGATTTAGCTGCCTTTAGCATCTTATTAGTTGTTTTGTGGGGTATGTCTGCTTTGTGTGTGTTTTCCCGAAAGCAAAGTTTTCCACTTTTAGTCTTACATTTAGTCAAACAATGAATCCAAACCTGAGCAGAGGGAGGGCTGCTCAGCCTGACATCAGACAGCATTATTTATGGTGTATGTGGCTGTCGTTGGTGTTTGACTTATTGCAGGGTCACAGGATGTGGGTGGATTTAGATGGTACTTTATCACTCTTACCTCGCCATTCTTAATCAAGTCACGTCCCACCCTGTCACTGCGCTGGGTCACCTCCAGTATCTGCATCTGTATCTGTGTGTGCATGTAGAGTTTATACAGTATACGTGTGTTTGCACAACACCACTTGATACTATTGACTCAGACCACACACACCGTCTTCCTCCAGGCTCCGACGTCGTGTGTAGACCAGAAAATCGTGTTGTTCACATGTTATCGTGAAAAATTAGGGGTCCAATTAATCATTTATTTGATGCATTGAATATATTCGGCAAGTTCCTGACAGCCAATTCGTTGCAGAACAAATTTGCCACTGCCCCCTGACACTTTTTCAGCACCATGTACCTGCTCCTTGATCGATTAATGACCAGGCAAACAAGTCCACTTAAATTGCTATTGATCACTACTAATAAATGTATCTTTCTAACATTCAATTGTATGCAGTCAGTCATGTATCAGTATTAAATTAAATGAATTAAAGGAGTACTCCATCAATTTAGCATCTTCTGTAATATTGTCAGACTGATGATGAATGAAAAGCTTTGAAGACAGAATCAGAATCAAGCCAGCAGAGCCAGAGATGTCTTTTTTATTCCACGATTTCTTTTCCCTTTGTAAAATTCAGCGCCTACATTACCCACAATTACCCCTTATCCACCAAGGCAGTTCAGGTGCTGGTTCGGAGCCAGTGCCTACTCTGGAACCAGTTCTTTGCGTTTTGACTGCCAAAGAACAGGCTCTTTACCAGGAAAACTGGTTTCAGATCGGCACAAACACTTTGCTGGTCTAGAACAAAGAACCGCTCACGTCAGGGACTGGGGTTATTGTGACCAAGGACCAACTGAAACTGCATATGACAACCATTGTTAGAAAACCAGAGGTAGTTTACCGTGTTCTGACTCATCCACAGTTGAATAAACAAAAGATTTTCACCATGGAAGCCAAATTGAAGCAACAGTGTTCTGGGAACAGTCGCGTTTGGATGCCAATGTAGGTATGCAAAGCCAGGAGCAATACTTGTAAAGAGACAATGTAGTCCGCCATAGTTGTTCCTAGCAATGCTGGGAAATTGGGGTCTTATACAGTTCCCTTTAACTACGAAGCCTTACTCCTTGTGGTCTGTTGTATCAACATCTGTACTATAACAGTGTCATAACAAACTCATCCCTTGTGTGGATTTGTGCTGTTTAATCTTTATGGTGTACAGCGTATCGCCCTCAGCCCTCCCTCTCTGTCCTTGGCTGGTTTGTGCGCGCTGACAGTGGCTGCCCTGTCCCGCCTTTAACCTTAGTCTAGAGCCATGACTGATGGGACTCACAAGCCTCCTCCGTGCTTCACCTCTCACAGATGATAAATGTTTGTATAGAAATTTACCTCTGCCAGTTTGTGTGTGTGCGCCTGTGTGGGGGTGTGTCAGATCCTTGAATTTGACCTAAGCTCAGCAGAGTGTTGAGTTCTGTATTTTTTGCAGTGGGATTTGTCTTTGCGTAAATTAACTACTGCAGCTCTCTATCACACGTGAGTCTTGGCTACATCTCGGCTGACTAGATATCATGTCAGACGGGTATTAAATGTTTAATGCCAGTGGATGTAGAAGATTGCCTTCTACTTGTCCTGATTAAATATTTAGGGCTATCTGAATGGTGCTTTTGACATTGCGAGGTGCTGAGGGACCCTGTTCTGGTGGGAAGTGTGGGAACATAACTGACTGCCAGCTGTCTATTTGGTTATGACTAGGGTGCAACTGGGACCATTGCTGAGCAAAACTGGTGGCAGACACAGAATGGGAGGTGAGAGGGGAGGTTATATTTAGCCATGTCCTTCCAAACAGCCCTGTTTCCTCTCTATACTGCACACCCCTGCCTCTGTATGAGAACCTTGCTTTGTCCTTTTAAATGTAGGGAACACTAGATGAGGATAAAACCTGGTAGCTCGGGTTGGCACACAGACCAAATTCGACGTCTGCAGACAACTGTGAGCCATGTATTCCTTACTTTAACTTGATGGAGACTGCAAATGCTGCCAATTTAAGAACACTGTGAAATGGAGTATACTTTAACTAAAAAATGGTGTTTCCGACTACAGTTAAAGTTCTCCAAAGGAAAGAGATTGAGGTTATTTCAGTTTCCATCTGGAAAAACCAGCAAAGCGCGAGTACAAAGACAGGCTTGAATTAATATCTTAAAATCAAAGAGCCGCTCGCACACCAAATGGCATGATCCATTTACCTGACATCTTTGTGTCTGCTCAAAGAGGAAAAGAGTGGCAGCAGAGCAGTATTTTTGGGGGGGCTGCTGATGATGCTTTATAGTTGATACTGACAGAAACTGTTAGGTATATGAATAAATTAATATGGAATTTATTCAGATCCATTTTCAGGTCTTTTGCTGCTTGGAAGATCAAGTGCTTTCATTTCTTCTGTAGAGATTACAGTGATGAATCATATACTATTTGGCTTTCGAGCATTGGCAACAGAACATGAAATAGCATGTTAAACACATAAATTCCCTTTTTTATTATAAAATGGCAGAGAGACCTTGTAATAAAAAGAAATAACTTAACAGGTATATTGATATAAATCTCTTGAACAGATCAAAGTAGGCAATCCAGATAAGCGAGGATGTGCTCAGAAAAAGTTTGTTCTACGATACTCTGTCCATAGCTTCCTAGAATATGAGCTGTTGTAGACATTTTGACTCCACAGTGTCTGAGAAATTGGACAGATGACTTTCTGTGTGCGTGATAGCCTGCTTCTGTGGTGGGATGTGATCTTCAGGGGCCTCTCAATCTGCCCCCTGCTTACCATATCCTTCTTCCTCGGAAGCAGTGAGAGGTGTGAGGATATCAGAAGCATATCTTGACATGGGACCCCTGGGATCAACTCAGGAGACACCTGGTCAAACCACAGACTACTTTACAGTTCTGGCTCACACTGGCTGCATTGTTCTGAGAAGCTCACAATGGAGACATGCCCACTAAGACGTATTCTGCAGAGAGACATGATGCATTCCTCTGAGGTTTACTATGCACTGAGCACCCTGGCGCTTTCCACCAGCGCACACATCCATATTCACATCCTCACGGCGGAGACAATCCAGCAGTGTGTCACCCAAAACAACTGCAGCCTGCAACGGTGGAGATAAAGAGAAGGGAGGCAAACTTAGTCCAGCTGGAGAGCGTTCCCTCAGGTCGACACAGGGAGACGAAAGTAAGCGTAAAGCATGTCTGACTTAGGCTGTCTGCTTGGCTGGCCTGTTGGACGACCCACAAAGCGACGCAGGGGATTGATCAGAGGAGGAGAAGACCTCCACAGGAACAGCCTGGAGGCAGGAGGAACCTTCTGCTCCACAGTCGAGTCTACTTCTGAGGAGACAAACGCTCAAAGGATGAAAGTAGACTCCATTGATGTTATCACTGCCTGAGCTCAGTAATGCCACATGATGTACGTAAATGCTTGGATCACAGTTTGGCATATGCTCTTGCAGATTCTGCTTAGATGGTGGTTGGCTGGTGCTCGTATTTGCTGGCCACACCTTAAATGATAGCTCATGGAGCTATTGAGAGGCTCTCAATACTGTGTTGTAACAGTCAAAGCAGCCAAACTCTCTGACGACCAAAGAGCAGATGTGGCTTTTATGTGTTGATAGAAAAAAGCTTCAGAACTCTGTGTGAGCTAAACTAATGATTTAAAGTGTGACTTGTTGTGGTCTCACACAAAATAAGCAAATTTCATGACTGTCTGCACCCTCTGTCTATTCTTTGCGATATTCCAGAGGTCTGTGGTCGGACTATAATGTTATTTTCATTGTGTGGTTCATTGTTTGCACTGGTATCTGTTTGTTTGTTGCACCATTCATCTCAGGAATGTTTGTCAGGTCTCTGCTTTTCATTAGCTGGACTGCGTCAGGAGAATCTGACCCGTTATTTAAGGCGGGGTGAGAGGAGTAAAGTCATGTAGGCTATTGTAATCCTGTCGAGCTGCTCTCTCGTAACATTGGCCTGCATCACAGCTCATTAGTGTTTGTGTGATCCTGACGCTCCAGCTCCAGCATTTAGTCTGAGGTCAGCAGGACTGGATGGCAGAAGCAGATTCTCTAAAGAGCTGCTTGTTAGTATGCTAATGTGTCCTCATGATTGATTGGTTTACACATAGTATGATAATCTTTAAATATCTTTAATTTCATGTCTGATTCACCACTAAGTTTGATCTATTTTTCTCTGGTCCCACTTAAAATTTCCTACACGTACACACACACACATGCATGCACGCACGCGCACACATATGACGAGGCAAACAGGGGTGCTGTGCCCAGTGTTTAGGGAACCTTGCTGGGTGGATCAAGGCAGGATAAGTGGTTAAGGTATGAAGGAGGCCTTATAGGCCCTGTTATGGCTGGATGGTTTAGCCATAATCCGATTGAGCACGCTGGGGAGACTTGATGTGGGCGGCCTCAGGTCCTCAGCCAGACAACCAATGTGTTCACACCTGCCACTCCATTTCATCTCAATGTTCTAGCTGATTACTGACAGTAATTAAAATTTCTAATTATATCTGATTTGCTATCAAGCAGGATTTGTAGAAATACAGATTATTAGCTGGTTTTGTTTTGGCTCAATTACCCACTCGTAAGATAGACGTGAGCTCTGCCAGCTCTATATCTCCAGCAGCTCACCACGGCTCCCCCATTTAACACCTGCAAGTGTTTACAACAGGTCTGCCTCTTGGTCAGTGGGATTGTGTTATGTTGTAGGGTTAGAACAAGATGCCTTCCTGTGATGAGAGGCCCATTGGTGGTTCTTATTGAGGAGAGCTAATGAATATTCAGAAGCTGCATTGTATATATGGAAACACATGAGTAGAGCGAAGTCTTTGGAGTTGCATGTCATTGGGGTTGTTGAAGTTTAACCAATCAAACCAACAGAAAACATGAGCAGGATTCCCAAATGGTACAAAAAGAAGGAAAAGTCTTCTTCAGATTAAAAGCAAGAAACCAGTGGTGGAAAACATGAGTGGCAGAAGCAATCCTCTAAAGCAATCTATAGCAGCCCATCCAACCTTGAAGGAGCTTACAATAGCCCGAGCCATTTCCTCAGCATTAGCAGTCTTGTGTGGGATGCTGTATAATCTACCTGCCAGATTAAGATGACATGGTCATTGTCTAGAAGAGAGAATTGAATTATGGTGTGTGAAGGGGGTTTAAATGAGATTATAGGGAAAGAACTCATCCAGCATGCGTGAGATGTGCAAAGTCAGGGGCTCGGCACACACCTACTACACTCTCTGTATCGCACACACACTTGTGCTCATGCAGCATAAGCTATTTTACATATATTTAAGCACCAACACAACAAAATGCGAATAATGAATGCACGGTTACACATGATGCTCACGTACAGTATACACTTGGCCTATATTTGTAGGCCACATTGCAGTGGGAACCAGTCCCTCCTATTTTGCTGCAGATGATGATTTTCTTTTCTTTTTTTATTTTGTGGTGACAGTGCGTCTTCTGTCTGTGACTCTGTTTCTGTTACTAGGGTGTTTATTGTGTTGCCTTGCTAGAGTTCCCCTAACACAAATATAAGGGCTAATCCCCAGGATGTGTGCGATTAGCTTAACTACTCTGCAGCACATTTAGTACATGTATCTGCTCTGTTTAAGCGCAGCTAATCTCTTAGCATCCACAAACAGGGACTTCTCATGATCCTCCTTCTCCATGTTTACACTTAAATTCAGTCTCTTTTTATGTTTTTCCTCAGGCTCTGTGTGCGTGCATTAAACTGTGGTGGCTGAGCCTGCGCACGCGTGTTACATGTTTGCCTACCTGTGTGTGTGTAAGTGCGTGTGTGCGCGTGTGAGCACACGCGGAATTCAATTCCTGTGGATGCTGTTATCTCAGAGGATGTTGCTGTGTATGTGTCTGCCCTGCGGGACAAGAATATGTTTAGAGATTCTGCAACAGCAGCTTGCCATTTATTTTTTATCATCATCGATCATCAGCTGATAGGACACACAAAAGCTTTATAACACAGTGATGGTATCAATTAATCACATTTACAGTATTGTGATCCATCAGATAGGATGTGATCTCATCCCCTACAAGTTTGTTTACGCCCCACATTCGCATATAGTGCATGTATGTCTGTGTCTGTACATTAATGCAGGGTAGATGGATTAGAATTAGCAGATGGACTGTATTTGCATTAGGCACCAGGGTGCTAACACAGACGGAGTCAATCTGGTGTGAAGGGCTGAGACCAGGTTGTTGCTCACTGGGGTAGAGCCAGGCCAGGACACCCTGTCTGCGACTTTGTAGCAGCAGGGGGTCTGGGTGGGGCCAGTGTCCAGTCTGTCTGCATGTGCGGCTAATGTAAAGGAGGTCAGTAGCACACATAGGTGGAGGGGAAACTTTGATTTCAGTGGGTGTATTTGTGTAAAGATCAAAACAGGCAGCAAAAATTGAACATTGAACAGTGGTGCTACTCTGCAGAGGTGAAGAAAGGGAATATGTCAGGAACATAAAAGGAGAGGAAGAGTAGGAGGTTATAAGTTGAGGAATGCAAGCACAGTGAGAGGAGGGAGGGAGGGCATGCGAGGGGAGCGTGCAAACCCGAAACCCCTTGCAAGTGTTTTGGAGTCAATTAGCTTTCTTCCTGATATATTCATGCTCTTTCATTTCCCTTTGTTCTCCGTTCTCTTGCCTGGTTATCGCAGTCCCGAGCTCTCCGCAGGGGGCTGGTTGCAGTGTTTTGCTAGGCGAAGCTTGTGTTTGTGTCAACCAACCATCACATTCCCTGCAGAAATGGCCAAATCTCTCTTTTCCTCTCTGTGTTTCTCTGATATCTATTTCTCCCCGCATTCCTCTTTGGAAAATGTATACAGCAGGCTGTCAAGGCAACATTATGAACAGTTACAGATTCACAGTTCTGCCAAAAAGTTGTGACAACACAATTTTTCCATTTTATTTTTTTTCTAAAAAGCCTTCTGCTATTAATGCTTGTCCAATTTGTAAATCCCCATCCCTGCTGAAACCAATATGCTGGCTCAAAAACCTGTTCTATTATTGTTGTCTAAATGCTAACAAGACTTGGAGAGGTCAGACATGCCAGACTGCTGTGATTATTGCTCATCAGGATCCGCACAAATCGATGTGATCCAGCTCTCCTAGTAAAAATGAGCAAATGGGAGGCATGAGGTTGTCGCCAAGCTGGTGCCACCAGCAGCCACATGACTGTGCAGGGTGAAAATAAGTGGCCAACATTTCCTGCCAAAAGCAGGCAGTGAGCTTTTTTTAGGAGCAGCTCTCGAGTTGAGAATTAAGAAGTGATAGCAACTTGGCTGGAACTACCCAAGGGTGCTTTGCAGGGAAAGACACAGAGATACTGACAGATACTTAGTGGGTTGTTTTAGTCGAGGTTTACAAGCATTGCAGTTGTGGAACAAAAAGGAGAGATGAAGGCTACTAGTCTCCAGAGTTTTTAAGCTTTAGTGCAGGCATCTATTTTTGGGAGAAATGATTCTTTGAGAGTAGGAGAAGCAGCCTTTTTTTATTGCACCCATTACATGTCATCACTCCAAACTAATCATGTCCTGGAAATTGAGCCTGAGGAAGAGTGCTGAGCTTGGATTTTACTCAGTTCGCCTTCCCCTCCCCCTTTTCTTCACTCTTTCCCTCCCTCCCTCTCTCTCTCTCTCTCTCTCTCTTCCTCTTCTTTCTCCCAACCTCACATCATTTTGCCTCTTTATCTCAGTCCCATCTGTAATCCCTCCTTCCTCCCTCTGTATCTGTGCCCCTCTTTTATTACTTTCCTTCTCTTAGCTTACTTTTTATTCCTTCTGCTCTATTACTATTTTCTTCCCCTCTTTCAGCCCTTCTCTCCCTCCCTTCTCCCTTTTTCTTGTCCTCTCTTTGCTATTCCACTGTTAACTACTGAGCCAGGGAATAGTGCCCCAGCTCCTCTACACTGGATTGTTTGCTCTCAGACAAAGAAGTGGATTTTCAATTAAATAGGCAGTCATTACAAAGATGGCGACACTCTGCCGTTCCAGCGCCGTCTGCAGCACGGGCAGCCTTCACACATGCTTTGATGATGGCTCATTTTCCTCAACGCTGTTCCCTTTTCTCCCTGATCCTGTCTGAGACACTCGAGCTCTGCGTCTGTACATCTCAGACGCAGAGCTTTTATACCAAGAGCTCCAGGAGACCTGCTTATAACAGCAGCTTCCACAGTCATGAGATGGAAGTCTGCTATGTGTTAAGATGCTGACTGAACCAGAGACCCCCTGGCTGGTAATTGCTTTGGCTAAATAGCACCAAGAATGCTATCGCCACATGACAGGTGGTCACGAGATGTGGCGTGATAAATCGCTGCATAAAATTACCCACAGTGGCGGAATTGCAGTTTTGCTGAAAAGGGAGGTGCAAGCATTTCAAGGGGAGAGGCGATAAGCAACTGGATGGGAAATGTGATGGGAAGTGGAAGAGGGGACTTAACCATGACTCAGGGGAAGTAGGGCTTTGAATGGTTGAATCCTGAATGCATTGTGGGCAGTTGTTATCTTTCAATACAAAAACACAAATAATTCAGGTCTGGGTGAATGAGATTGAAGAGCAGGAACACATGGGCCTCAGGACAGACAGGATGCAGATTACACGCGTGGTCTATCCTCTAGGGTGGCAAGACTCCTCTTTTTTTTTTTTATTTATAAGACAGCATTTTCATACATATTTGATCCTCTCCTGGCTGTGATTACCACTCACCACACTGTCAATCTCCATTTCTCACCACTTCCAGTCTGCCCTCCTGTTATGTGTATGTGTCGGCCTTGTTTGTGTGCGTATATATGCACACATTGCAGGGAGAAGGGGGGGCCAGTTATATTAGATTTGGCAGAGGCAGCACAATTTGTCTGACATGTTGAGGGAGAAGATTAGAAGGGGAAACACAAAATGTATTCAGTATTACACTCTCATCTCACAGCTGTAGCAATTGATTTTTTTAAAAGTACACATCGGAGCGCCTGGACCGCCGATAGCTGAGAGGGAGGTGTGGAGAACTGCCATTATCAGGCCAAAGACTCCAATTCACACATGTAAAAAATCAGAATGAAAAGAGGATAAACAGCCATAATCTGTTTCTGCGGACGGAAGCGTGTCTAAAGTCATTTGGGGGGGAAGCCGCTGTGTATGAGTTTCTCCACTGCTCTGGCTCATTGTCCTTTACTACATGGCTCGGCCTAAGCCTGCCCTCTGGGTCAGATTACTCGCAAAATGCCTCATAGCCTCCCCAGGATTCCCCTAGTCTGAGCTTATCATTCTCGCGCACATTCAGCAACTCTACAGGAAAGCGAGGGCACTGTCTTAGTGAGAGTCCACATTATGGCTGCCAGTTGACCAAACATTGAAGAGTATGGATGACAAAAATGAGGAGAGAAATGAATTTATAAGCAGTTGACTGCTAATATGGGTAAAGCACCTGAGAAGCCAGTAAAAGGCAGCGGAAGCAGACAACAGATTGAGATATTTCTGGTCTTGTACCACATAGTTTAAAGCTTCAAAGCTTCATTCATAATATTTAGATTTTTTGTCTCAACCCCATTTCCAATTTTTACCCCTGCCCCTCGTTTTCGAGTGTCCCCTTGCCCCTCAGAACAGAGTTACAAGGGATGGTGGTTAAAACTGCCCCTTGTGAATTTGGACACCCTTCAATACCCTCATACTTCATAAGTTGTTGTTTAAAGCATTAATGTAAATGGATGCAAGCGACCAAACATTTCCAATATGCTATCTCCAGTTGTGGCGATAGCATGCCGATCCTGGTACTGTCACAATGCCCTTAACCACTGATCTGATGGAGACAGAAAAGCATGGATGGTCGCAATTTGTTCACAACTTCACTCTGTCAATCAAGTCATTAAATAAAAAGAACAGTGCTTCGTCACCTGGCCACTCGCAGTGCTTTATAGGCTAACATTAGAAACCCGTGCTCCTACCCTGCCAGTCTGCTCTGATATTAGAGGAGTGGCGCCAAATCCAGCAACTTCGCTGCTGGACTTTAGTTAAATTTCTGGTGTCAGAAGCCATCAAAAGGGGCTGCACAGTTGCAGATAAAAATTAGGTTACACTAATATAATTAGTATTATTTGTAGAATTAGATTACAGTGGTGGCTGCGTAGGATTGCTTTTGATCCAAACATTTATAATAAAAAGATAATTTCCAGATTTCAAAACATGTTTTTATTTGATGACATATTCTGATTTGTTGATGTTAAGCCTTTCAAAAACTATTTTCACTGTGGTCACAAAACTGTTTTGTTCTGTTTTGCTCCCCCGCTTGCCCCACACAGTGAGGCCACACTTGTATTAAAGGCATGGTTTAGCAGCAATGTAACAGCAACATAAATTCCATTCATATAACCACAATAACAAAAAACATATTTCAGCTTTAACACTGTTATAGTAAATTACTTAAGTCTTTGCAAAAGGAAGGATCTTATGTATCTGCATTCACTTGGCGCTCCATCAACACATCATCACTCTCACACCAACAACTACTGCAGTAAGATGTGGGAGAAAACGAAAGAAAGTTGATTAAATTAGAAAAAGACTAACTCATTCAATCTGATAAATCACTTTATTTAAATTCAAGGATTTTGTTTGACGATGAACTTTTTAAAGGGTGATGACATCGTGAAATATGACAACAACATTTGGAGCATCATTTATAAACCTCAATAGAAGCTTTGAATGTAAAAACATGACATTCATAGCCCTGTATCTTTCTATATTCCTCTTCTAAATAAACAGAGTGCATGTTCACATCCTTACTGCTCCTTGGCCATTGATGGGAGTCATCTTAAAATGAAAGCACCAATCAGTGTCATCCAGTTAATGCCGTCCTTTGGCAATAAATGGTTTGTTAATGGTTAGTCAAGAACGCTCGTAGTCTCATATGAAATGATTAGTGATGCATGGCTGTGTTAGAAGAGGGAACATCAATCAAGCCTGAGAGAAAGGATGGCTAATGACACATGTGTCTGAGAGGGAGGCCCGAGGGGGCGGTGGGTGGTGATGGTGGTGGGATAGCTGCCTTTCACACTCGAAGATGTATTTTTGTTCTCTTTGTTCTCTCTTCTAATCTCACAACTTGTAATTATTAGGTTCTCCCACAGACCTTACAGCACTTGGAAATCCAAATTCTCAAGCCCTTTTACTTCATCTTATAAAAAAAGTTTTAGGATTTTTTTTCAACAAGAATACTTATTGACAAGCGCACATCTTAAATGCTTGCCACGCACTAGAGCACAGAACAGTCCCCCTGGTTCTGCAGCTACAGTACAGTCAGGTAAACATGTGTGCCTCAGTGTGTGTCTGTTCTCTCTGTTGACGTAATTCCTGTGTTGTTTTTATGAGTCCCCACTGCTCCATGTGTCTCCAGCTTCTCTGACGTCAGCATGTGGCGCGCCATGAACCGTGAAGCCCCACGTATCATTTGAGTGTAGGAACAGAAGAGACTGCACTCTCAAACTCTGTCTTTGATCAGTCTGGAAAACTCAAACCAGCTCCCATCATACTGTGCCAGTGTGTGGGAACACTTTCACACAGTATTTACCTTGATGGGGAATTGAAACTGACTCAGTGGAGGAGCGTGACCCTCCTGGGGTTTAGAACAAAGTGCTTGTGTTAGTAAACAGACGCATAAATTGCATTCTTTTGAGCTGTGAGTAACAGCTCGCAGACTTGCGCAGCCTGTGAGCGGGGGTGTATAATTTCAGCATCCCTCGAGCTTCCCGAGGCTTTGGTTAAACATTCCGGAAATACCATCCTGGCGATCCGTCTTTGGCCACCAAGCCAAGGAGTGGCTTCCTGCTCCTCCTCCTCTTGAGGTCTGGTGATGTGCGTATAGTTCCCTTCTGGACCGATCAGCTGGCACTTTGTGCTCCATCCATCTGCTCACACTTTTTCTACTCTCTTATTTATAGCTGTCACTCAGTGCATACAACCCATGTGTTCCTTTCTGTGGAGGGAGGAGTTTTTACACCTTGTCTTCTTTTATTGTATTGTAACTAGAGCCTGACAGATAGGCTATGCCAATACCGATATAAGGGAGTAAAAAAAATTATCATAAATTACTGCGAGCATATACCCAGATATAGATGTATCTTTGTGTGATTGGCCAATATTGAGAAGATATCTCAGGCAGCGTGATATCAGATTAGACCATGTTTTATTAAAGGTGCTGTATGTAAGAAAAGACCACCTGTTGAATTCAAACAAACAGGCAGCATATCATCAGAGTAACTGCCATCTGCTGCTAACTGTAGCCACCGTTAGCTAGTAAGCTCAGTAAACCATGCAGCTAGTGGTTGTTCAAGGTGACTCTGCCCAGACTGGGAGCTCGGGCTAGTTGGTGTTGTTTTAGGGTTTTGGTTTTAGGTCAAGTTTAGGGCCTTTTGCAGGTTATTCCATGTTTAAGTTTTACTGTAAGAGAATGACATTTTACCTAATTCAACTCTGATTAATGGAATGTGGAGCAATGACCTATTCTGTGAGTGAGTACCCTGGCTATGGCTAATTAAATGATTATCATAATTTCAAGTGGGTTAAGACTTCAAAAAATCAGGTAATGGGTGACCCCACCCAACGGCAAGCATCCTCAGGCAACATGTCACACTTATACACCTTGGCAGATATCATAGCATAGTATCGCCCTAATGCTAACTCAATTATGCCCCTTCCCTCTTCTGAGCCCCAAGCTTAACCTCATCTTAGATAGCCATGAACCATAACTGATATAATCATGTAAGTCCCTGTGTGGATGTGTTACCAGCACATTATCAGATGTAGTAAATCAGTTTATGGATTAATCAAATTTAGCTCCCACGTCTTTAAACAGGAGTCCCCTCTCCCAACCTCCCTCCCTCTCTCCTCCAAAGAATCACTCCTGCAGTGGAATCAGCTGAGCGCTCTGCCCATTTCCAGAGCATTCAGGTGTGGCTCCACCTCCGCACTCTGTTAATAAGAACGTAATGGCTCTCATATCTGCTCCCAGGACAAATGAATTGAATCAGTTCCACAGTGTGATTAAGAATGTGGAGATTGTGGCCTGGGTGTCCTGCACAGGGCTGCGGCGGTCCTCTACCTTTGGCTGAGGCGTCCAAGTTTATCAGAGTTTGGGGGAGAGGTGTTGGCCCAGAGCTCACTCGATGCCTGAAGCTCCTGCCTCTTCTCATACACACATGATCAAAGGTGCTCAGCGGGAGGCCTGACTGCTGCAGGTTCAGCAGAGTTTTGAGGGAACTACTTTGGTACTCAGTTGTTGTAGTATGGAACGTCTTTGAACCAGTGACACTCCCATTCAATTAAGGAGACAATTAGACACATATTGTCTTATGAGGTAATTTCTGATATGAAACATAAATCTTTCATTTGGACTGTATGTTTTTCCACTCTGACACAAATAGAAGTCCGATAAGTAGCGTCGTTTTTTTCATTCATATAGAATAAAAGTTGCCATCACCTCTCATCTTTTTGTGTTTTAATGATAAGCCATATATACATATGAAGAACAAAGGAGGCAGACAAAGCAATAGCACACAACCAGCCACCTAATTAAGTATTTCTGTAGCCAACAGCCATAGATAATGAAGGAAGCGGGGGTTGGTGGGAATTGGTTTGACAGCCTTTTCTCTCTGTTTCTCCCTCCCCGAGCACCATCCTCTTGCTCCTCTGTAAATACCATTGAGATAAATTAGCGTCACTGATAAAAACAGGCCCGCTTCACAAAAGACACCATAAGTGACGGTAATTGTCTTTCTCAGATTACATTTCCAACCTTTGCACCTCATTCTCTCCTCCTTTTAGCAGGCTTCAGTTCTCTGAAGCGCCACGGCATTGAACTGACAGGTTGTGTTATTCAGAAGCACTGTTACTTGTTGGAACTTAAGAGGCACTTTCTCTCCCATTTCTTTGAGTGGTTGTCATACACTCCAGTGCCGCTGATGGAAAGAGTCGTCACTTGCTGTCAGTGCAGCACTGCTCAGTGGACAAATGTGACAAACACCTTTGGTGCTTTGATCCTGTTTGAATTTGCACATCTCTGCCACTCACTTCATTTCTAACAGTAGTTCATTCTATGCATCCAAAGTCCTGGCTGGCATTGATGGAGCCAGAATATCACATTCTGATGCATGTGCAACATTCACAGTAAGCTATGTGCAATATTGTGTTCTTTTTGAGGAAAACAAAGCTGTAGGAATGCTCATGATGACAAAGTAAAGTGATGGATACAATAAGGCAGAGAGATGTAGGGCTGGGTGAAAAGATAAAGCAAGTGTGAGGGAGGGACTTAGAGAGAGGAGAGCGGGAGAGATGAATAACAGTTTGACAGGTGGAATGAAAAAGCCGCAGAGGGTGTGTGAACAGTGTGGTAGGAGTGTGCGCGGTGCGGTGTGGCGCAGCACAGCGTTTGGGTCATACATCACGCTAATACAGCAGGAGGACATAGCCTAGCACAGCGCTATGCAGAGCAGGGGGAGAATAATGTGCTGCGCTTGCACCCCCTCAATCTGATTGAAACGCACAGCACAGGGGCTACATTTACTCACCCCCCACATGCACACTTTATAAATTTACTCTCGCCCTGTATATTCTCCTACATAATCCCTGAAAAACAGAAACAGAAAACAGACACATGGGTTCTCCATCATGGCGGGAGGAGGGTCTACCGCATTGTGTGTGTCAACTACCTACATGTTGCTGTGTAGAGCTGCTTTTTGCCAAGGCCAGAAACATTAAAGTATAGTGACATGGTGAGTGAACTGTAAGGCTTGCAATTAAAATACCATTAGGGTGGCCATTAAGAATGTGTTTGGCTTCAAATAAGTCATTGATCAGGATTGTTTATGAATTCATAAAGAAAGGGAATAGGAGAATAATAAGGACACATGTTCCTCTTTTCTTGTGCTCATAGTACATGACAAGATAATTTATGTTATCTTTAAATCTCTGTTTGGCTTTATTATTTTCTATTTAAGGCTTGAGACATGGGCCCCAAATTAGAGGTGGTGTCTTAGAAGCTGTTAAAACTGGACAAAAACTTGTCATTGTAGATGACGGCGGTATAAATGTTTTAGCTCTCTCAATGCTTGAAATAATCTAGCCTTCATTTCACTGGGCCAGGCTCTGTGCTCCTTTCTCTGCATGCCTTTGATCACTGAAGCAAGATTCAAAGCAATTCTGATGAGAGCTCAGAGCCTCTCTCTCATACTACTGACATTTACATTATCTAGCTGGGTCTTTCTTCAGCCCTGATAATTAGCTCCATCACTGCAGTGCTGCAAGAAAAAGAACGACGGTATCACCTCTGGAAGGATGCTATAATAGCGGTGTGCTATCAGGCAGCCTGTCACACAAACTTTTTAGTTTGGCAGTTGATGGCCCACATGCCAATCACACATAACGACATGCAATAGACAGGCAACGGTGATGGGGTATTCATGCAATGACTATTACATTGCAGTCCCGTCTGTGGGTTTATCTAATTGGCCGAGGGTTCAGGTCTCGGAGCCTGCCACCAGCTAAGTCATTAGCATAGAGACTGTGCTGCTTTACACTTGTCACCTCTCACCTCCTTCAGGGAGCTGTGGTGTTAGGTGGGCTGGGTGTGGACCCTTTGCTGTTGTGCCATCCTGACCTCAGGAGGCGATTAATTAAGGTTGAGGGCCAGCCAGATGATCACACCTACAAAAACCACACGCGGAGGTGATGATGATGAGCGTTTAGATACCCCCCGTCCAGCCTGCCGCACTCTCTCACCTCCTGGCCATGGGGCTGATTGAATAGAGTCATCACTGATGGCAACCTCTTCCTCAGATGTGGGAGGGCTACTGGGGACCTCAAGGTCTGCCTTGGAAAGCGAATTGAATTTTCTACACTAATAAGGATTCATTCACCAGGGAGTTAAAAAATGGATGGAGGTCATCTTTGAAAGGTGTGCCTGTAGGGGTTTTGGGGTCGTGTTCGGGGTTGATAGGCTGAGGTATAGAAGTGGATCCCACTGTTGACTAGGATGCCATTTTCTGTATTGTTCTGGTCTTGTCATCGACTGTGTTCATTAGAGTTCAAGGGATGGAGTGCACCAACTTTCACAGGGGTTGAAATTGGGGTTTCAAGGGGTATGAGATGGCCCCTCAGGCGGTGGACCGGTCCTTTGGAGCGTTGTGGTATTTGACAGGGCAGCTGTAATTGCTCCTCAGAGACCAAGAAGAGTCGGCACCATCAAAACGAGCACTGCTGAAAGGGATTCACTCCCAAAAGGAAAGAAATGCTGCAGGGGAGGAGGGAGACCTTAAGAGAGCGAGGCAGGAAAAGACATTTATCCATTTTGCGTTAATAAGTTTTATATTTGTGGAGAAATTACCTCAGATGTCTTCCTCAGGTCCTTTGGGGCATTGAATTCTCCTGCCCCTCAACCGCCACCTCCCTTTTCCTCTTCGTCTTCCCTCAAATTTATTTTCTTTTCATTTGTGTCGATGGTTGTGTATTGAAAAACATGAGAGAGTGAGGCCAAGGCTCGGCATCCCCCAGGGCCAGCACTGAGGCTCTCTTTCAGCATGAGGCCTGATCTTCAAAGGCTCCTCCAGTTTTCAGCCAATGTTGAAAGCCAAGTGTTTAGGGTGATTCACAGTAATGGCCATGTCCTTTGCTGTGCTAGGTCATGAGAGTAGCTTGGGTCATGGGCGGACTAGGGTTTTTTTGGGACAGTGCTGTTTGCTGTTTGAGGATAACTAGCCTGTAATAGCCATATTCACATCTGCTGCTAGGAGATAGTAACAGTGGTGTAGCACTTGGACTGAGCCTTTCTCTGTGAGGTTTGTCTGGAGGCTGTGATAGATATACCTCTGTAATTGACCGGGGTGTCAGAAACCACTCACTTTTTGTTTGTCTGGATTCAGTGAATGTTGGTCTATGGCTGAAGGGCAGAGACAGCTGCAGAAACTGTGGCGGGGCCACTGTTGTATAACTGTGCCTGTGTATGTGCGTGGCGGTGGTGTCAAGGGGGCGGTTGAGGGGGGGTCAGATGGGTCACCGCTGGAGTGATGGGTGTGTTTTTGATGGGTGACCTAGCTTCCTCACCCTTTCACCTGCTGCCTCTCTCTTCCATCCGTCACTCTTGTTCTCTACTGAACATTATGTCCCGCTGTACACCCCGAGAGAAGAATTATGCTTTAATTGTACCAATTGGCAATTAGTCCACCACCTCTACCCTGTGTAATGCAGATATATTTGCATTAAAAGGACTAGACCTTCATGGCTGACTGCATACAGAAAAGATCCTTTTCCATAAACAAGAGCCGCTGTCCCCTTGGGTTGGACCCAGTTGTTGACCCATGATGAACCCCTGACCAGAGCTGCCATGTCCTCCTGACTTAGTGCAGTGACACTCTGGATTGTGACCGACAGACAGCGAGAGCAGGAGACAGACTGACAGTCTGACCCAGACACACTGGAATGCAAATAGGGGGATCTATAGAGATTAAACTGCCTGCCTTTTTAAATAGCCTTGGTCCTTTAGTGTGCGAGTCACCCCCCACTAGAGAGGCCTGGTCAAAGAGATAGGTGCCTTCTTTCTTTTCATGTTGCAAACTGTAGTTTCACTGGAACTGATTTGTCGTCACAAGCAAATTATTTTCTTTCTTTTTTTTTTGTATTTTTTTAGGGAGTCCTTTGGCGGGGCTCAAACAGAGTGCAGTGGTGAAAGATATACTGTTGGCCCTAATCTTATCCTCTTTTTTTGTGTGTATGCAGTTCTAAACCAGCTGCCTCTTAACTACCTTTGCCCCTTATCTTTTCACTTTCTCTTGCCCCCTCTTTCTCTTTCTCTCCCTCTCCCTCACCCCCACCACTACCACATTGGGATGGTTTAATGGAAATTATTCAGAAATGGAAAGAAACGAAAAGTCCAGGGTTCACTGGCTCTTTGTCAAACCGTATCTGTTCAAGTCAGAGAAGGCATGGTAGCAACTGGGGCACACATTTCTTAACTTTGCTGAAAGGCCATTTCTTATTAAGGCAGTGTAAGCACTGCTTTTCTTCTCCTTCTTCTTTTATGATTATAGCGCTTTCTTCCCCTTTAACAATGAGGGACAATGCACTGAGTTCATATACTTTATTTTTTATTTAGTTTATTAAAAACCACCCTCTGACTTTGGGATCTTTGGGGATTTCATTTTCCTCTGCAAACAATCAGAGCATCACCACACTGAACAGGACCAGATCTCTTAAATCCATTAATCACCAGGGGCAGATCAAGCTGCCTCAGGGCTACATGACATTTCATCATGATGCTGCCCTTCTGATTTACTTCAGCTTCACTGCTTGTTCTTTAAGTGACTTTGAAAGTCTGTTTAGTTTCAAGGTCTTCCCCAATCATGTTTTATAAACTCACAGTTATGTCAGGGTCATAGAATAAGAACTTTGAATTAAGTGTAAAGTGCCAACTGTCATTTGATCCTTTGTGTTTCGGTTAATATCAACATTGCCTTTAAATTCTTCAATTTAAATGAATAAAGAGGTCGGAGCTTCCGACAGTTCATTTACTTAATTGTGCTCAGATGGACAGTCACACTTCATGCGACTGGATATGAGAGATGTCCTTGTGTATTGTCTTTGCATATTCTCAGTGGTCCTCCTGAAAATCCATCCCCCCAGTTCTGTGTTGTCCCTGTTCAATCACAGGTAGCTGTGCAACATGGGACTACTCTGTAAGCCTGGTGTCACTCTCCCAGAGCCTCTAGACTGCAATGAGAGGAGGGGGATTTGTCTTCCTTTCCCCTTCACTTATCTCTTTTGTTTGTCCCGGTTTTTCGTAGATGAGCAGCAGCCCTCCATTCTCTTCTCAAGCGAAACTAAGTGCTGCCGCTACTCTCGACCTGCCAGCTCCAAATTGGCAGCCTGACCTTCTTTTTCTTCCTTGGGGCGTCTGCACAAAGCCATACCTCTACCATGGGGGAAAAATGCAATTAAGAGGTGACATAAACACTGAGCACCCGTTGTAGCTGTGCCCAGGAAGAAGGAGGGGGTGAGGCAGCTGCCATTGTGACATGCATGCATAGATACTGGTCTATTAATTGGACTTTACGCATTGCAGAGTGACACTGGGGTGAACAGAATAGATAGAGAACAGTGGATGTGACTCAGTCCCTCTGAATGAGCCTTGACGGGAGAGTGTTGTCCAACTCTGACCTGGCTGGTGTGTGCATTAATTGTGACTGCTATCTGACCTTGTGTTTTGATTAGTTGTAGGCAATTAGCACCAAATGTTTCTCCACTCATTTTCAGTGTTGGGGGTAACGTGCTACAAAAGGAATGTGCTACAGCAATATATGACTTTAAACAGAGTAATATAACAAGTTTCTCATTGGATTTGTGTTAATGTTATGACAGTTACTATGTCCAATGACGTGTTATCACCTGAAATTAAGTGTTTATAGATGTTTTTAAACCTGCTAACACCCATTGGATCATCTGCAACATGTTTTAGCTAGTTCAAAGGGGCTCATAATGATAGAATTGTTTTAACTTTTGTCAGTATGGACATGCTCATGGTCAGCTGTACATGATTAGATTGGTCAGATTCTCCACAATTCGGTCATTCAGTTCATGTTACAGAAACCATAACAACCAAAGAATAATTAATTCAGATTTGCCGTCATAAACGCCTAATTTGTGTCAATTCCTTATTATTTTATATTCCTTCTGTCTGTAAAGGTCCACAAAAGAATCCAAAATGTTTTTTCATTGCAGTTCATTGCTCACTATCTGCTAACTTTGTTCGGCAAACAAAAAAACGCCTTCTTTCGACAGGAGACATATTTTCTATTCTTGCTGCCCGGTGTTGTTGAGTGTGTTTGTTTCGTATTGTTAGTTTTCATCCCAGGACAGTCCCTGGAAAATTGCAAGTGCTCCCTTTGCTGCCATGGTAGAACGAGCTGTTATTGACTATCAACAAATCAATCCCCCTCGATTGAAGCCCATCATTTTCCCATTCCAGTGCTGTATGGGTGGGTTGTTGGGTTGCATTGGAGCCATGCTATTTCAATGCATTATGGTGCAAAGTCCTGCCACACAGACTGTTTTAGGGTTCCGGTCAGACACAGTGCAGTTTTTGTAGTTTCCAGGTGTTTTCTCATGTTGCAGAACATGAGAAAAATGATGATAAACAATATGTTTTGAATGATATTAAAAGGTTTTATAGTCAATAGAGACCAAGTTAATCCGACACTAGTAGCAAAACAATATTCTTCCTTTTTTTAATGCCGTCGTAATAAGTCGTTATTTTGGTGTAAGCACTGCAAAAGTAGTAACTTATTTCTCTGCATATCTTAAAGTAACTTGTTACTTTAAAATAATAGTAATTAGTAATATGAAATACATTACAGTTAATTTTGGAGGTAATTTCCCCCCAACTGCTCACAATATGCATTGTCAGGAGTTAAATTTGATCCAATGTCCTAATTAATATAAATCATATAAGCTATACAATGGTTTACCTGAATGACAGCTTCATAGAATCTTTTGTCATATTTTAAAATTGCTTACATTTCACACAAGATTTAAAATCACATACATACTGTACATACATACATACAATCAAACATAATAATATTGTGCAACGTATCCATTCTCCTAGCAACAAAAAGTGTTGTAACTTACAAGTGCAAATCAAGTAGAAAATATGATGGGCTGCCTCTGCCCGTATCTCCTGGTGAATGTTTTCATGATCAGTTATACAATACAAAGATATCATGTCGCTGTAATTGAACTTAATTATCTGAGAATATTTGCAAATTATATAGAAATTATGCTCCATAAAAACACATTACCGTTTTTTTGTAATGTGATATGACAATACCTTCCTTGCAGCTTTTATTTTTAGTCGAGGAAGCCTATTAAAACAGGCACTGAGGGAGAGTGGTGTTTAATTGCCAGCTTAGGTGTGTGACATTTGGAGCAGCACATCGAATGTGGCCCAAAGTCCAAAAGGTTTTGTGAAGGAGTGAGTAATTGCTCCGGTCTCTCCAGGCAACGGGTTTAATAAGACGATTCAATGATAGAAGGGGAGCAGACACATGCACGCAGACACATGCACGCACCACACACAAACATTTAACAACACCCATACGTAGATTGATGTGGTTGTGGCCACATTTGATTTGTTTATGTTTCAAGGTTTTTTATTATCTGATGAAGAGAATTTCAGCACAGTGATGTAAAGTTCAATCAGACAGAGTTTTTTTAACCATTGCTTTATGGTTGGCTTGAAGTTGAAGTTGGTTTTCCCAAGCTTACATTTATTTTTATCTGTATGATTTAAGGTTTCAGCTTCTAAATATATCTGCTATGTACTCTAATTATTGCTGCCTATGAACATACCTTCATGTGACCTCTTCCGACGACCTCTCTCAGAGTGATCGAAATGATCTATCTGCTCGGTTAGCCTTGTAAACACACTGCCGCTCCACCATGTCTGTGCTTACCATGTTTGTACAGTAGATGAGTGGTTCCTCTGGCCCTCTCCTCGGGGTTGTTTAGCTTTCAGACCCCTGACAGAGGGAAAGGAAACTCCCTTGGGGGAACTTGAAGCACTACAGGTTGAATGAAATTCTCTCAGAACACTCCAAAGCTCTCTTCATCTCCACAGGCTCTGGGGAAAAAGCAGCAGAAAAATGTTTAAAACAGGATGCTTAATCCAGCAGCACAGAAAAAGTATAGCAGCATGGATTTTTTTTTCTTTTGCCCAAGAGAGAAAACACTTTTAAAAGAGGCCCAGCATGATAGGCTAGCATAATGAGCCATCACTGGCTGATATTAGGAAGTTTATTCATAGAGTAGCTCTAGAAGATGGCTCAGTGCAGGATGTTATCTTAATGCCACAACATGATAAATGATGCAGGGAGGAAAGTGTTAGGGAATATGTTGTAACATATTTTCCAGCACGGAGAGCAGTGAGTTATTTTGCAGAAAAGAGAATATAAGCAAAAAATGAAACTGTGCTGACATATAAAGACTAATATGGGCTCACAAGCTGCAGGTAAACACAATATTAACCAAAGCAGACGCGATAGCACGGGACTCTCTGCTCATCTTTTATAATTACCTCAGTAAGCATGATATAATAGGCTTCAATATCTGTATTGTAGTTAAGTAATAGAACATCACTCACACGCAGTGCCATCTAATGATAAGTTATGAGAGTGAGTCCTCCTTAAATGGTCCAGAGGTTGTGTGTGTGTGTGTACAGTAAGTTATGGCAGGGTCTCAAACAGGGGCTAGTGGCCCAGTAAATGATGGCAGTGGGGTTGGCTACATCGACTGGGGTCATCACTCCCTGGCTAGCCTGATAGGTAATTCATACACCTTTGCTATAGAGGGGGGGTCAGCACCTTCTCACCATTTATCACACCACATCTAGTCCTAAAACCCCCAGCCCTATCAGTTTGTACTCAGGCAAACTGTTGGATTAACACAGAGAGGTGGCAAGTGCAGTGTGGGGAGATACAAAGCTTCAGTATTTAGCTTTAGCCAGAGACTCATTCCTCTTATTAGTCAAACTGTGTCCTCCAGGTATTGCACCACAGTGCAGTGTGAGTGTAGACAGGCGGGTCCGGACAATGTGCTAATTTGAATTTGCAGGTTTGCTGATGTTCATTTGCAAAGTGGTGTTGCGGACCTGCACCTTGCTCGGGGTAATCATTAGCACGAGAGGAGAATTTAGTATTCCGCTCAGCTGAGGCGCTGACACAGAGGCGTCCCCGGCTTCTGTTTCTATTAGCGTCCAGGCCTGCGGCTGCACAGCCAACACTTCAATGAGCGCTTTCTCAGCGCGTGGCCATTTCTCTGCTGCAGCTGCTGCCCTTCTAACTCTAGCTTACGGATAGAAATATGACACTAGAGAACACCCATATTATTCTCATGGCCTACCCCTCTGTCTTTTCTTCTTTACTCCACTCACGATTTCACATCCAATTTTCCCATCGCCCAGTGACGCCCATTCCCCTAAGACCCCCAGCTACAGCGGGATCACTGGACTCCCCTGAGTGTGTGTGTATGTGTGTGTGTATGTGCTCTTATTGATCATGGTTGTGTCCCTGTAGCTCTGGGGTCCTGCTGCTGTTATCACTGCAGTGTGAAGGGTGGGGATGAGGGAGGTGGTTCACAGCACGCAAGGCTTCGGGGTGGTGTGAGTGTGTGTGTGATCTAGGGCTGCCACGATTAGTCAACTAGTCACGATTACGTCGACTATTAAAATCGTCGACAACTAATTTAATAGTCGACGCGTCGTTTTTTTTTTTTTAACTTTGTTTTCTCTCTCTGCTGCGGCACCTTCCACTGCCGCGTCTGCCTTTCTGTCCTTGACACACATGCGCAGTAGTGGTAATCTGGGTCAGCCGTGGTGTCACCTGAAGTTATACCAGACGGGCTCTCTGGTATCATGGCTACCCGGCGGCAACGGAGCTCAAAAGTGTGGGAGCATTTTAAGAAAACTAAAGAGAAAAGTGTGCGATGCAATATCTGCAAGACAGAACTTGCCTTTCACGGCAGCACAAGCGCGATGCACGAGCTCCTGAAAAGGAAGCACGTTGTGGCTGACAACGACGATGAAAAGGGACCGGCGTCTCGTTAAGCTAACTGGCTAGTTAGCTGCTAACATTAGCGTAAACAGAGAGCTAACTTACTACTTACTCATATTGATAGCTATAAACGTTAACATTAGCGATGACGATTTGATTCATTAGCCTTAAGAACAAGAGCCTTGTGCAGTTTGGGATTATATAGAGTCAGAGTGTAGTAAAGTTGAATACAGTTCGTTGTGAGCACTGAGCACAAAATGCACTTTTGTTATATTCAGGGATGCAAACAGCGCGCCGAAAAGCGCAACTCGCTTTTTTCGTGGCCAATTAGGTGACTTGTGTGAATCGTTCAGATCCGAAGAGTTTTTGTTTGGGGGGGGGGTTCGTCTCAGCTCGGGTCAGTAAAATTAACAGGCTGACAGTGACAATCACGTGAAACTGAGGCGAACTCATTCATGGTTGCCTCTGATTATACTGATAATAGTCTACCTATTAGTTTCCAATGTAGACGCGCAACATGCGTGCTCACAACCCAAAGCGGCGCGTAGCCGCGTGCATTCGGTGCGACGGCGACGCCGTTTTTCCCCCGTGCATGTCCGTGGAGCTGTGCGCCGCGGACGTGCACGGTTCCCTACGTTGCTGTGTCAGGCAGGTGTTTCCCACGGAGCTCTGCCCCCTTTCAAAGGTGAAGGAAGCCCTCAGTGGAGAGACGTTGCCTCCGCGATGTAGAATGTGTTTTATAGAAGAGAAACACACATTTCAGGACCTCTGACTTGTATCATCAAAACAGACACAGAAACAAACACAGAAAGCTGAAAATCACCGGACATGTCTGTTGGGATTATACAAATCAACAGTGTAAAGTAGAGCTGTCAAGATGTATGCAGTAGTTAATTATTGCATATCCTACTGTACCTATCACTCCTATTGTTTCTGATGTACAGGTGCATGAGAATGTCATGGGAGAGTTTATTAAGGCCTATGTCACTAGTAGTTAGCATATACCTTAAACACTTCAAGCTGAAAGCTAATGATTGTTATATAAGAGCAGCTGCATGCTGGTACGATAAACTGTATGTTATACATTCAATTTACGTATGATCCGATTAGTCGACTAATCGAAAAAATAGTCGGTGATTAGTCGACTATCAAAATAATCGTTTGTGGCAGCCCTAGTGTGATCCAATGGGTTTTACAGTATGCGCTGCGTGTTTTCAGTTTTACTTTCTTCTCCAAGCTTTAATTTTTACAACAAGCACAACAATTTACACAATTATACTTCTGTAATTACAGCCTATTTGGTCTGACAAGCGAGATAACCATCCAAGGTAACAAGAGAGTACAGGAGGCATTAACAATGAGTATACACAGGATCTATAGAATCCCTCAGAAGTAGAAGCAGGGTGTCTAATGTGATAAAAACGAGCTCACTTTTAGATTCCTCGTCCAATTAAAAATGTTTGTATGAGCAATTAAAATATGATGGATGCGAAATTGGTTTTAATGACATCGCTGAAATACTGCAGTTTCTTTTCAGAGAGAAAATTAATTTAGAGCGAGGGAGAGAATGGTCATGATGAAACACAGTGAATGTTGTTCGTAACCTGCAGCAGAAGATGTGACTCCACCATTTCCCTCAGAGTAAAGTGAAGGTGAGAGAAGGAGAATTCTTCCTTATTTTCCACCTTTTTTATCCACAGTTTCCCTTTACTGTAGTTCCCTGCTCAGTGGGTGTGGATAGGACTCTTATGATGGATTACACTACTGGTCCTCCTGAGTGCATGCATGTGAATAAATGGGTGCAGAGTGCGCATGTTCCTCCTGTGTTCTCCTCTTTCCTCAGTCTGCCTTTTTTTCCCCCCTTCTTCCCCAAAGTTCTCCTTCCATCCTTTTTTCTCACCTTAGCCATTTTGGACATGTGTGCAGAAATGTATGCTGGGACAGGCTTATGTACTTATTCTCACATATGGCTACACTCACAGACATGCCAACACACTCAGCAGAACTGCGTAGCACTCAAGGCACCATTCCTCTGTGGCCACAGTGATTAATTACTTTTAACAAAGCAAACAGGGTCTTGCTTGTCCGGATCAATCTTTTCTCCGTCTTGGTGCGAGGCGCTGTCACCAGTAATTGCCAAACTCTGTGTAGTATGAAATGAGGGCCACTTTCACCTCTCCCTGGTCCTAAGCTAACCATAGCCTCAATTTTCTACGCCTGTGTGCCTGCTCTCCTGGCTCCCATGGCTCCGCTGTCGTCTCCCTCCTCTTTTTTCTCTTCCTCTATATCTCCACCTCTTCTCTTTGTAATGCAGCCCCCTCCTTGGGAGCTACAGTGAATTTAGCGTAAGATGAGTCGTCATGTCAGCTCACTTTGACTGCATTTTGGTTGCTTCCATATGCTTTTAGAACAGCACTTAGAAGACTCAAGCATCATTCCTCTTTCCATCCATGCATACTAATTGGCATCGCTCTGCCAAGCTGATCAAACACCATTAATCTATTTGTAGTATATATTTGTTTCTAAATGAGAAAATTAATACATTCTGCTACTACAACCAGCTGGGTGCGGTGAGCCCCATTGATTGTTGGCACCCACAGTATGACTCATAGCTCTGAGCAAGTGTTTTTATTTGGCTAGCTGTGTGTGTGTATGAGCGTGTTTGTATGTGTGTTCTCTGGTGGTGGATCACTTTTATGTTGAGACCGGTTGCCAGAGGAGTTTCAATTAACATATTTACTTTTTTTGGAATTCATAAAGTGTCCACAGGTGGTAAGGAAACCTGTTCGCTTCATCTTGTTACAGGACAGGCCATCGAGTCACGCAGCACGCATGGAGTTAGATATCAAAGCCAAGGAGATGCAGCTAACGTGATTAGCAGGCGGACACAATTAATGATGCATGGTGATGGCCAAAGAACGCTGAGGGAACTTGCGGTTTAATGAGCTAACACAGACTGTGCAGATGTGTTACAGGACCACTCAGTGTTATCAAAGGCGGACACCTCCTTTCAGTAGAACTCTGCCAATTAGTCGCATTATGGGAGTTGACTGTCAGGATTTCAATGTAAAATAGTGAGTACTTGTTGCTAAATGTGCATTAGCAGCATCATGCTTGCCAAAATGCCCGATTTCTTACTCTATGGGTGTGACATCTCCCGGAAAATGGTACCGCTGTTCGGCTCAACTACATCTGGGATTTAGCGATAATTCTCAATAGGCAAGCGGGCCTGAAAATGATTCTCCTCATTAATAATGAAAAATCCACATTGGTCCAACCATAACCATACTTTTTTTTTTCAGCTCCTGATATTTTTCCCTGGCCCAGCAATGTGCTGGAGCATGTCATATATATGATAAGTAGAGGAGCCTGTCTGCCCGGGACTCATCACACACTTAAATTGGTGCAGCATGGAGTTCATATTGCAGTGTGGCCGAGGGGGAATTAGCGAGTCTATATATAAACCCCCATCGCATGTGTTGTGAATTAAAGTGCATTTATCTGGTAATCGCTGGGGAGATCTCCGCGTGCACAAGCATGGCAAAGCAGTGGTGCTGCAGCCACAACAGCCCAGTTTACTGATGCTGCTGCTGCACTGGGAGATGGGAAGGAGAAACAGGTCATACACAATAAAGAGCTCTGATAGCCCGGATGGCAGTTGACATGTACAGTACACTTGGATGGAATAACAAGAGGCATCTCTGTGAGTCCTCCATGTGCTAACCTTTATCTTCCTCTCTCACCCTCTTCGTCTGTCTTTTCACCTCCTCCTCATTTTAAGTGTATGTCCAACCCTTTGGGCTAAATCACCATTGTCTTTTCTCACCCTTCCCTTATTGTTTCTCCAGTCCTCTCAGCCTCTCAGCGTCTTATCTGTGATTCAGCTTGCCTTTACTCAATCATGTATGACTCCTTACCAGCAGAATCAAAAGCAGTGGGGCTCATGCCATGCTTTTCATTAGAGCTTTCCATAAAGGCTGACTGTGAGTCTTTTGAAGTGTTGCAGGGCAGCTCTGGAGAAGCCACACTGTCAGGCAGCCTGTGCTGCTGACTCTTGTTTGATGAAGCAACTTCCCACCAAGGCCAGAGCAACCTAATGAACCCAACACAAACGAGGGGGGGTAATGACTTGATGGACTTTGTCTCTCTTTGGGAGCTTCAAGCTCAGCGAGCAGTGATAACCAGGACCGTAAAACACCTCAGGCTCGGAAATGCTTCTTTTACTTGGCAGCTGATTTTTCACACCTCAGAAAATGCCAGTTTTAACAGCTTGTGAATAGGATGTTGCTTTTTTTGTTCTTCATCAGCCTTTGTCTCCCACTAGAAATTCAATAGATTGCTTGAGACGGCAGCAGCGTTTGAGATGTGAAGCTCCGAGTGTCACGCTTTGAAGAGAAAGGGTCAGCTGGACATGACTACCCATCCTAATGGCTAATGGAGATGCCTGGTTTACCATGTTGAGAACATGTGTCTCTCAGTCAGTGTTTACTAAGAGGAGGGTATTTTTCAGCCATGCTTGAGTTCACTGTCAAAGCCAATTAAGGCAGTACAAATGAAGATGGAGGATGTGGTGCCTCGGGCCAGGAGAGTACAGCAGCCAGGGCCAAGTAGCCTCTTCTGTCGGCACTGTAGGGCCAAACACATCAGGGACACATATGGTCAGGGCTGCTTATTCAATTGGCATTGACTTTGTATAATCAGTAGCTATAATTTGTATTACAAAAAAGTGAGTTTTAGTTCTATCGTGAGTTTATTGTTGACCTTCTAAATTAGATTTGAGTTTTAATGATAAGTGAGAAGTTCAGTTGTGACAACACCTGATGGATTTAGCAGAAATTGCAGCTCCTTGCTTGAAGACCCTTTTTGGTTGCAAAAAATATATTCGAAAAACGTAAGCCTTGTAGGTGTTTTGTAATAGAGCCTTTTATGGCCACCTCAAGTCCATTCGGGAAAAGCATTTCCGCAGCCTAGAGTTTGCTCTCTTTTTCAGGTTCACCATCTGGCCTTGATTGATTAAAGCTCCTTTAAGTAATTAATGCCTACTTTAATTGAGAGTCAGCCCCTGTGGCTGTGGGGTTCGTGCACACTGCTCAGGCAGAGCAGAGCCGAGGATCTAGTTGAGAGGGGCACGGAAATCTGTTTAGCACCCTGACCCTCTCAGCCTCACATCTCAAGACTCTTAAGATGCTAATAAGAACGCAAGTATGCTAGCTGCATCCATGTGACAAATCGGGCTATAAATCATAGCGGAAGAGTGTGACATGGTTTTTCTAACATTAGAGTTAACGTGCTCGGAATGAGCTGCAGGCATATTGCCATTTTATCTGCTGGTTTATCACTTTTCCATTGGTCTGTTTCCTTTGTGAAAACCCTCAGTTATGGTGGACATGCACGTAGCGGAAAGAAAATTGAATTCCCTCTGCCAAACAGTGCATTGTGACAGCATGTCACTGGAAGACCCCACAGCTTGCCACTATTGTGCTGTTTCATCTGTTTGTGATAAATGAGCAATATCAGTTTTTCCCGTCTGTTCCTCTTTGACTGTCACAATGGATGTGCGCCACATGACACTGTCGCGATCATGAGTCCTGACCTTCTTTATTGAGGGTTCTCTTTGTCTTTTAGTAATTGTTTTTAGAAAACGTTAAACCATCCCCCCAGCCAGATAATGTGAGACACAGTGAATACAGAGAGCTCAGCATTGATTCCACATACCTGACTATGACCTTTTCCAATCTGAAGTCCCGCGCTGGCTGCCAGTTTGATGTGCGCCGGCTAATCGATTCCTTGCAGCTGTGAGAGAGTACTACAATGTCTTTCACACTGAAACCTCTACCAGGCAACCTGGATTTTACCTGGCTCTTATTGTCACCACTCACTGAATAATGAAACATTTACCCTTTAATTGCTGGCTCCACAAAGAATGATCAGTTTAATTTGCTCTCATTAGAGCCATCCAATCTAATGGGCTAATTAAGGGCTTTAGATGGAACAGCAATCACCAGAGTCTACAACGCCCTTAGGGAGGAATACATCAATGGATCATAAATATTTTACAGCGTCTACCTACATGCAGATTGCAAGGTGCTTCAGTTTGACTTGCATAAGTGCTTTACATGCACCTTTTATGTGGCTTTTGTTGTTAACATAAAATCACTGTAGACTTGACCAGGGTTGCTCTACAGAAGCTCACTAAGTCAGCATATAGGACAAAACAAAAAGCAACGTTTTTCATCGATTAGCCGGATTAATGCGGAAAAATCTTTCCCTTGGTGTGAGGAGAAATTGGTCTGTCAGTGTTTTTTCTCACTGACACAACACACACACACTGATAAAACAAACACTTGATCGATGTAGGTCAGGGGTGATAGCTGGTTTAGAGTTTGGTTTTATTTGATTGGGGAGATGGTAATAGACAGGCAGCTGTGTCATGAATCTATCGCAGTGACCCCGAGGCCAGAGGTTGATGTTTGGCCCGAGGCGATGGGTGTAAGTCCTCCACTGCCACGTTCATGAAGCCCGACCTAAGACCTCTTCAGTCCTGGGGGAGAGAGATTTGTACCTGCAGGGAGACACAGGAAGATGGGTAGAAAATCTTGGACCTGGCTTCAGAATTAAATTTTATTAAGTGCAGCCTCCATTGTGCTGTACTGTGGCTTTCAGCTTGTCAAGTTGAAGGGCAGAAGGCCCAAAGCAGCAATCATTCCATTTCCCTTTTTTTAGCTGTTCTCCCAGCTAATTTGTCATGGCCGACAGTTATCCCTGGATATTAAATTAAGCAGCTGACATTTTGTGTACCCTGCGAATCGACTGTGTCACCTTGAAAGTGTAGATTTGCAACGGATGGCGGCAGCTCCTGTCTGAAACCGTGGTCGACACATGACATTTCTGGGTCACATTGGAAACCAGGCAATGACACCTCTAAAGAGCCAAGAAACAGGGGGAAGAAAGGCGGCATTCCCTTTGTTCCTGTTACACCATTAGTGTTAATGTGTTCCCAGCGTCATGGCCTGTGTGAAAAGCTGAACCCATGTTCACCTGTCATGTTTGTGGGAGACAGATGGGTGGTCTTTCTGAGGATTTATTGATGTATTTTTCTTCAGTTTGTATTTGTGTGTGTTGTGCGGTGTATTTGCAGCCTGCTGTCCCTATTTGATGGTCTGATTTGGGTTCCATTATGTCGCCAGCGGGGGTTCTGTTCAGAGTGGTCACATTGGCACCAACTGCCCTGCGGGTGATCAGAAACCATCTGCAGCAGGCGTATCCTAAACACACTACAGCAGTGAAGGGTGTGGCACGGTCTAAACGGAGCTTACGTGGCTTCTATTGATTTCCACATTTGAGAGCATCTCTATTATTGCTGATCACCGATCAGGGCACAGCAAGCCACTCAAGGCCTTGGGCTACTGGAGCACAGCTGGAGCAGTTGGCTCACTGACAGGCTGCCTGCATTGTGGGCGAGGAGTTATGCTGTTTGTTTAGAGAGACATCACAGTGGTTGAGATTTTACAACTCTGGATGTGTGGCAGAATACTGACACGGGCGGGTTTCCAGCTCCAAGGCCCCTGATACAAAGCAGTTACAAATTACCTTGGCAATTTGATTTCTTGCTGAAAATGACAGATTCAGGATAAGGTAAACAATAGATTTGACAGTCTTTAGTAAGCATTTTGTCTTGGAAGCACTACACACATCTCATAGTACAACCTGGGGAATGAACCTAGATGTAGGATGCAACAGCCTGATCGAACAAGGTTTTTCACATCTGTGGGAGACCATCCTATTATAAGATGCAAGATAAGGAACATTGTACAATTGATTGCATCAGGCAGGATCCTGAATCTTGTTGTCAAATATATCAATAAATCAATACTGAATATTTGAAATGGTGTCAATAGTCATTTTCCACAGTATTGTTACAGCAGTACCAGCTGCACTTTCTCACACTCTCTTCTCTCCGACAGTGGGTTGACACACACACACAAAGCTTTTTTCAAGGTGTACTAGCCAAGAAAAGTTATAACTCATTGTCATGTTATAGCCTTTATATAAATGATACATTTCATCTCCTCAATGTTCAGTAAATTCTTTTAAAAAAGATTTTTTTTTTAAAAACGGTGTAAATTGTACTGCGTATCAACATTTGTTTCGACCAACATTCATCCCGAATGTATAGATACAGTATATCCACCTTTACCATATGCCAACTCAAACTCCTTTTGCACATTGTTAATCTTTGTCAAACAAGTTGTGTGTATCGGCCGATACGATTATACACAAATGAAAACATTGTTATGAATATTACTCCATTTAACAACAATGTTACAGAGTGCTTGCTAATGAAAATAAATACTGACAAGGCAGACAGAGTGAGAATGACACCAAAAACCATGAGCACAGAGGAAGTAAAGACAATAATGAGTAGGATCAAATAAAAAAGGAATCAAAACAATAAATAAAACATATATCAAACTTTTCCAAAAGCTTTCACAAAGAGAAAAGTTTTGAAAAGAGATTTAAAAGAAGCAAGAGACTATTTGACAATTTGGCACAGCGAGTGGAAATATATTCTGTCTTAAGCCTTTTAGGCCCAGATCTTGAATAAGGATAGACAAGTGCAAACACAGACGTGCTCCCAGGGGCTGACGACCCCCCTGGGGTTACAGTGTACTGAAGAGGAGCCTCAGAAGGGGGCAAGGACATATGCTGAGGCATTAATCTGCTAATAGAAAAAGAGCCTCTAACAGCTGGTCTTGCGCCAAACTCCCAATGTTAATCGTGTCAACTTTCTGTTGAGCTGCTCTGACTGTGGGCCTTATTGTGAACAACAGCGCTGTCACTGAGAGAAAATTGTCCATGTTTCATCCTAAGTGTCTCATTAGAGAGAGAGCGCATGCGACTCTGGTGTGCATGAGCTTGTTTGAGCATATGTGTGCAGAGCGTGTTGGTTCCCCACAGCATGTAGCACAGTGTACCAGAGTGAATAACTTTTTTTTTTTTTTGCATCATTTCCCTCTTCCTCTTAAGCGTAAAAACATGAATATTTAAAACTACATCAAACAAGCATTCATGAAATATTAAAATGTTCGAGAACAAGAAAAGCTTTTATCCTCTCCCTTATTCATATGTGTTTTCCAGCCTCTCTCTCGTTGCCTCACACCAACACACACATGTACCGACACACATGCGCGTTAGCACTCCCAGAATTTACCCACGGGTAAGAACGACAAACCTCCCAACTCGATCCGCTCTTCTGTGGTATCAGCACATTGCTGCATTAAATAGAGAAGATGCAGGAAGGTTCAATAATTTAGCCTGGATTGAATTTTTAGGCATTATTAAAAGAAGTCTTGGTGTGTGGATGTCTTGTTGTACATGATGCCAAACAGATGCGTCACATTTCAGGAGGGCCTGCGTTCTGTAAGAAGTTTGCCTTCGGAGGAGTGCATCCTGTTTAGGGAGATGGTTTTTGGCTGAAAGATTAAGCACTAACTTGTAGCGTTCTGTTGTGTATGTAATGCTGTGTGTTGACAGGGCAAAGTTAATCTGTGGAGCCCTCTCTTTTCCTGTAATACTCTCTCTTTCCCCTACCTCTCTCTATCTCCCTCTCTCAATTTCTCTCTGTCTGGCTAAGAGCTAGAGGCTGTGCTAATCACTGTAGCAGCAGCTCTAAGCAGATGTTGCTGTGTTTTTAGAAAAGATCCTGTTAAGCGTGAATTTAAAAAATGTTGTGTAGGGGTAAAATCTCACTCCCCCTTCTCCCATAATGCCTCATGCCACGAGCAAAGCAAACCTGTTGGTGGTATTTCCGCAGCTTTGTCCTCTTCTGCACTATTTGGTGCCTTCCCCACGCTAGTATTCAGCTAAATTCAAGCAGACCTTCTGTTTTATGAGCAGCACTGGTTGAATTGACTTGTTGGATTATGCAGAGGCTGAGGTTATATCATGTGTGTATGTCTTTGTGCAGCCACATGATGTGTTTTGAAGGCAGAGGGAGATTAATGGAAGGAAAAAAAAAATCCTATAAGGCTGTACAGCACATCGATTCTGTCATTTTCGTTGTGGCTCTTACGTTCATGCGTTTGTTCTCGTGCTTGTGTTTGCAGTATTTTTAATGCACTCTCCACACAGTCTCGTCTTTGAGCCTTATGTAGGGCAGGATAGGGTAAAATAAAAGGATTAAAGAAGATGTCAATTTTTGTTTGAAGCGAGCCGTATTTGATTCATCTTTGTTCTCGTCCTCTTTGCCTGGTCGCTTCAGTCAGAGAAGGCAACCAAGATCTCTGGGTGAGCAGTCATATTGTAGGCGAAATCTAATCAAAGGGAGCAGTGCTTTTAAATGTCTTTCGTTCCCCGGGGCGAATCGTTGTGGGCCTCTCCTCTCTCGCCCAGTGCGTCTTGCCCAAACTCCACCGCCACTAGATGCAATTAATATTGAGCGGCTACCCTGGCCTGCACTCCCTTCATATAATAACAGTGTTAGAACAAAGGTTAATGCTTTGAATCTAATCTCTGTCCTCGTCATTTTCAATGGAGTTGTGATGCATGCGAAGGGAGGTAGAAATGTTGAGGGGAGGCAGCAGGTCTGGAGAGAGATCTGTAGTCATTGGGGGGATCGGACAGAAGCAAAATTAATTACTGGTCTCTATAAATTCAATGTCATGTCTCATTTTCTCTAATCCTCCCCGCCTTTTTCACTTCCTAGCGGTGCTAACAGAGAAGCTTGGGAAGACTAATGAAAAGGCCTCTTAGATGCTAATGGCAAATTAGCCTTCGTGTCACTTTTGGAAGCTGTGAGTGGAGTGACTGCCTGTTCACTAAGGAAGTGGCCAGACTGCTGCTGCCCCACACACACAAGCACAAACACACAGAAACACTAGTCTCGGAAAGATTCGGACTCCAAACATGACAGCTTTAATTTTAGACGGATTCTGTTGTTTCTTTGCCTCACACAAAGCATATCCCACATTTTCCCCCGTGCTATGCTGCTGTAATTATGTGTTTCTGACACACGAGCCCAGATATGACTATTCTGAGAGACAGTTTGCTTTCTCTTGGGGGGATTTGGCGGTTTGGATCGTAAGTAATGAGCTGGATCGAGTTCCAACTCTCTTTGCTGCTGTTGTTAGACTGGACCGGAGTCAGGTTTAACAACTCACCAGGATTATTGTCTGATCAGGCCTCAGACACAAACATACTGAGTCACAAACTTGCTTGGATCCAAGTCCAAACAGACATGCTGAAGAAGAAAAAACACCCTTATTGATGGGGCTTTGGATCCAAGAGACAGCGTCTGTTTTAGTTTTCATTCTGAAGAATGTTCCAAAACATTTTAGTCTCTCACAGAAAGATACAGTATGTCAGCAGTTGCAAGCAGTTTATGTCTCAGTTGTACTGAATTATTATGTTCGGAAAAATGTGACTTGGATGACAAATGCAGATAATTTTGTCTGTTTGAAGAGCCATTCACGTATCCAAAACATGACACAAGCACACATCTGATGATAAAATCTGGCAAAAACAGACTCTGGCCAGTTTTGTTTTATAACTGCGTCCTGACAAAGGGAATGCGCAATCTGAAGTATTTATTGGTGTTCTATTGTTGAGCTACACGCCAGCTTGACTACGTAGCTCCCTCTCATTCTCTTTTTTTCTCTCTCTTTACTTTTTTCAAAACACAGCCAAAGAGAAATCCCAGTGCTCTACTGTAGTTGTGTGCCGCTCACTCCCTCAGCAAACAGAGGCAGAAAATACTGAATAGGAAGAAACAATAGTTGCTCCTAAGAAGGCAGCCAGCCAGAGTGTAACATGTGCATTTATGTAAAACTTATAATCCAATTAACAAGTACAGAAACTCCAGTGATCACTCTATTATGGGAATACAAAGGAGAGAGGTGCCATGTGCAGAAAACTGCTCATGTGGAAAAAATGGAAATGGCGTGAAATGAGTGTGTCTGTTAATGTGTTTGTGTAAACCCTACACTGCAGCCCTGATGACTCTGTCTCTTGCTTCTTCTTGTCTACAGGCATACTTCCGACAGGGTGTTGCCCTTCAGTACCTTGGTCGCCATGCCGACGCACTGGCCGCCTTCGCCTCCGGGCTGGCCCAAGACCCCAAGAGTCTGCAGCTGCTGGTGGGCATGGTCGAAGCCGCCATGAAGTCGCCATTACGAGGTAAGAAATGAAAACAGAAATTGGTCGCCTGTCACTGTAACTTCCCAGAGAAAGTCAGAAAATGAACGTGAAGTCTCGGAACGTGACTAAATTTAACAGGAATAAAACTCTTCATAAATGACCATGTTCATTAACATCTCTGCCCAAGTTGCATTGAATGGATTCCACAAAGACAACAACTCCCATAACCCTAAGCTACTTACAGCATCATGAAACATGACTTTTTTTTCATTGTTTTGCCTGAGACAACCCTAGCGGCAGAACAAGCAGAACTACTTTGTGATAGAGTGACAAGCTTGAGCTCAACTCGCCCTACGCGCTCGGGAAGACGACAAAGACAGCGGCTCCTTTCCTTGAGGCTCATTATACTCATATTATTAGCAACATATATACTGTAAGTGAATAATGACCACAAGATGTGTTGGCGTAGTCCTGATAGGTGCTCGCAGCACAGGAATCAGAAAACCTGCACGGTGTAAAAAACAGTCTTTAGTATTTTGTCTCCTCTTTTTTTGTGTCAACGAAAATAAATAGAGATTTTATCAGTTTTAATTATTTAAACTTCATTTTAGTCATTTTTTTGTCTGAAGCATTGCATGTTGATGTTAGTTTTAATTGTTGTCGGTCCTGTCTTTTCATCGTCTTGTAGTAATTGAAATAAAGTGTATGGACATATTTAGTCAGTTTTCATTGACTAACATTGACTAGAAGCTGAATACTTTTGTAAGTGCGTGTTGACAGCGTGTTCATGCGTCTGCGTGTCACAGTCTGTCTGCTTCACCATCTCCGCATGTTTTGTCCTACAACTCCTTGGGAGCCTGTCTCTCAGATAATCCTCACACTCTGCCAGTCAATAAGCGTGTTGGGGTGACTTTACCTGTCAGTTTTCTACCCGTCCGGCAGACGGGCCATCTCTCTATCTGTCCGTCTCTCCGTCTTTGTGACTGACTGTTGGTGTCAAGTGCTTACCTCTGGACTCTGAGGCCTGACGGCTGCAGCCTCAGCATATCTTATTGTCAGTTGGGCTGATCACACGCACAGATATCCCACTATCTTAATGAGCATCCAACACTAATGCCATTGTCTGTGTCTGCCCCTGTGTAAGCCTTTTTCCTACAGCTGAGTGGATTTATAAGTAGCGTATTCAAGCCAAGATTGTTACTAAAATGTGTTCTTTCTGTTATGCATTATTATCTGTTGTAACAGCCAACTGCAGTGACCTGATTGTCCATGAGTAATCAGTGTGGGCCAGCCTAATGAGCCTCAAAACAAACCTGGCAGCAATTTTCCCTCAGATGACCACTGCGGAGGATTTAATATTCTTCAGATCTGACTGCCAACATGGACTGAGTCATCCTGCAGTCTTGCTTTGTCATCAGGTGTTTTCCAAACAGTGCTGACTGTGCCTGTGAATAAATGTGGCCTTGTTTACAATCCAAAATTTACTGAACTGTACAATGAGATCACCAAATCTCTCTGTCTTTGTTCAGTTTTTCTTTGATTGAATACAGCGCTCCTTGGAAGAAACGCAGTAGAAAAGGAATATTGCAAAGAGAACAAAGAAAGGAGAGCTTATCTGAGTCACATTGGGTCTATAAGCCTGTCACTGGAATCAAAACATGAAAGGAGGCCCGAGCATCATGGACCAGAATGGTTCCTCTCAGTAGGGGAAGACCAACATTTAGTCCAAGCCATTTAATCTCTTAATTGTTTACCCTATTTCCCACAGTGCCAGGCAGCCAGCAGAGGACCTAATCCAAGGTGTGTTGAGGAGAGGTAGCTAGGTCAAAGGATTAGGAGCAATGATCCTCTCAGAGGGGCTGCTGGCACAGGGGGACGATAATCAATGTTACGCCAGCAAACAGGGAGGATAATCAGTGTTACTCAGCCAAAGTCCCCTGATAAGTGAAAGGTAGGCGAGCATTGCTTTCTCTCCTTCAAAGAGGAAGAGTGCCACGTTCTTGGCAGATGTATTTATTGGCCACGTAGCTTACTCATCCCAGGATTCAGCTTGTTGATTACCTCAACCTACGGCAGAGGTTTTAGAAAATTTTCTTCAGCACTTTGAGCCACAAATATGGCTTGTCAAGCTACTATTAACTTATACTCAAGTGGTTGTACTGAGCTGATTTTCCACTTGCGCCTTTTCGGTTATAACAACATTGTAATTACCAGGGAATCAAATTAGTTTGTAATGTAGTCAGTTCTTTTTTCTCCTGCCAAGTCCATCACCTAGTCCAGCTTTGTATGTCAGACACGTATCTCAGACTAATTAATGAAAAATACATTCAGAAATGAACTATTTATGGTTGAGTGTGGAGAATGAGCAGCTCTGTAGTCTGGTGGTACGGCAACGGATACTTCTGTATCTTTTGCCAGATGGCAGCAGGGTGAACAGACTGTGGCTGGCATGGGTTTTTATTGTTTTGTATCATTTGGACACAAGGAGGTTTTGTTTTCACCAATGTCTGTTTACTTGTTGAGTGGAGGATGGGTTACAGCCCAGGACAGACCCCATTAACTTTTGGTGTGGTTCCAGATAAAGTGAGAGATTCAGGAGATTTTTCTCACTTTCTTTAACATTGTGCGTTTTATTTTTACATTTCTCAGGGAATGATGCATGGATCTTTATTAAAAAAACAGGCATATTTAGGTGGCTGGCATCTATGAGTGAGTGCACTTTGATGTGGATCCAAATAAAAATCTGGATCTAGCAGATTTAAATATAGGCTTGATCGAATTAAAGAGGACTGTTGGGCCATAGTGGAGGAATACGCTCTACTGAGTGGCTTTCTAGTTTACTCTTATCTAAATTGATTCTGTAATCCCAATTACATGTAATCTGTTACCACCCAATCCTGGTCATTACACTAAAAAAATTGTTATCCTTTGTAAGTACACTTAAATCTCTTATAGCAGTTCTGTAACAAGTACATTATTCCCTTTTGTGCATAAACAAAAAAAAATGTTGCTGCCTTGTTGCCAAAAAAGAGTTGATTGTATCTAGCTGTGTTTGCAGTGTTTACTTATCTTCATCATTTATCTTACCACAGACATCTCGACACACTGTGAGGTTTACAGTCCTCCCAAAGCACCTTTATGTTTGTTTCCTGCCATAAAGCAAAGAGATCCATCTGATGACATCCATACCAAACTGGGAAAGTAAATACATTAGGATAGAGGAACACAGATAATGAACCTTTAGAGAACAATATCAAGGCATATGTCTTCAAGGACACAGTGTGTAGTAATTTCATCAAAGCTTGTTTTGCTTCCACAGTAAATTTAATATTATACGTATAATACCCTAATTCCGAGTGTGTCATATACAATTCAACCCTCTCTCTGCCTGACTCAAACACTCCCACTCCTTCTCGCATAGATCAAGGTTGTTTCTCATTATTCCAGAGCCGAGCAGCTGTTCTGCTCTCTTGCGACTCATACTATATTTCCCACAACACAAAGGGCTTTCACACAAGTGGAAACTAGTGCAGTCTCACCTCCCTTGTCTTACTGTATCCTTCTCTTCCGATGTACCACTTCCGATCACCCTTGCAGTGATTTTTCCTCCAATATCAGCTTTGTCTATCTGTGTCATTGACCGAGCGGTGGGAAATCAGCCTCTCACAGTTTTATCCATTGGAGGCTGTGTTTTAGTATGTATGTAGTCACATGGGCGATATTTTTACTATTCATCTTGTTCCAGTTCTGTCTCTCATTCAGCAGCTCGGGGCCTGAGAGAGTGCAAAGGGTTCATTAGCCGTTAATTATTGGATTGTTTCCTCACATATGGTGACTAAAAAGGGTTTTTTTTCACTTGAAGATCCCTCCAGATAAACCATAGAGGAAATGGTTTCAAAGTGGGGCAGTTATTGACCCAAACTGGATCACTTGCCATTAAAAAGCTTGTCTTTTAACTGGAGGATTTGGAGCCTGTGTTCATTAGCGTCTGTCCTGCTGAGGAGCCTTTGAGCAAAGTGCTTTTGATTCTGAAAACACTTCGAGCACCAGAGGGGCTGCTATGTAATTCACCCTGACTTCTGACCCCCCTTGAGAGGACGAGATTGGGGAGTATTTTTTCGACAGAGATCATTAAAGTATCACACTGTTACTGAAAGAATAATGGTGATTATATTCTATATTTTATAGAATTATATATTTAAATTAGAAGAACAAAAGCAGCGATTACTTGCTCCTCCTAACAAGCACCTGTGTAAGTGTAACTGTTTACATGGTCTCTATAAAGTGGTCCAATAAGATGTGCGTTTATAGGTTCAAAGCATTCAATATGAATATAACTTTTTTCAGTCTCTTCCACTGATTCGATGACATGAGACATTTTTATCCTGATTATAAGTGGAATATTAATGTCCATGTAATTGCTACTGTTGCACTGGGCCACATGTCCCTCACTGAACCCTGCACTTTATTCTGAGATGATTCACAAGTGCTCAAAATCCCAACCACATCTGTACTATTTGCTAAAAACTACATTGCATAACTGTTTAAGGAAAGTATGTATTTGTGACCTGTTTTTAAAAATGTATGTCTTCAGTACAAAGCCACAGAGAGAGTGGGTTGGGAAGACAGACACACATTGCTGGTTTTGGTATTTTCATGGGATTTATTAATAATTACAAAAAATTGAATATCACCAGCCTTATCCTTTTAAAAGTTAAAAAGATTAGCTTAATCTCTTTTGTTTATCTTGACATAACTAGCAGCCGCACCCTCTCTGCTACCATCCCCTAGTAGCAGAGAGGGTGCATGGACAGAGGGGTTGTTTAGTTAAATATGTTAGTCTAGTCTAGTTACACTCATTGATCCTTTATCTGACTGACATTTGTGCAAGTTATAATCTATAGCCTCTACCACTGCTCTGAAACCAACAGAATCAAAAGAGTCAGCTTGCTAGTTCAGGGTGACTGAACCAAACCTTTCCATCTTCCCTTTTCAAATTTAACAAATAACCTACTGGTCATAACTACACACAAACACACAAAACCACGCTGTTTACAGAATTTTATGATAACTGTGATTGGATATGACGCTCATTTTATCCAATGATAATGTTTGGTCGAAGTAGCTTAATAACAAGAATTACATTTAAAGAAAATATGCAGATGGTAGGAACAATAACTCTTTGGTACATTGCAGGTATGTATTTGCAATCACAACTACACTGTTATTACAGTGAGGTGTGGCCCTGGCTCCTCTCTTACATGACACAAGTGGAGAAATGGCTCTCTGTTATGACTCTCTCTCTGTTAGCTGAGTGCATGTCAGTGAGAAAGAGGTTGTAATTCTTCTTCATATCTTGATACGAGGCTCAGTAAACACTTTAGCTTTAGCATTTGACTTTGAGTGTGTGTGTGTGTGCCTATGAATGTGTGTGAGTAACAACACACTGTGATGTTGTCATAACTACCTGTTTATGAATGCAGCAGCTGTGACACCTTTTTAAAAAATGATCCTCGCTGTGTTTGATTTATGACTCAGCTCTTGGTGTCACTCTGAAGGCAATTACAAGCTATGAATGGATATTATATGCACGCACTGTCTCTGTAAGCACGACATTCTGCCAAGTGCTGGAACAGAAGCAATGCTTTTGAAAGAGCATCATCAGTTATGCTTTTGAGTGCTTGTGTGGGGAAGCATCGCATATTGTGTGTGAGTTTGTGTGTCGAGGTGAATTAGTGTCTGTGTGCGTTTCCAAGAACTATTGAGTTTGTTCTGGTATTGTGACTGTATACTAAATGTTTCTCCAAGCAAATGAAAGAAACTGTTTATGAAAGCTTGTGCCTTATGCTAAAATTTAGACTACACACACGGCCTCACATATCCAGTTTGTACCGGCACCGTAACGCCATGCTGTCTTCTGTAAAGCGCTTTGACCTAATTAGTAGCAACTCTGCTCAAAATATTTGCAAATACAGGGCCATGAGAATTAAGAATCCCCTTGATAGGCTCCTATACGTGAATGCAAATATACACCGACACACACAGATTCGTCAATAGACACAAAGACACACACACTTGGGCGTGCCTCCCTTGCCCCCCTTCCTGTTGTTCGATGTTGGTGTCTGCCAGAGGGCTTTGTAATCTGGAGGGGCTGTGGATCCCGAATCCCGGGCGGCCCACCATTGATTTATGTCATTGTGTGCATTTTCAGCCTCTCCAAAGGTCACCTTGTGTGTCTCCTTTGCTCTGCATTCATCTGCTGCTGCTACTGTTGTGCATTAGCTGCATTAGTTTCCCCATCACTCTTCAAACTCTATCTCAAAGCCCATCCAGCCTTCTGCATTCTCTCCAACAACCATATCGACTGACACGAAGGGAAGGCAGAAATATAATTTTGTTGTGAGGTTTGTAAAGACACTTGCCCACAATGCTCTAAACTTGCTCCATTTTTATACCGCGCTGTTGGAAATTGCCTGAGATTACCCCAGTCAGGGTGGAGTGAACAGAGAAACAGCTCATACGTTGACTTATTGTCAAATTGTCAGTGAAAGCCGTCACTCAGCCAAGCTTCAGGCTATGCTTATCCAAGCAGACAATACACAACCGCAACCAGAGAAAAAGGAGAATCTGAATTCAGACAGCAGTCGCGTTTGTCTGGGCCGGTAAACACGTAACACAGTAACTTCAATTAGAGTCAGTTATTATTGTCAGTCACCAGGTCAGCACAAGGTTATGTTTTTGCATATTTTGTTTGGGAGTCTGTTTCTAATCTCTGTCTCACTCATGTCCTTCCACAGAGTCTCTCGAGCCCACCTATCAGCAGCTGCAAAAGATGAAGCTGGACAAAAGTCCCTTTGTGGTGGTGTCTGTGATTGGCCAGGAGCTGCTGACAGCGAGCCACCACACAGCCTCTGTTGTGGTGCTGGAAGCCGCTTTGAAGATCGGCACATGCAGCCTCAAGCTCCGAGGTTCCGTCTTCTCAGCCCTCAGCAGCGCCCACTGGTCCCTGGGCAACACCGAGAAGAGCACTGGCTACATGCAGCAGGACTTGGAGGTGGCCAAGACCTTAGGTAAGAGGCCTGAAGTGGACAAACATAAGGCAAAATAAGCCTGATTATATTTGTTGTTGATTAACCTGTTGATTATATTTTAGATTCATTGTTTAGTCGCTGACATGTCTGAAAGTCAAAATCAAAGAAATATTCGATTTGCGATTATAAAAGCCAGAGAAAAATTGCATCCTGACTAGCCAGTGTTTGGCATTTTTGCTTCATAAATACTTTTAAAGATAATTTTTCCAAAATGTGATCAAAAATGTTGCTGATTAATGCTGAGTCAGTGTCTAAACTACTATATTACCCACTCCCGAAGTAAAATTTAGTGGACAGTCCGCCCTCGCTCTCCCCCTCTCGTCCACTGACATTCACACATGCTCTGCACAGAAACACAGAGAGATGTTCTCCGGTATTAGACCCCTCCTAAATTCACTGATTGTGATGCCACCTCTCCTTTTGACCTGAGGCCTACTTATGGCGTTGTTTCATTCAAGCTTGTAAATGCACCTGGTTGTAGTGGCGACATTCGGTACCATGTTGGTTTGATAATTTCAGTAGACCATCTAACTAATGCCAAGCGTCCTCCACACGCGGCTCTCTTGCTGTTGTGAAAACAGAATCAGGGGTGAAAAAATTGTTTTTTTGTGAGACTTTACCGCCAGTTAAGGTAAACTTTGAAAGCAATGTGTATAGGTGCTAATTTCAGATTTTGCATTTTACATTTTGCATTGCATTTATTAAGCGCCTCCAGGCTACTGACCACTCAAAGCACTTTGTAACACTTGTCACATTCATGACACAACATTTCACTGTAACACAAATCTTTTTTTTAATCCTTCATTTATCACAGTACAACCACTGCCTAATCATATGGCCCCTTTTTGGGGATAAGGGCTTTGCTCAAGGGCACCTCAGCTGTATTAATGACTGAGGGGAGGTCCGGGGATTGAACCAGCTTCCCTCCACTGCCCCATTCACACACGATGCCACATAAAGGCAGAGGCTGCCATGCAAGGTGCTGACCTGCTCATCAGGAGCAATTTAGGGTTCAGTATCTGGCCCAAGGATACTTGGACATGCAGCCAGGGGATCGGGGGATCCAACCACTGACCTTCTCATTAGTGGACAACCCACTCCATCTCCTGAGCCACAGCCACCCGGCACATTGTACCTGCTACACATCAGCATTTTAACACTGTCACTGTGAGTAGCATTTAGCTCAAAGCACCACTGTGCCCAAGTCTAGCCTTAAAGAGCAAGACTCTTAGTTTTGTTCTTGTCTTTCTTGAAGAAAACTCGACACCATTTTACAAAATATTTTCTAAATGTCATGCAGTGAAGGAGTAAATAAAAATAATTGTGTTTACCTGGGACAGCTTTCTTGTCCATTCGTGTTTTTCTCCATTTGAGTGTCTTGCACCAAAAAATCTTTCAATCTGCAAGAAAGTTCCAGGATTTGACCCATTTCTGTGCTCATAAATAGATGTTACTTATTGCGAGTGTGGATACGCTGTGTGGGTGTTAATACAGGGAGTGGAGAGCGGGACAGTGAGGAGAAGAAAAAAGAATTGAGGGAAAAAAATGAAAAGAGAGTGGCACAGACTGGCTCCACTCTTCTCACCCCCACACAGTTTGACACATGACTGGGCAGAGCAGCTGGAGATAAGGAGCTGTGGTTCGCAGGTGGAGCACAGAGACTTGCGCTTTACTTTGGCCCTGTCTGTGGGGCCTCTCTGTCAGGCAGAAATAATAAGGCTTTCCCCTCTCACCCTCTGGAGCATTGAGATCAACACTACCAGCTGTCAGGGAAGCTGCTCTACTGTGGAGAACGTATAACGGCCACTTTCCCTTTTAAGGGTGCAGCAGCATAGATGTGGTTCATCACACTGCTGTTCAACAGTGGCGGTGGGATGATGGGAAATAAACACCAGTTGCTTTGTAATCACAGAGGCTGTACTGTAAATATGCTTTGTCGGCTGTTTTCATTTCCCTTCTTCATGTCTTGGGTTTTTCCTCTTCAGGTGACCAAACAGGGGAATGCCGCGCTCATGGGAATCTGGGCTCGGCATTCTTCTCCAAGGGAAACTACCGTGAAGCGCTGACCAACCATCGCAACCAGCTGGTTCTGGCCATGAAGCTGAAGGACAGAGAGGTAAGAAGCACACGCTCAGTGGGTTTGAAAGCAGTTACAGAAGTCAGAAATTGATAGAGCTGGCTTACTGTCACTGCAGAGGACAATGAATCGAGGTTAAAAAGTTATTTTTTCTCTGAGTCTCTTATCATGTTGTAGGTGTGGGATTGTGCTGTGCCCAGCATTCCTCTGTTCTGGCTGTTTAGAGGGTATCTGAAGGAGGCGTCTGAAGGACACAGAGATGCTGCTGCTCTTTGTCTATTTAAAAACATGGGTGTCAAGTTGGTGGGGAGAACAGATGAAGGTGATGGGGGGAGGAGAGATAGTGAGGCAGTTAAGGAGAAGGCCAATGGGATACGCTCAGCAGCTGGCTCACCTTATTATCAATGCAGAGCATTTATGCAGATATGCAGATGTTTATCTGGTCCATGTAGTGGTAAGTCTGGGGTTTTGTAACATGCGCCTGTTTTGGAATGTAATTTACACAGATTAAGTTGTATGAATATGGGGCAAAGAGAGAAAAAGAACAGTGGGAGGGAAAGAAGAAACATTAAGGAGATGGAGAGAAATTAGCAGACAGACTGATCCGCCTTTCTACTCTTTGGTGCCCTCTCTTCACCTTCACTCTGTCTCCTACTCCTCTCTCTGTGGTCATTGTTGGGGGGGTGACAGGTGCTTGTTCCAACACAATTCCTGTCACACAAGGAGAAGAATGGCCTCCGTTTCCCCTTCATTCCTTATCCTCCCCACCAGGCCCGGCAGGCCTGCTTGTTTGTGTTCCCTGATATCGGGAGACATTAAAACAGTCCAGTCAAACGCAGCACAATGCGCCAGGATGAAGCTAACGGGTGAAGAATGAGGCCAGAGGTCCCTTTGACATCTCTGCCTCCCACAGTTTGAGGATGTGTGCAGAGCAGAAGTATGATTATGAGTCTGCAGACACCGGTGCCAAAAACCTCTGTCTTGTAATGAGGTTAGAGAGAGAGATGGGTGAGAGACATAGATTACGCATGCAAGGTCTTTAGTGTCTGCTCTGAGGTTTTGACTGCTCTGCACATGGTTGGCCTGAGTAGTAATTGTAAAAGTGTATTTGTGTTTTTCTTGTGTTTGTGTATGCGTGCAAGTGTGTGTATACCCACTACTATATCCAATATGCAGACTAAAGCTGCATTTCCACCGAAATCATTTTGGTATAGTACCCCTTGAACCCTGCGTAACCCCTGGTAACTGTGCCTAAATGCGAGATCTGCTGTGTGGTTCCACTGTGGACAGTACCCTTACATTGTAAATGTAGGTGGGGTTGTTGCTGGCCGGCTTCAGGGTAACTGCTTTCACTTTTCCAGCAGTTGGAAATGAACAGCCATTACAAACTGCTATCCTTTTTTCTTTGCTCCGCTTGCATTCATCATCACTTTTCTGCCGCTCACACACATACACAGGTGTAGTTATTTGTTACAACAAGGAAACTAGCTTTACTTTATTCAAGGCTGCAGGCAGCAGGACAGAGACGACTCTGGCTGTTCCGACTGACCAATCAGTGGTCTGCAGTGTTTTAACTCCACCTTTTAGTATCGGATCAGTGTGCCAGGTTGACCACAAAACAGGATGGTACATAACAGTTATTTAGGTATCATCCACAACTTTTGACAATAGAAACGCTTATGGCTGTCAAAAGTATCGACACAATACTTTTTGATATTGTGTGTTTGAAAATATATTATATCCACATTTGATAGTATCAAAAAGTACCAAAGCTATAAAAAAACATTATTTTAATTCAAGCCTCATCCAGTATCAAATAAAACATATTTAAATCCGCTAGATTGAGATTTTTCTTTGGATCTGCATCAAATTTTACTTATTCATAGATAGCAGCCACCTAAATACGCTAGATTTTGTTCATTAACATCCATCCTTTTATCTGGATCTGAACCAAAAGTGAATGGGGTCTATTCTGCGCCGAGACTTATCCTCCATCCAAGTTTCGTGGAAATCCATTCAGTAGTTTTTTGTGTAATCCTGCTGCCAAACCGACCAACAAACAAACGGGCCCCAGCAAAAACATAACCTCATTGTCAGTGGTAATCAGGTTGTCAACTCAAGGCTGCACAGATTACATTTGCAGGTTGTTATTTTTTTTTCCAATTTTGTGTGCCAAGGACTTAATTTTGTTTTGCCGTGGTATTGTGAGAAGTATCGAGTAAAAATTTTTTAAACTAGCGTGTGTAAGTTTAAAATTCTGGTTTCGTCATAACCTCAGCACAGACTGGTACTGTGTGACTCTCCGCTGCACCACATTTTCACTGAGGCCTGCACTGCTCACATGTTGCTTCTTAGAGGAAAATGGACCACTCATGAGTGTCCTGGGGCCCAGTGGAGGTCATTGAACACCACTTATAGTTGCATCATATACAAAACCTCCCGATTGGCCCTGCATGGCCCACCCCACTGCCCGACCCCCCCCCCCCCCCCCCCCTCCCTCCTCTTGTTCCTCTGAAGGCCCCCTAATCAGAGTCATATGTGTGTCACACCACCTGGTCTCCCTCAGAACACACTGGAGCCTGGCGGATAGCTCATTACGGCCGGCCTGTTGTTTTTGTTTCTGATGTGGACGTTTTATCTGGCCTTTCTGAAGCTGAGGTCACTTCCTAGAGGCCGGGGACAGGATGTTGTTTCTGACTGGATTTCCAGTGGTGCGGCCTACAGTCAAGGAGAAGAGAGAGGGACTCAAACTGAATCTGTGCCATCGATCCCAATCCTCAGTGATATATGAATATGTGCCATATGTCAATTGAAACAACTTTAATTAGAGTGCAATGCACTTATTAGAATTTCCTGGAGACTTTAATGAAATCATATACAGTAAGATGTTTGATGTGATAAAAAGGACCTGGTGCAGCATGTGGCTTTGATATGACGTGGGATGTGGCTTTAGATTCTGTTGAGCTTCAGGTTTTGATCATGTGGGTAAAAAGCTTGAAAGATGAAAAAAAGACACATTTAAATGAACTCTGTGAACTTCTTACAGTTTGTGTGTGTGTATGTGTTTGTGTGTGGGCCTCACTTTGTAATCATCTGGTGTTATATTTATACAGGAAAATCCTGTAAAGGCTTATTGCAACTCTTACTCTTATTGTTTTGGCTATCATTCACATCGGTTGTGATGAGATCGTACTCATCAAGTAAAGTGTTGACATCTGGGCATCGCATGATATCACTGGAAGAGAAAATTGTGAGTGATAGCGAGTGATTGAGTTGTAAAATTACCCAAACTGTCTATTGTAAACATTCATTACAGTTAACAGACTGTACCTGTCGTTCTTACCATAGCTGTGCGCACAGGCATTTTTCTTTGCAATGTGAGGTGATTACAACATGGTTTAGATTATCTGAATAATACCAAAATTAGCGCATAATCCTCTAAGTATAGGTGATGCTCTCCTCTTGCCCGGACAATGTTATGACGGTTACTTTTTTATATCGTTAACTTAAGTCACTCTTACAAGCTCAGTGCAGAGTGAATGATATTCAGTAGCTGCTCAAACTGAGACAGATGGAAAACTCTCACATCGACGTCCTTAACTTCATCATCGAAAGGGGGTGGAAATCAACTCTTCTATCACTGCCAGTCGGAGCAGGGGTTGTTTATTACCCATGACTATTGAGAGTCATTTGACTGCAGAATGAATGCTGACTGTACCCTTTCCCACTGAAGACAAGCCACATGTTAGTGGGTGTTAGTGGGTTTTCTGTTCAGTTTGAAAGGGCTACAAGAACTCGGCTTGTTTACAGCCTGTCTGATCATTTGAACACTCGTGTTTTCTTCCAAGTTGGTCGAAGAACCATGTCTCCAGATCTTTGCAATTAAAATGTGTGAGTACAGTGTTATCATAAGTGGTAGAAATGATGGCCAAAGCTCAGAAAACCAGACACATTTGTAATAAACCAGTATGATAATTTTAGGAATGCCTTAAATGTAATATATTTAACCGTTACACGGTTCAGAAAAATCCTAATTTTTTTCAAGGTAATGGCGTGTTTTCATTTGGTCAGTATTTCACAATTTTAACCACACAGCATGAATGAAACTTTAATACATTACCTTGTCCATGAAAATGTCTGACTGAGTCACATCTCAAAGATTGTCATCTGCAGTTTTGGTTGTTTGATAAGAAGACAACAACTCCCACAATCCCCTGCTTCTTTGAATTCTTTGATTGAGAGACCGCTGTCGGCAGAAATGACGTACTGTTAGTTTAAAGGCAGCTGCACGATATAGTGTTATATGTAGACTGTCACAAGTAATAGTACCTTCTGTGTATGTCTGCTAATACCCATGTGTATGTCTCCCGTACCACAACTGATACTAAGTAGTAGTATAACTCAAAGCTCTCGTTTCCCACTTCAGCTACTAGTCTTCTCTATAGGATGAACAGCGGCCTGTGTGTGATGAAGGAGCAGAGAGAGACAAAAAACAGAGATTCCAGATGAGTGTTCTCTATAAATCAAGAGGCAGGACTGTAACTGGGTCCTGTTATATTAGTAAAGGAGACATGCATAGGAGCTCTTTTCATCTTCTAATAACCAGCAACGGAAATCTCATGTTGTGGCTCTTTATGGCATAATGCAGCAGAAAAAGCAGTCCTAGTGTTGGACACTAGCCTGTAACTGACCAGAAGACTCTGTTACATCAATAAATCATCCTGAATCTGACCAGGATACTCATCCATAAAGAAGAAGAAAAAAGAAAACAAAACAGAAAAGATGGCCGAGCTGGGGAAAGGCTCAAAGAGTGAGTGCTCTGTCATCCGCGACTGGGACTGGGAGCTGCGGTCCAAACCAGTGAGGTCATCATAGGCTAGCGTGAAGTTAGTGTTTTTCTTGAGCTCGCTGGAAATATTCTTAGCAGATTTTCAGCTGTCATATATACTGCAGATAGAACATAAACACACTCCCTAGTCTTTCTAGCTGTGTGTGTCTTTTCCAACTTCTGTTGTTGTCCCAGTTTCCACACCTGGCTTTATCCAAGGCCTGCCAGTAACCATCTTTAACAAAGGCCTTCTCTGTCATTGTGAAACAAAGCTGTTAAACTAGGTCTTTCCTCTCCAAGCTCCCTCTCTCGTCCCCCCTGTTTGTCTGTGACGTTCTCATCTTAAATAGTAGGTTTAACTAGAAGGAGGTAACCCCTAATTTCGGGTGTGAGTATTTAGGAGAAACTGAGGCGGGCTGGCAGTGGTGCACTCTGTAATTATGTCTTGTGTGATGTTGAAAAGAGTCTCCGCTGCTGACTCCCCCAACCCCAAGCTGAAATGGAAATCACGATCAGGGAAAAGTAAAAAGGATAAAAACAATGTTTTTTTCCATAGTCTCTGCAGTTCTGCTCTGCCTCCTACCACCATTCTCTCTCTTATTTTTTTTTTAACTCTGCCTTTGTTTATCTATGCTCTTTCTCGCACTCGCTCCATCTGCCGAAAGGAATTTACCCAAAGTTTGCCCCTCACTCTGAAAGTGACACGGACTATTTCATCATGGGTGTTTATCTTACAGCTAGTTCGGGCTGTATGGATCCTGCAGGACCCTTGTTGGTATAATGAGGCTGAGGGCTGAGAGATGAGCCTCAAAATAAAGGGTGAGGAGGAGGGCCAAGTGTGGGTGTTCCTCTTGTCAGAGTTAGGGTTTGTCAGTGTTTGTCAGCACTCTCGCAGAGGAGGGGATCATTAAGGAGTCATTAGGGGATGGACGTGTGCCTCCACCGCCTTTCTTGGGGCCCACTCTAATAGAGGATAGCAGAGGGGGGAACTTAGTACCCCTGTCTCTTTTCTTTAGCCTCCACTGCTTTACTGATTAAGAAGGATTTGGGGATGATTAGAGGGGCTAATTTAGTTGAAGTACAGGGTGGGGAGAGGAGAATGGTGTCAGACTTAATGAAAGACAACACTCACTGAGCACACTTCATAGGGCCAGGTAGTTTGTGAGTGCACTCAGCTGTTGATATTACTTTTCCAGTTAAACCACTATGAGCAGTACTACCACATACAGAAGTACCTGCTTCCTCACCTCCTGCAGGGCCAGACTGAGGCACAGAGCTGGCCATGGTGCAGCGGCTCTAACAGCATGTCCAGCCCACTGTGCCTTAATGACACACAGGCTCTCCTCGGCCCAGTGGTTTAGAACTGCTCTACAGCAGCTCGCTTAGCCATGAATCATGAGAAATGGACGGCAAGCTTCGGCCAATGGGCCATGACCAGAACTGGGAAGCGAGGATGTGTGTGTGTGTGTGTGTGTGTGTGTGTCTGTGTCTGTGTGTGTATGTGTGTGTATATATTAATGGGAGTGCACATCTGTGATCCGATATTCCAATGTCATGTGAATGTTTCATGTTCATGTTTGTCTTGGAACATTTCAGTGTGTTTGCTCAGAAATATTAACATTTCTCAGAAGGACATAGGATTGTAAAATGTATTTGTGTGTAAAATGGGAGATGTTTTTTTCACCTTAAAGGTTTGTTTGAACTGCTTTTGATTTATTGCTGTTGCAGCACATACACATCATTTTAAGAAAACGGCAGATGTGCTTGTGTGTGGGGTTGAAAATTAATGGTGATCATGTCATATAGCCTACTTTAGCTCTAAGGTATTGAACTATTGAAGAAAAATATAAGAGATAATCTTTGCAGTTTCATAAAGCGTTAATCAACTTTCTTTTGCAACAACCATCTGAGACAACCCTTTTATGCAACATCTCCTCATTAAAATATCAGCATATATTCAGCATTTTTCATCAGATTGCAGATGAAATAAACTTATTTTAAAAAATGTGCTACCTTAGCTCCGATGCAACACCCTCTTGCACAATAATATCTGATTGGTAACACAATTAATAGCCTATAAACAATGAATAATCTGAATCTGCTAATTCAGCCAAATTTAGCAATGTTTTGACCTATGATGGGTAAGTATATACATAAATTACTTAAATTATTCAATGTAATTACACAAACCTTATAGTTTCCAGAATACCATAATTGTACATGTTTGTGTGGTATAAAACACTTAAATAATGTAAAAACATCAAATTTATTTGTATTGAACCATGTTTTGTTGGCAACCAGCGCATCTTAAAAACACTACTTAAAATATATTCATCATCCTTTCTCTCCGTCCTGTATGAATTTATAAAAAAATAAATAAAAATAAATTAGCAATGGCTTTAAGACAGGTCGTTCACAACCAACAAATCACAAATATATTACCTCTTCTGTGAAGACTTCTCCCTGAGTCACATCCGATTTTCATCTGCGATGGTGGTTGCATGATCTCACTCTACTTCACAAGATCATCAAACCATGTCTTTTATTTTCATTGTTTTGATTGAGAGACCCCTAGTGGCAGAATTACATTCTCTGCATTAAAGGGTCATTCTAACTACTACTACTACTAATAATAATAATGTATACTTTGAAACCATGATAGTTACCCTACTGTGAAAATCTCTCTCTCTTACTATTGCATGTGTGTGCATGTGAGTGACATAAAGCATGTGTGAATGTGTGTGAACGTCTAACTGATGCCTCCAGCTATGATTTGTGCTTGTACAGGGTGCAGTGTAATGGTGTATGTACTGACTTACTGTGCCCCCCAACATACCGTTGACCCAGAACATGCAGCTCTTTGTGTGCATGCACAGCCAAATCAAGGTTTATCAACATGCACTTCCCGTGCGTGTGTATGCACACATATTCAAACGTGTGTGCGCGCTGTGCATTTGCTGCATTCGAGGTGACGCAGCTTTGTGTCTCCCCCAGTGGAGCATTTGGAAGGCTGTCAGAGAGACGAATGACTGCCGTTATATCGACTACTGCTCTCTGCCTCTCAGCTCCGTCCTCTCTCTCTCCTTCCTTAGTGCCCCATGCTCCATTTCTCCTTCCCTCCGCCCTTCCACTTCACCTCCGCTTCCTTTCTTTACTTCTCTTCCATCTTGCCCCTTCCCCACACCTCCTCATCCCCCCTCTTAATCTCATTTTTCTCCCCTTTCCTCCTGTTTGTCTTATCCGTTCTCCATTTTATAGAATCTCAAACCATGTCACCGTATTATGTGGGAGAGTGGCCTTTAGAAGGAGCAGACACAATCCACTTTTAAAGGATTCTCTGCCATGAGGGGCTTGGATTTTCAAATTGGCTCTACAAAGCTGAATGCTGTATGGACTTACTGATTAAAGTGTCAATACACAAACATCACAAGCCCCACTGCTAATGCTACTCTAACAAGACCTTAATCTAAACACTGCAGTGACCTGTGTAGATTGAACGGCTCACAGTCGGGAAGTTGAGTAATTTGTCTTGAATATTACACCTTGTCTATCTTTTGCTCCCTTGCCGCTCCAATCAAGGGCAATACAGAGGGACAGATTAGATCACAAATAAACAGTGACATGGTCACAGGAGACTCCCTCGCTCTCTGATACGCTGTTGTGGTGCACAATATGATTATAGATGACAACCAGCCGACACGTAAATAGTACTCATCAGAGGGAGGAGGGATTCCAGCGGGCTCTTTGGGGTTTCCACTGCACCACAGGACACCCGAGTATGCTATAGAGCTTTTAATCATTAGGAAAATCAAACGTCCGATCATTAATCTTAGCAGAGGGGCTTGATGTCACACGGCGAGGGGGATGAAGACGGAATGTGCCAACTCATCTTCCCTAGATAATGGCTGACGATAAGGGATGGAGCCCGATTAAAGGCGTCAGCCAGCGGAACGTTAGTTCACGTGGCTTTGATTGAAACGGATTGCGTGTCTGTGCAGCCAACTGAAGCACTCCCAATGTTTTGAGTGGTCCCATTATAGTTCTCACTATCAAGAGAGGCTGCAAGTGGCCCAAAGAGGCTGGCTAATGTTTTGGCTTGCAACCTGCATGATTAATTCATTATCTCATCTCATCAGGGTGATCCTCATTGCTGACTTGGTGATTCATTTTCACGCATACTCTGATTCCTGCCATCAGGGCATCTAGGTGTTATTCACTGGTGACTAAAAATGCATCAGACTCCAGACTTGGAGTGGACCTCCCGGTTAAACCTGGCACTCCCTCCTCTTCCTCCCCTCCGGCCTCTGTCCAGCACAGCCTTCATCCACGCTGGCCAGAGAGCCATTTAAAGCTCTGGAACTGCATCCCTTTCTCCAGTCCGATCGATAGTGGAGCTGTCAGCAAGACGAATGGAGGCTTTAGGAAGTCCATTTTAATGAAGGAGAAGGGGCGAGGGAAAGAGAGGTACTTGGAAAAAGGGGGGTTAGAAGGAGAGAGGGAGAGCCAGTGAAGGTGGTTACGAAGGAAAAAGGGGAGAAAAAAGGAAAGAGAGAGGCAGAGAAAGAATGTGTGTATGTGTTTATTGAACGTGTGTGTAGAATTATGTGTGTGCTGTGTAACACTGTCTCCAGTGACAGGGGTTGGGGAGGGGTGGACTGGGTTGATTTAGCTACAGTAAGACCTATTTCTAGCTCAGCAGTGTGAAATGGCTGCTTAGCTACAGTAACTTGTAAAGCACACCCCAACACAGAAACCTATATTAGTGGACTGAGGGGATTTCATCTGGCCGGCACACCAACACCACATCAAGTCCTCTGGCTCATGAATCATGTCAGCAGCTCTGTGGTAAAAAGATATTGTTGTGACAGGGGAGAGCTACAAATCCAAGGCAACTCCCTCCACAACTGCCCTCAACCAGCACACTGGCTCGCGTCAAAAGATTTGTGTACATCTGCATTCAGAAGCTGTCCTCTGCCGCAGACACTTAATTTTGTTGATGTTGTAGTTTTGTTTTCAGCCTGTTTAATAGGCACTCTGAGCTGATACCCTTTCCTTTATGTCAATATGTGGAAAAGGCTGCATGCTAATTGGTGATTAGGAGCTGAGGTCAGAGGTTAGGCACAGCCGGTGGTGTAGACCAACAATATCCTCCAGGCAATGGCCCAGCAGAACCCTGTTTTCACTCATTGGAGCAATTACTAGACCTGATTATTAGTCAGAGTGCCTGCAGGAACGATTGTCGATTTATGCATGTGGCCAAACACCTACTCTAGTCAGTCAGAGCTCTACCCATCAAGAGTGCTCATTAGGGCTAGGTGGTCCGGCCAAAAAATAACATCATAATCTATAACTATCATTATCCAAGATCTAAAAACTATCTGCCGACTTGAAATAGCCTTTGAATTCTTTCAAATTGCCCCATTAAGACACAATTTTGCATTTAAGATAGTTCTTTTGTGGCACAAGCTCCTCATCCACCATGTTGCTAGCTATAACTCACCTTTCTTTATTTACATGACGTCACCCAAGGAAGAGCCACATGAGATTTTATTTTGAGAATTTGTCCAATCAGAATAGCCATCTACTTGGCTAAATCTATAAGTCTATTAGTATGTTCACATAATATTGATCTGCTAGTTAGTGAGCTTGTCCTGTTTTAAGGAGCAACTCAATGTAGTACTGTGTCACCTGAGCTATTGACCATTGTGCTAGCTTTCTCTACCTTAAAGGAATGTATGAATGCATGCTAACCAGCTATCTCTGGCCCATCCTAGCCACAGCTCCTGGGCTAGCAGTGTAAACACCAACACACCCCCAGTACTCTGAGCCCCCCCACACTGGACTGCTTAAGTAACTAAAGTTAGCTACAGTTAGCAGCAGTTAGTTACTCTAGTGATGTGCTGGCCCCTGTTTGTTTTGAGTATACATTTAACAAGAGGCCAGTTCTCACGTATTGCACCATAAACATTTCTGCATTAAAACATCTAAAAAGGACCAGACCACTGTTATATATTTTGTTTGGTTGTGTACTTAAATTATCATATATGTTTCCAACAATTCGTCTTTTTAATCAAAGTAAGGGTCCGTTTCATTTGGCTGCCTGTTGCTCTTACTTCCAGGAAAACATTAAATGATTCGTCAGAGAGTGAGGAAGAGGTCTTATGTTGTCATCGTTTATTGATTGAGAGACCTCTAGTGGCAACAATCACATACTGGGAAATTTAAATAGGTCAATCAGCAATGTGTGTGTATCAATCTTCAGATGATCTTAGAATGTATATGCACTTCTTTGGCTTTGTGTGCTGGTTCCTGTTACCAGTACGTGAGATGTTTACATTACAAACACTCAGCACAATGACAAAGAAAGGAGGTACAGCAAGTTCATTCTCATAGTGCAGTAAATTATGTTCTTCCAGCCCTTTCTCCAGGATGCATTGTAAAGAAATGCCCCTCCTCCATCTGTGCTCTCCCTTCCTCAGATCTTTAAAGACCAAACTCAAAGATAGGAACCAGATTAGTCCTCAGCGCTCGCCCATCTGTAAAATAGAGACGAGCTTGTCCTCAGAGATAAGGTGAAATTCAGATGGCGCGCTGGAGTTTCGAACAAGTCTGTGTGTGCTTTTGGGGAATGGATTCTGTATTACGAGGGAACAAGGGGTCTCCCAGGGAAAGAGAGGTCAGCGCAGATACAAGCGTTTGATGTTTGCATTATATATAACTGCGGCACACAGTGGGATGTTGGAGACGGCATTTTTGCAGGGTGAGGAAATGGTCTTCTGCAAGACTCCCTGACATCACGCCAAAGATGAGATTATAGCTCCTCAGTTTGGCTCGGCTCAAGTATCCTAACATCGCCTATACACTGAGACTTGCTCTCTTTCTCTTTCTCACTCTGTCTCTCTCCATCTTTAGCTTTTGTCCTGGTTACAGCAGTGTCAGCATTCTTGTCCCTGTGGCACAGTATCCAGACCTTCCCCACTCTCTCTTGGACGGCAGCCCTGTGTCTGTATGAGGAGGTGGAATGTGTCTTTGTGGAAAGCGCTAAGAGAAAGCAATAAAATGGAGAGAAAATACGAGGCCCCAAGTGAGTGAAATGAAAGTACTCCATCTTAGGAGGGGACGGAGGCCTACGGGTTCTGCTTATACTTGACCTTGCAGCACACACAGTATGGTCCCTAAATAACAGTCGACACAGGCCTGAGCTGGCTACACATCAACGTCAGAAAAGGCTCCAGAACGTGCTGTCTTAAATCGAGAAGGGACCAAGTAGAATCAAGGTTGTAAAATATTCAGTAGAGGGCCCAGAGGTAAAGACTGCTCTGCTTTTTTATTGTAGCCAGACTCAATTTTGAAAAGTTAGTAGCTAATGTGGGCGCTTGTCAGCAGATTTAATTGCGGCCATTGGTTTTTGCTTGTGGCAAGGTGTGGCCATCTCAGGTTAGAAGTATGTGGTTCTTTGTTGTTGTGATTAATGCTTCATAACAAATCCAAATGCTGTGCTCATTTCATGAAATGAATTGAAGGTTCTCTGGTACAGGATATAAATCCTCCACACCAGACTCTACGACTCAAAACAAACAAACCTTACAACAAATTAAGAAATTACCACAATATACATCACAATATTTCCATGAATAATTACAAATTTGCTTTATAATTATACAAAATATCCTTTCTTGACAAGAATTGATTTTCTTTTAAAAGAGTTGACGGACACCATTAACACCACATCACACCATTATGTGATGTGGTGTTGGTGTTGGTGTTATGTGACATCCATCACGTTAAATCAGATGTTGTGATGTCAACAACCAAAATTATGTTTTGAGATAGCAGTTCTACAGAAGGGTGACAAACAAAAAGGACAACAAAAAAGTTTCATGTTTCTAAACGTTTCACCTGTCTGTCAGTAGACTTGGCATCCTAAGTAACCTGACTAATCCAATAAAACAATCGCTAGACAAGAGACTTTTTATGAAAATTATGAAGTTACTATTTCAAGCAATTTCAACTTTGACTTAATCCAAAATGTTTTCTGCCACTGCAGGTTAAGTTTTCATATCCTATCAGTGGTTGAGGATGAGCTGTTATCGCTGGGCTTATTCAGTTATCAGTTCTTTGTCACCATCCTCGTCCATTTCCTCTATCTCTTCCTCAGGGACGACTGTTTCAATCAAAACTTAAGTTTCTGTAACACTTTTTGATCTTTTGAAGTTCATTGGCTTCATACTTTCTAGCTAACTCTAGCTCAGAGCTCAAAGTGTGTTTTGGTCCATTCTCTCTCAACTTTTTTGTGGAGCCTGGAGCACCTTTTCTGCTATGAGTTGATCAGAGGTTCTTCTTTATGTTTTGTGATTGGACTGCCTTGGTGCAACGCAGTTATGCTGTTATCATCATTGTTGTTGTGTGAAAAAAGTAGCGACTGCTTGGGCTGAATTTTTATTTCCCACACATTCTCCTAATTACATTTTACAATTCACATCACACATATCTATTGCCCTAATGCTCACCCCCCCTCCCAGTATCTAAGAATACCTACGGTGGCTGCTACAGTAAAAACATGAAAAATGCAAAAGTCCCTCTCTAGAGCCAGTGTTTGATTTGTCTGTTCATGGTTCATGTTCAAAAGAGGACCCGCTCCCTCTGTAGATATAAAACAACAACGCAATGGTTAGTTTCTGTAATGCAAACATTATGAATAATTATGAATACTGTATTGTCTGTATATGTCTGCCAATAAATCATCCTAAATTTTACACACTGGACCTTTAACTCAAAATAAAAGTGTGTCTCCCTGTTTTTTACCTGAACAACATGCAGAGGAGGTGGTGGTGCTTTTTTTTCCTTTTTATCGCTGACTAGTGCCTGCAGTCTTCCTCTTACTCTGCATAAAACCCCAACTACCTCCAGAAATAAGATATGTTGCTCAAAAGAGAGATCCCAGGCTTACAAAAAGTGCACATTCTTTACTGCTGCTCATAAAGCCAATTGCTATGAGTGCATGGTGATAATTGAAGATGACTCACATGAGCATATAAACATGGTGGTGAAGTGGATTTGGGCTGTTTTTAATGTTATCAGGACCGTAAGACGACACTGTTTGAGAGATTTTAGTAAGTAAATACAATTTAGAATCTAAAAATGAGGAAGCAAAAACATAATTTTGAGAAGTAAAGTGGACACATCTTTTATCCTTGACTCTAGAAGTGATTCTTCGTTTAATAATTTTCCTGCAAAATGACCAACATTGGCTGTTTTACAGTGTTTGGTATCAGATTTGCTTCTACCGACCGTATACAGCTGCTTGGGTGTATTATGCTTTGTGATTGTGCTGATGAAGAGAGTGTTTGCCGTGGTCGTGTGTGTGTAATGAGTTGGGCATCTGTGAATATGTGCATGGGCACGTTTTTGACTTCATCGCCATTCAGAGAGGCTTAGCGTGATTAGCGTAGTGTGATCCTCTGAAGAGTTAATGATGAGAGAAGCAGTAGCTCCACAGAGGCCAATCACACAGCAGCCTCTGACAGCATGTGGAGGCTTATCTTACTCTACGTGTATTGTCCATGTCTGTGTGTGTGTGTGTGTGTGTGTGTGTGTGTGTCTGTGCGCGCGTGCCTGTGTGTGCACTGCATGGGTTTTAATGTGTGGGAACATATATGATGGGATTTCAGCTATCATTTCTCACATGACAGTGTTTGTTATCATCTCCCCTGAACACCATTAGAATATGCATGATTTCTTTGTCGGGATGTTTGACATTTGGGGGTTTATGGACATACAAAGCAGAATTTATAATCATATAGCTTCATTATGCTGGTGTCAGACATGGATCCAGCTCAGGAGGGGCTCTTGGTACCTCCGGGTGTAGTTCGGGGCTACACAGCACACTGAAAGGCTGAGGGCAGTTTCCCCCTCCCCAAACTCCAGGGGACTGACTGACAGGCTTAATGACACTGTCGGGGTTACAGCACGTCTCCGACTCATTTTCGAATGTGATTGAAGTTCGCAGTGGGTAGCTTTTCATCAGTGTTGAGCAGACAAAAGGGACCTTTTCCGTGTTGTCTTTGTATGTGTGTGCAGTTTGTGTGTTTGCACATTTATGCCTGCAGTTCTGAGGAGATGCACAAGAGAGAAATCGCTTTATGCTTATTATCCGGCCTGTGTTGGAATCTCACATTCTCAGAGATGATGAGATTGGTATGGGCTTGTCTCTGGTGTGTACTCTGCTTGTTTATTGCACACCATATGTATACACTGATGGACTTGCAGGCAGAAACTGCACAGATAGGAATCTTTGTCTGGGTCAGTGTGTCATTAAACCAGGTTGCCTTTGTGTAGTACCCAAATCTACAGGAAGACTTATTACTATGAGTACAGAGTAGAGATGTTTCGGTACCATTTTTTCCTTCCCGATACCTGGGCTTTGGGTACCGATGTGATACCAGTGCGTGTTTAAAAAAATACAAAATAAATAAATAGAAGAAGATTTTAGTTTTCCTTTTAACAACTGTATATACTACTAAGCCTGTATGAATGTTATATGATTGCTATCATTGTTGTATTGCCTGGCTCAGGTAAAACCTTGCAGAGATTGATTGCTGTACAATATTATTTTATTATGTGTTTTGACAGTCAGTCATAACTGAAAAAGAACAAATAAAGAAATCTTGGAATAAATAACAATTCCCAAAAAAACAGAAAAGAAAAAGATCATGTTTTGGCTTAGAATACCTGTGAATACAGGTATTCTGGAGGTATTCTGGAGATGTCCCCAGGTCTCATCAAAAACACCCAGTATTGTAGCCACGAACATAGCTTGAGATGTACTGACTTTTTGTTAAAAATTCAAGTTATTCTCGCCACAAACATGGCTGGAAATTGTCCCAACGTCTACTTAAAAATATCCAGTGGTGTCGTGCTTACAAATGTTGAAACGCAGTCTTGAACTGCGGTCACTGGCTTGGCAGCCTTCTATATAAACATTTTATCCTGCCAACTAGGCTGTAGTTTGTCATGTTTTTAAGAATTTCACCATCTGACTAATGGCTTTCAAACCTTTTGCCAGGGGAGTGCCTTGGATCTTCTGTGTTCCCCAGCAAAGAGCACCTTCCTCACATTTTGTTTGAACTTCTGAGTACTGACTCTTTCTTTCTGTTATGTAAAGAGTGAATTCTTATTTAGTCTCTAAAGTCTGTTTGTCCATTGGCTGTACTGCTCAGTGGACGCTTGCTAGTCTCTGGTTACAGTCCACCTCAGTTTAGGCCTGAGCCATTCATGGCTGCAGATGTGGGATGAGTCATGTAATAGTTGTTGGTGTTGGCTCAGCTGTACCTCTAGCCCCCTCCTCCTTCTCACTCTTTCTTTCTCATTTCCGCCCCTTTCCTCGCTCCCCTTTTTCTCAGGTCCTCTCAACCAGCCCACTCGCCTCTGTTAAGCAGCAGTTAGGCACATGTTATGGCTGTGAAGTCTGCGTCCTGTCACTTAATGGCAGCACAAAACGTGGCCTGTGATTGCTCCATCACTCCGGTGTGAAGAGGCCAATCCAACACAGACAGAAATCCACTTTGTCCAAAGCCACAGTGGTGTTTTTCCTATCATTCTCACGCTTGACTGTTGGGAGTAGAATTCGATTTGTGCTTATGTGTCTGCTCTGAGTCAGCTGACACTCTTCAGCTCTTGCTCAGCATACAAAGTTTCCCCCACCTTGAGCACCTTCTTTTAGCTTCAGCTTGTCCTCAGTGGGGAGAGTTTAGCAGGGCCAAATATTCCTCCTACGCTGGCAAATCTCCCTTCTTACATTGCGTGACCTGAACACAACAGGCATTCCAGAAAAATCAGGCCTTCAAATTCCAATACAGTCCCTGCAGAGTGTTTGGTAAACATATTCGCCTCTCTGCTCTCTGTCTCTTTCTAGCTCTACCTCCTTATTCCTTGAGCATTTATTTTCCCTCCATTAGGATGTGTTGCTCTTTTTTCCTTTGGTAAAGTAGCAGAGACAGATGTGTGTTTGTGTGTTTTTTGTGGGCACAGGGATGGTTGTAAGTGCAGAAAGCGGCTCTAAGCAACATCTCGGATGGCTCGGCTGAGATGCCAACTTAATTTGTGGCTGAAGGGCTGTAACAAAACCCAATCACCCTTTCACTGTGGCTTCTATTCCGCCAGAGGTGAGAGATACAATCAGGGCCCCTGCTAGCAACTATTTACCCTCCCTGTCAATCAGAGTCCCGCGGCGTGCGCTCACAGCTGGAGGCATCACTGGCAGGTGGCCCAGCTTTACCCGGAAAACAAGCCTTAAAAGCAACGATTATTTCCTGATCGTCCCTTCCTGTCTCATCCGCACACTACAACTTCGCCCGTCCTTGATCTCTCATCCGCTATCATCTTTATCTTTCTGTCTGTCTGGTTCTCGGTTGTCCATATTACCTGAAATTAACGGCATCAGTGGAGCTCCTTTGTGCTCTCCTGGGAAATATTGGAATTAAGGAAACTAATTAGGAAATTTTGGTTTTGATCCTCCTGCCTTTACACACCCACACACCTCACGCACACACACATTCAGAGTAGGGACACAGTCCCCCCAGGAGGTAGATGTGTCTTGCATGGGACATGGAAAGGAATGTTCCTGGGATTTGGTTTCCATCATGCTGCACTAAGGGAGCTTACCGTCCTCATGGTTCTAAATCTTTGTCACAGTGGGAGGTAGTGTGTGCACACGTGTTTTTGTGCATGTGTGTGTACGTGCGCATACGTGCATAATATGTTCATGGATGTAATAATACAGCCCAGTAGTGAGATCCTCTTTTGAGTCTTTATCAGTCGTACCAGTTCTGTCCGCCTGGGGCTAAAACGAAGGATCCAGTGGTGCTGAAAGCATGGGGTCAGTCTGGTGTAGCTTGGAGGAGCCACAGTCTATGGAGCAGTGAGGTGCAGAGCTGCTTTGGAGGGACAGCCCGGTTTTTTGATACCACCAAGTGCTGGTGTTGATGCTGTGTTCTGCAGGCTGCCCAGGCCACAGTAGCCACCCTCACCAGGCTTGTAATTACATTTGGGATAGAAAAGCACAGAGGGAGGAAAGGATTTAAATGGTTTGTGTGCTGGGCTGGAGGTAGAACGAGGTTCTGTCTGTCTCGCAGCTGCATGTCACTGCAAATTTATTTGGCCAGCACTTCACAGCATGATGACTAGAGTCAGTAGAAGTCTTGATTGAGCTGGCTATTTAACTTACAGGTGACAGATGGGAGGTTATTTCGATTTTGGTTGTTTTTTTGTTATAGATGTTGATGGACTAAATAGAAGTAAACATTGATCTACCCTCGGGTTACACAATACATTTGGTAACCCTTGATTTGTCAGCAGGGCTGTCTCTTGAATTTACCCATCATGTGGGAAATATTTTGACATTTCTGTTCCTTATTTGATCAACTTTCATTAGTAAGTAATATATTAATAAGTCTGGCTGCTCTGCTCAAAAGTGAAACTAGTTCTCTGGCCCACTGGGGGGCAGAGGAAGAGGCTGAAAACACAACATCAGACATATGTGTTAGCAAACTGTTCCCTATAGTCACTGTTCTAGACACAGAGCAAAAATAGCATTAATTTGGAGTCATGTGTCTGGCTACCCGGCAAATTTAAGCCCAATATTCACTCTCCTTTTGGCTCCGTTATGGTCACCACCAACTCCTGAGAAAAAAATTTTATGTTCAGACTACTAGATGTTCCACTTTCTTCAGCATCTTGTTAAAAACATTATTGTTCCTTCTGGGCAGGCACTGTACGGTGAGTTAAACCAAAACAGTGAGCTATAACCAGCTAGTAAGCTTTGGTTCTTTGCGAGTTTGTCAGTCACTCCTTCCACACACAGTGATTTGGCATGTTGTTAATTGAGTGGAAACCGCTTATAGTGATCATGGTTACAGTGATCAACCGGTAAGGAAAAGGCAAGAAGCTAGGGGCAGAATAATTTCTATACAAACGCTGTTTAAATAATTTGCTTATGGTAATCAAGTTGTCTGCAACAGTGTTCAGTTTGTCCAATCACCTGCCAAGTATTTCTTGAAAGTGGCTACCCTTTTCCAAACAATTTCTAGCAGCACCTTTCCAGATGGTTTAAGCGTAGCTCCTATTCACATTGATCTGCTTTATATTCACATTCATTTTGTGAAGCTCACCTTAACATATCACAAAGGAAAACACACTTTAAAACAAAGAAATTGAAAGCAGCCATGCATCCTTCTATTTCACAGAAATCTGATTTGGTCTAAACCCATTAGGCATGAGTTACTTGCTGCTGCAGATGGATTAGAGGAGAGCGGCACAAAAGCTCTGTCTCCCCTCCCAAAGAGTACGGTCAGGTGCTGAGAGTCTGGACATTTGGTTGTCACTCTTCATTTCTTTCATTGTGTAAGGCTGCTCCAGGCAACAGCTCTGGTCAGCTCGTATTGATCTGGGTCCTCAGTCCTTAACCTGTGTTCTCTTATCTCTCCTCTCCTCTCCTCTCCTCTCCTCTCCTCTCCCCTCTTTTTGTGTACCACTAAAAAGGGTTGGACCATGTAGTTCTATATGTCAAGCCTGATTTGTCCAGCTGTGTGGGCTGACAGGGACAGCGCCTCCCATCCCTGGGCCTCCAAAACGCCCTTGAATAACCCTGGACTCCTGCGTCCTTGGATTGACTGCCTGGCTTCCTGCTGAATGCTCTCAGATGCAAGTGGGGGCCTGCGAGCTATGCTATATTTGGCACTGTGTCCTCAGATCCAGCGGGAAGCCATAACAACGGCAAATTAGCTTATAATGGATAGACTTTGAAAATGGCGTTGTATCAGATGTTGCTTCCCGTTTAATCTATTTTAGATAGAACCTTTATTTAAACATTTTGAGAGTCGTACTGTGTTGCTTGTCCTAGGGCTTGGCGGTATATCAACGTTTTTAACCGTATATTGATGTATTTTCAAAAAAGATGAGAAGAGGCAATACTGTTTATATTGATATCGTTTGATGTAGCGTTAGAGTGCATAACCCATTTCTTTTCTAAAAGCCGTGCCAGTGTTTGTATGTCTCTTCTTCAACACTCTCTGCACTTTCCCGCCCCTAGTCGTTCACAAGTTCTCCAGCAGCATGGAGGGAGAGACAGCGACTGTCTAGACTTCTGAAGAAGACCTGAGCCGTGTTCGCATATAAACTCAAGACTCTTTAAGACAGGTCCGACCATTGTCAAGAGTCTCACACATGTAGCACACATCAGGAGACATTCTCACCTACTGGAAATAATCAGTTTGGTTCAAGTGAGGGGTGGCGTCTCGGTAGAGTGTGCATGAGGATGAGGACTCATCCGTTATGATGTGTGTTTTGGTATTGATATTAGAACTACATGTATTTGTACGTATAAGCAATATCAGAAAAAGAAGGGAAAGCAACATACAGGCAAGCAGAAAAGAATGTATGAGCTACACGCCGTGCAACGTCTTATCCACAAATCGGCTCAATCGGACATCACGCAGATTTGTACTAGGGAGCTGAGAGGCTAAAAAATATAATATGTAGAAATTCTGCATTAAAGTATTTAAAAAATGACTAGGTCTTTTTTATTCTGTATATATTGTTAAGTTGTGTACTTACACAATCCCTAATGTAAACAACAATGTTCAAACACAGTGAAGTTTACTCAAAGTAACGGTGCTTTTCCTTTGGTCTTTGTCGCTGCTTCGGGGTACTTCAAAACTACCTTGTGCGTGAACATGTGTGACTGAGTCACATCAGATACATTTACATCAGCAGTGGTGGTTGTTAAATGGTGTATTGAATACCAGCAAAGCAAGTTTGACTGCAAGATCAATTGTGTTTATGCGTGTTACTCATGCAGTGTTTATCTGCCCCAAACAGCCAGATCACTTTACTACATTGGCCTTGAGCTAACGTTAGCCAGCAATGACACACAAGAAAGGTGTGAGAGAGTGATTAAATTAAGGTAAACCCTCACTATTTGGCACTCACTAGAGACTACCATTCTCCCTCTTCTTTTCCCTCTCTCCTCGCTCCATGAAATAAAGTACATTTCCCATCCAGCTCCAGTCGGCAGTCAACATTACAGTAACGTGACATAAACACTGACAGTAAAGGTCTCCTCAGCAGAGGAGCTAAGATAAATGCACTTTTAAAATCCCAAAAGTTAAAAAGTAACTCTGAGCTCTCCTCCCGTCTGGATCAAAGCAGGATCTGACGTGACTGTTTATTCCTCAGGTCTGCCTTAGCTCCTGACACTCTAGCTGACTCTTAGCAGCTGAGCAGCGGCTCCTGCCCACATAACACTCTGCAAATGTCTGTTTTGTTTTGATAGGGAGCCCCCACTAGCAATATTATATAGTGTATGTTTAAAGTCTGTTTCATGTCCAGATAGGTTCTGGGTTGTTGTGCATGTGTACAGTAAGAGGAACTCTGGTTTGAAAAAAAAAGAACAATGGTTCAGTTATTTGGACATGGTTATGAATTTAAAGATCAGATGAGGAGAAAAACCAGCACAGCTGTGTATTATGTAAAGTGGGAGAAAAAATCATACAATCATATTCTATTTTAAGTCTGATCACAGGGATAGGCCTATATTATTTAATTTAGGATATGTATTTTATCTAATCCTTCATTTACATGTTGATATATTGTGCAGCTGAATATTTTCAAACAAGGAAGAAAACACTTTTTAATCAGTCTGTTTAAATAAAAGAGCTTATGGCTCCTTACATGTGGGCTTGATGTAAAAGTAGACATTTCCCCACTTTGTACTAGAAAATGCCGAGATATATTGTGCATCTCCATTCAGCCTAGAAATATGAAGATATCATTTTTGGTTCTTATCCCACCCGCATAAACTTATCTCTGTATTTTTCTGTGGCTCAAAAGATTCCTGCTGCCAACAGGCCATTTTGAGCAGCACAGTTATTTCTGATCACATTCAACAGTGTCACTTTAGCTGCACCTAACCCCTATTAGTGTTTAAAGAAACAGTTATCCACTCTTCACAGCATCATGCGTCTCTCTCTCTCTCTGCTTTGTCCCTACTGTTGCTTGAGGCCTAGCAAAATGGCAGACCTTAATGTTTACCTCAAACCCCTCCTGGAATGTCTTTCAAACACTACTGTGATTTCCCCTTCTGTCACCACAAGGTCTCTTAAGAATTGATTCCCTGCACCAGCAGGCATCACACAGCTATGCCCGTGGAGATTTGACTTTAGTACAGAAATAAACAGCAGCCCCGTGCAGCCCTTCAAGGCTTTGCTCTGATTTAGAGTACATTAAGATTCATTCACAGTGCCCCCGCTTCCCCTGTGTGCCACCTCTTCAATTTCCTCCTCAACCAGACTTAAGATTCATGTGTTTATATCAGAAGGCAGGAGGGCTGTTTTTGCATTTGAACAATGCTGACATCCCGTCACAGGGGACTGAGGTAGGGGCTGTGGGGGCTGGAAAGGTGGAGCCAGGCTGCTGCTCAGTTACCCTGCCACCCTCCCTCTCTTTTTCCTCACTTGCCATTTGGCTATTTCTCTAAACCTTGTTTTGTCTAGCGTATTGTCAGAGAGAGGGAGCTTGAAATATCAAACCCCCACACCACTTGAAGGGAACAGTCAAATTTTCCACCAACACCAATGGAGACTGTCGGATCCAATTTTATTCAGTGCCTCTTGTGCTTCTTCCTCTCGGCTGCCTGCTTGCCACCAAGTCGCACAATATAGCCTCAAACAAACACACGAGCACATACAGGAGCAGAGATGCCCGAGTGTAAATGCACAAATAAATGAAAAAAACATGGCCACACACAGAAGTGCACACACAGAGACAAGAACCACAAAGCTCTGGGATATATTTGGTATATTTGTGTATTACTTTTAGTCTCTGTGTAAGGATGTGTGAGAGAATCTATACTGGGTCTCTGGAGTAACCATAAATGATCCACCATTTGCCTGACTGCCTACCCTTTTTACTAGCAAAAGCAATTTCTGCACTGCTGCTTGTCTGCATCTTCATTTCACTCTGTGTACTGCTTCATTGGCGTATAGTATGTGTGGATGTGTATGTGTGTGACGGTTTTAGCAGCAGACAGTCTAACAGACAGCACAGTAGCTGTCACGAGTGGCCTTACCCGTTGCTCGACCTTTAGTGACAATCAATCCTTTGTGAACGTGTCCTGTGAAGGCTAAAGGAATTATCAAGCCTACAGGCCCTCTGGCGTCATTTATCTACATGCTGGAGGTCAAACAGGTCGGAGAGAAACAAGTGGCTCCACTGGTATCTCATCACTGTTAATGGATTAGATTAACTGCGATGAATGATTAGACAAATGATATCTGTGGTTGTTTGCTTCTGAAAAAATAAACAGCCTTCCAAGAAAAGGTATACCTAGAACACCGCCTGTTTTGATTCTAGTTGTGATTCTATGACTTCTGTGAATATGCAGCCCACTCTCACTTCTAACGCATCAAATACAGCAGCCTGGTCAGTGGCCCTAAGCTTCAAATACTATTTTTACACCAAAACTCACCTGAATATATGTTTTTCAAATGCAAGTAAACCAGCTTATGTGTGCCACGGTCATCATCATCATCATCACCATCAAAACAGGCAATAGTAGAAAACAGTAGATCATATACTTCATCAGATTGCATCAAGAAGACATTACTTCATACATTACATTACATTACTACTTGTTTTAAACTACTTGTGTTAATCAATAACATTCTGAACATTAGACACATCATTTTTTACGGAGCTGATGATGACTTACTAAGGAGTGAGACTTCTTTCTCATCTGTGTTGAGTGTTGCACATGTGCTATAATGATCTGATGGGCACTTTTTAAGAATTTTATACTTAAGTCTTTCTTTCAAACTCTGTGCTGACTGAACAATGTTTGAGCGCTGCTCAAAGGGAGACAGATGAAAAAGTATGAACAAGCCAGCGGCCTTAACATCAAAGCGCATCATAACATCGCGTCTGACGAGGGGCAGAAACTAGCATGTCTGCCTGGGTGTTGTGTTTCCATCGCAACCAACTGGAGCTGGAGCTGATAAACACCCACAACTATTGCAGAGATATTTGATGCGGGAGTGGATACTGATTGTACCCCTTCACATTAAAGACAAAAGCCAGATTTTAGTGGGTTTCTTATCCAGTTTAAAAGGGGTATGAGTATGGCCGGGTAGTTCCCCCTCGAGCATCCTTTCTGGATGCGCCACTCTAATGCAGTAGAATAAAGAGCGAGGACATTCCAACTCAGGGGGAGGCAGGGGTGGGTGGTTGGATGGGTAATACAGAGGATTTTACCCCAGGAGACAGGGGTTTGCGCCCCATGTGTGACCAATTGTCAAGATTGTTGGGGGTTTTTTTATGGTATGTTTCGCAGGTAAGTTAACTTACACAAATAACAAAATGTAGGTTAGGTAAGAGACGTGACCTTACTTACTTATATGGTCAAAAAAAAATCTGATTATGCAAACAAATAAAAAATATTGGACAGATGTTGCACTATAAGTCCTGATTAGTGGAAATAAAACTTTCGCATCACAATTTTTATTTTCACTGAAACAACTATTAACATGATGATGATGTGACATTTGTTTGGGTCTGTACCAAGCAGTTAAAGGTCTGAAGGTCATAACAACATAATATGTGAACTGTTTGTCAGAAAGCTTTATTTTAAAGTCTAATCTGACATTGCATATCATTGCTAACTTGACCATGGAGCCCTCTACGTGCAACATTGATGCTAGAAGTGTAAGTAGCATCATAGTTTGAAGCTTAAGGTCACTGACCATGCTGCCGTATTTGCCTATTTGGGAGTGAGAATGTGTTGGAATATTACTTCAGAACTTGGCCTGTACTAGGCTTATCCACCACAGTGTGCTACTGAATCTTTCTGTGTGTTAGTGTTTGTGTGTGTGCGTGTGTGTGCCCATGTATGAAAGGGAGCAGTCAGGCACAGCTGTACCTGCCTTCGCTTGGCAGAGCACTGAATTTGCCTGCTTAAAAAAGCAGAAGGTTTTGATATGGCAGAGAGGCAGTCATTTGGCTGATCTAATGGTGGCTCCCATAGGATCCATATCTGTGTGCAAACACCGAGCGAGGACAGAGAATGGAGTATACACCCATAAAACTGGCTGAATATTTTATCATATCCACCCCTGCCCCCAGCCTCTACACTGACATCACCAGCATGCCTCCCCTATCCTCCCCCTTTTCTCTCTAATTTACGTGCACATGCACATACACATACACATACATGTTTTTTGTGCACATGCTGCTCACACAAACAAGATCACGCACCTCCAGAAAACACCTTTCAAGCTTCTTTGAGAGCTGACTGGTCTGTTCCGTTTCTCAGTTTATTACAGTTGAGATGTTTCCTTTTTTGTCAAAATGCAGCGCTGCAGGTGGATTCAGATCTAAAGACATCCTCGCCCTGGGGATGTCTCCAGCATTCTCTTCTCTCATCCTTCAAACACAATCTCTCCCGTTGCCTTTTATCTGTCCCCCCTCCTCCCACAGTGCTCTCCCCCACGCCCTGCTCCTTCCAGTGTGTGGTTCTGTTCCCTGCCAGCCAGCTCCTGTTGCTGCCTGAGCCCAGCTCGTTAAGCGAAACACTGGTGCATGGTCCTCCTCACCTTCCCTCCACACTGCCTTTTAATTAGACAGCCGTTTGTGTGTGTGTGCGTGTGAAAGGGTGTGTGTGTGTGTGTGTTTGTGCATGTAATGGAATACATTGATGATGCATGCATGTGTGTGTAGTACTCGTGCGGAGGGCTCAAGTATTTTCAGACATATGAGTCATCTTTTTGAAGTGATTGGTATCACAGTGGCTTGTTTGTTTGTTTGTTTGATGTTCAACCTTGGCATTAAATGGCAGTGCACACTCGATACATACTGTGTAGCTTGTGGACACACGGATCCTATGATGTCAATTTAACTGGTTATTAGTGCTGATACAACTGATTAATAAATAAGTCAATCGACAGAAAAACAATTTGGATAACAGATTGAGTGGTTGATTAACTGTTTTAGCCAATTTGTGAGGAAGCATTGACAAACATTCGTGTGTTCCAGCTTCTTAAATGAGGATTTGCTGCTTTTCTCTGTGTTTTACTACTTTGAATTGGTAAGAAAGGCAATTAAAAGATGTCACCTGGGGCTCTGGGAAGTTGACATGGACATTTTTTGCAACTTTCTGACATTTTATTGACTAAACAATTCATTTACAAATCCAAAAATACTATATTTTTAATTTATGTTTGTTTTGCTGTACTTCTATAATCACATAGTATTACAGTAGTATCACATGGAATTATACTGTGAATTTTAATGTGACTCTTGAATATGTGTTTCTAGCTATGGGAATTAATGTATTACAAAGAAATGTAGCATCATGCATTTCTTTATCCCAGTAAATCGAAGTCAGTGCATGTTTCTACATGCATGCCACCAATGCTTTTTCCTGACTGATGGCCTCACATCTGTATTGGTGCAGTGAAACAAAAGGGTTGTTCCCACCTCTGTGGTAATGGAATCAAACATGTTCTCCATCCCCTCTTGTCAAGAGAGAGTGACTCCCCTCCTCTCCTGTATAATCCCATTAACAGCACTTTACTGAAGTAGAGGCTGGCCTGCCCTCCTGCAGGACATGGCGTTTGGACAGAGGGCAAACTGTGGGCTCTTTAACACCTTACACCTCCCAGGGCTACCTGCCCCTCTCCCTCTCATGCTCACTTTTTCTGTCTCCTTCTTGCTGTTACTATCACTCGGTTTCAACATTTCTGTTAAGATAGAATTACTAAAACCATGTCAATGGAGAAATTTAGATGTGATGAACTATCACTAGCAAGTTGTATTATATTAAATTGTATGTAAATGTAAATAAAAACAGAATGCAATCATTTGCAGAGAAACTGTGTGTACTGAAGACAGTTTCACAAAATATTCCTGGGCCCATTTAGTTATATTCTTTTTACAATCATGTGTTTCACAAAGCCACATCTTAGCTTGTGAGCAGCTGTGCCTTTCGATTATGTCCCTTTCAGACTTAATCATGAAGCCATCACCTGTTAACAAAGAACCTGTTTATCTGTGGAATGTTCCAAACAGGTGTTTGTGGAGAAATCCACAACTTTCGCTGTCTTTTGTTGCCCTTGTTGCAACTGGTTTGAAACATGTTGCTGGCATCAGATTTATATTATGCATATATTTACAATAATCAATGAAGATGATATAATAATATGATATATTAAATATGCTGTCTCGTTTTTCAATTGAATATATACAAAGGAGGTTATGTTTTTTTGCCTGTGTCTATTGTTGGTTTCGTTGGTTGATGGGTTGGTTTTTCTATGCTATGCGGTTTTCCACAAAACTTGGATGGAGGATGGCTCTTGGCCAAGAATAGATCCCAATAATTTTTGGTACAGATCTTAATTTCTTAAGGAATAATGCATGGATCTTGTTTTAAAAAATCTGCGTATTTCTGTGACTGGTATATATAAGTAAGTACAATTTGATGCAGGTCCTAATAAAAATCACAAGATCTATCTATCGGAATATTGGATTAGGCTTGATTCAATTGAAGGGGACTGCTGGGCCTTGGCTTGCTCTAGTTTTATTAATATTGTAAAAGAACGTCACAACTTTTCTGGAATCTGTCTTATCTTTCCTGACGGAAAGCAGAGCACTGGATGCTTGTTTGTACACTTGTCATGTCTTTGCTTATTTCTGTTCACTCAGAAGGAGATTCCACGCCTGTGTTTATGAGCGTAGCAGTGGTAGCCTCTCGTACGAGGCCTGGCCAGCCTGAATCCCACCATTTACATCTCCATGACAACCAGGCTTGTCCTATAAACTCTGTGATGATAGCCTTGGTTGTTTTGAGTGTATCAGAGCTCACAGATCCAAAGTGAAATAAGGCTTTTGATTTTCAAAGGCATAGTCATACAGCTGCAAGGCGAGGCATAACCACATAGCTGCACACGGCAGTGAAGTGGTGGGCTAGACTCTGCTGTTCTAGGGTAAGAAATAAAAAAACACCAGGAGCTCAGAGTCACAGATCTTGAATAGCAGCGAGCCCTCTGCTGCATGACATAAGGGGCTAATTATGTTAAGTACAATGCATTACCTCCAGCATGTTCTATGAAAGCAGCCATTTCTCTAATGTGCTGCAGAATATAAACATACTTAGTAAAGGAGGCTGACAGACGAGAATCAGCAGTGAATCCTAAACCGCTGTCCTTGTCAGAGGAGAGAAATGAAATAATGTTGTTGGAGCCAAGCATTTCTGATTAACATGTCATCTCAGCCCTCCCCTGCTGCCTCCCTTCTCTTTTTCTCATCTCTCCCAGGCAGAACTAGTTTACCTTTCATTAGGAGACCCTTGGTGCAAAATGTGTTTGCTGATAAGAGCCAGCGGTTTATCAACAGTTTATAAAGCACAGCGTTAGGATTAATCAAATCAGCACACATCCGGAGAAGGGCTGGACTCTGTAAACACAATCAGATCTGACTCTGCAGATGGATTGAGAGAAGTGGGAGAGAGAGAGAGTAAGAACAGGGAGGGAGGAAAGATAAGTGCAGAAAAGAAATGGAATCAAATTAGAATGAAGTCAATTTGGCAGAAATTATGTATTTCGGGCAATTATTTCTCTCCCAGACGGAATGGTTTTTTTTGTGATACTGGTGGGGAGTCGAAATGAGCAGTGTTGGGAGAGTGCTGCAGTCAGAAGTGGGGGAGATATGGTCCCAGTGTCTGTCCCTGAGCCAAACACAGTGCATCCTCTGTGACTGGCAAGGCTGGCTCCTCATTATCTGCCTATCTTGGCTTCCATCTGAGGAGAAAATGCAGCGTTGCAGTCTCACTTTAGAGGGACACTGATCACAAGAGCAACTCATCTCAACAGGAGAAAGATTGCGCTCCCCCATCTCGCTTTCTCTCCTTCTGTCTCCCACTGCACACGGTTGAAGACAGACAGAGATGAGGAGCCCTCTCTGTTTTCTGCTCAGAAAAGTGGAAGTTTTAGCCGGAGAGATGGAGCGAAGCTTCAAAAGGCACATGTAATTGAGCAGCCCTAGATAGGCTATCTGGGAACATGAAACAGCAACAGTTGTGACGGAGGGTAATTGCCTCCCTGGGCCTGTATAATGCCTTGTCGAGTCTTTAAACTTGAGCAAACTGCTGGAAGTCCTTATGTCAGCAGGTAATTGGTTCCAGGCATCAGCAGCTATGTGAAACGAAGGAAAGATAGGTAGGTGGGGTGTATGTGTGTGTTTAGAAAAAGAATTTATGAAAGATTCAAAGAAAAGTGTCTTTATAAACATCTTTAGAAGTCGTCTGTTGCATTGATTTTTTTTCTCAACAATGTGCTTTGCTTTTCATTTATTTAGAGGGCTCAATATTTTCATTATATGGCGCTAGAGCAAAGTAAAAGCATCATCTGCTCTCTGCAGCGCATTTCTTCAAATTACATCTTGATGTATTTGTGGAATTATTTTTGTAATATAAAGTGGCTAGCTTTGAAACATACAGATATGAAAACTGCTTTCATAAACATCTTACAGCTGACACTTCATTGAGTAGTTCATCCTTTACTGTAGCTGATGTTTGACTTTCCACTTGTCTGACTCCAAATGCCCCCAAGATGACCGAGGTCATCCCTGTTGTTGAGGCTCCAAGCTAGCCAAGATGGGCAGTACTGTGGCCTTCACTGTCAGAGTGTCTGTCCTCTCTGCTGGCCTCCATCCAACCCCCTTCCTGACTGGAGGATGCAGAGTGGGACCTCAGGAAGGAGATGCTTTATTAGCTGGCCCTGCATGATTAATTGAACATCTGTTCACACAAAGACAGCTGACCCCAATTCCCAGCTGTTTACCCTCTGTATAAACAGTTAATAAGCCTGCAGTGAATGTGTCACATAAGAGGTCAAGACGGCATTTTTTGAAACTTTGCCATTTTACTGGTACACCTCTCCTTCTGCAGTCGTAGCCAGTGTTCATTGTAGTTTTATTTTCACAGGTGGACACTGCTTGAGAAAATGGATGATGGAGTGGATGAAAATATACAGAATATTGTTCTCTCTGATTTTAGAGTGAGAGGTCTTGCCAGCATTCAGTCAGACAGCCAGTCGGCCCCCCACCGCTCTGGTGTGAAGCTAAAACCCTCTCCTCTCCCCCCTGATTAGCAGTGTCTTTGTTCCGTTGGCGGTGGCGCGCCATGAAGCGTGATTGCAGTGGGCAAACTGGCGGCTTTAAAACAAGCCTGCTGCTGCGCTGATCTGCATCACACTTTACCCCCCTCGTTACTTTGCAAGGATGAAATCAAATCAGGTTGTGTTTGTTGTTTGGTCTCTGAGCAGTAAGCCTCCTCAGAGATTTGGGAATTCTGATTTTTTTCTTCTTTTTATTCCTTTCATGTGTAGTGCTTCTGGCTAAAGCGACGTTTAAATATGGGTGGGAAATCTGTGATGTAAAGGCAACAAAGTGACTCACTGTTGATGGAATGTGGGTATAATTAATGGAGCTATTTGAGAATTTTTTATTACCTTGTCTGTTTTCCTTATATGCTTTCCTTTCTGTCTCTCCATCCATAGGCTGCTTCAATGGCACTGAGCAGCTTGGGCCATGTATATACAGCCATAGGGGACTATCCAAATGCCCTGGCAAGCCACAAGCAGTGTGTCCTGCTGGCCAAGCAGTCCAAGGATCAGCTGTCTGAGGCTCGTGAGCTGGGAAACATGGGAGCTGTCTACATTGCCATGGGAGACTTTGAAAATGCTGTCCAATGCCATGAGCAGCACCTGGGCATTGCCAAGGCCCTGGAAAATAAGCGAGAGGAAGCCCGGGCCTATAGCAACCTGGGCAGTGCCTACCACTACCACCGTAACTTTGACAAGGCCATGTCCTACCATACTCACGTTCTGGAGCTCGCCCAGGAGCTGGAGGAAAAGTCCATTGAGATGAGAGCCTACGCAGGACTAGGTCATGCTGCTCGCTGCATGCAGGACTTGGAGAGGGCCAAGCAGTACCATGAACAGCAGCTGTCTATAGCTGAGGGTCTGAAGGACAGGGCGGCAGAAGGAAGGGCCTCCTCCAATCTTGGTATGTATGCAAATTAGGAAAATAGCATGAACACCAGAGTCTTCCATATGCTCATGGTAGACCATTTGCTTCCTTCATTCCTTCATCCTTCAATTCAACATACAGTATACTGAATAATATCACTATCATTGTCTTAAAGTTGAGCAAATCATAACCAGCCATAGTTTCTAAAATCCAAACTCTGTTTTACATGTTTCAAACAGTAGTATTGTCAGATTACTATGAGGTGAGTTTGATTAGCAAGACCAAAGATATTTCTGTGTTGGGCGTGTTGATTCAGTAGCCAGTCAGGTGATTGAAATCAAGGAAGTCCAGTTTGAGTAATACATCCATAATATTTACAGACGACGAGACACTGCACAATGGTTCCTGATGCTATTAGATGAGATTTTAAAACACTGGAAAGTTAAAGGTGCAATATGTAAGACTTGACCACCTGTTCAATTCATACTCAAAACAAATAAGGAGCAGCATATCACCAGAGTAACAGCTAACTGCTGCCAGCTGAAGCTCCTTTTAGCTAGTTAGCTGAGTTAGCCGTGTAGCTAGTAGTCTGGACTGGGAGCGCAGAGCAGTGAAGAAGTGTTGGTGTTTGTTTGTAACACAGGAGCTTTGGAACTGGATGAGGCTAGCTGGTTAGCATGCTAAACATGCTTTGCAACACAATTCCTACATATTGCACCTTTAATATAGCAACAATTATTTTTATCCTCCTTATAGAAAGTAATCTACTAGGAATTTATACTTGCATGTATTAATTGGAAGTACATTGTTTTGGGGCAAGTGTTAGGTAAGGTTCAGCGCTGTCTTTTTTTGGCTGAAACCCTCGGTTGTTGGTCTGAACATGGCCTTAGTGTGATAGTTGAGCTAAATCAAGCAACACTGTTTTCTCCAAAGTATGATTATGATGATGAGCATGAGTATTGATCACTGGAGTGAATCTCCCAGGGACACACAACTGACTTTGGTAGTGGTGTTCTCCTCAGATTAATGAGTAGGATCCCTAAAATACTGCAAGTCCTGTTCCATGTATCATGCCATCGTCTCAGATCCACACACATCATGTACAGCGCCTGGTGGATGAATGTCTTCCTTTGAGATTCCTTGACCCTTTCAGTTAGTAAAGGTCAGTGTCCAGCAGCACAAACTGTGTGATAAATCTGTGTTAGTACATCCTCAGAGATAAGGAAGCACCTGGTTGTTAGATAGAATGAAATGTTGCAGACTGGACGTAGGTAAGGGTTTACTGATTGTTTGCTTCAACATGGGAATTTATGAGAGTCTTTTTTTTTTAGCTACATTTGACCTAGCCCACTGAAACAGAGATAAAAAGAAACAAAGGTGTCCTAGGCACTCATTTATTGTTTTGGGGATACAGTATGAGAGCTTCCTGCTAGTGTTTCCACTGTGCTTCTGGCTACATCCCTTTGTTTGCTTCATGTAAATGAGCTGTTTGATTATTGTTGTTTTCATTTTTTTTTATGGTTAGTAAGACCTGTATTTGGAACTTGTATGCAACAGTCAGCAATTTTAAGTTTTATGTAAAGTTGTTTTAGATACAATTTTAGATTACCCACGATGCAACTTAGCCACTGAGTGACATCACTGGAGGCAGTCAGTTTATCAGATTGCATGCAGCTTCCTCTGGAGCCACAAAAGGCTTTATACTACTGTTACACGTCCCCAAGACTTTAACCTGTAAAATTGGTGGAGTTGCCCTTTAATGGTTGCATTACGTTCTACAGTGAATGGCAGCCAGTAGATTATGTAAGAATCAGGTAATGGAGTACAAGGTTTCTGCATGGAAGTCAGGGAGGAAGATGGTTCATGTTGGAGCCAACTGTAATTCATGAGCCCAGAAGTTCTGTGTGATAGAATGCCAACATATAATGTAAACTGTCAGGGTCCAAATACACCCCGTAAAAAAAAATATATTTTCATGGGAAATCTCTTTAATCTACGCTGCTCTCACCTTCACACTGACTTGGACTTAATCACATCTTGAAATGAAAAGTGGTGCGGAGATAAATAAAAACGAGATGGGAAAAATTAAGTATATGATGCTGTTTTGATTAAAACTTAAAATGTAATTATTATCCCCTTTGCAATCCAATATCTTATAGCCACATCCTGCTAGAAGAAATTATTAGCGAGGTAACCTTGCGGAGTCTGTGAACATAATGATGAAAGGAGCCTTGGGGATAAAGGTGTCCCTTTGGATATTCAGTTCCTCATGAGATACATGTTATGGCCAATTTTCCTGTATTTAGTCCAGCAATTACAATCTGCGCTGGGTGACTTATGATAGCCATCAAGACAGTAGTAAACCTGACTCTAATGGACAACTAAAAGGCATAATAGTTCCCCCCAGATGAATTATTCTTTAACCTAATGTATAAAAGTGAGCAAGCGGAGAGTGGGGTTAATCAGCCAAACATAAATTGAAGTCGTCCTTTGACCGGCCTAATGGTCGCACATCCTGGGAGGCTCTTAGCGCCAACACACACCTGATTTTAAAAGTGAGCTGGTAACTGGTTGTCATAAATTAAAGGCACTGGTGAGAACATTTTTATGATCCTACTACAGTACATGTGAGCTTTATTACGAGTGGGCACTACATGTCAGGCAGCAAATGTATTCCCATCCATAGTATGACGGCCTTTACGATGGCAACGATGCTTATTCATTATTAGTTGCGACATTACAGTTATTCTGGTCCATGACAGAGTAATGAAAGTATAGATGCGGTGTCAAAGACCACCAGCTGGTGACAGCACAGAAGCTAAATGAGTGGGTGGTAGCAGATGAAGCCTGTTGCTCTATGGACACGGCCCGGACAAGCTGGAGCATCATGTGGATGCAAAACCTCTTGACACCCAGGCAAACTTCCTGCCCGTCTCAGTGCCGCCTGATCGGTTGCTATTTTTGTTCTCTCCTCGTTTTCCAGTTTTTGACACCTCCCTCTCTCACTCTCTCCGTTTCTCTCCTCCTCACCCCTACTGATTGTAATCTGCAGCTGTCAAGCTCCCAGTAATTGAAACTGACTTGATGAATCGCTTAATTACCTTTAATAGCTGATTCAAGAGGAGCTGAATAATGAAGATAACAGAGAATGAAGTGGAGGTTGTGGAGCGTCAGTCTGTAATTGGCCCATTGTTGTTGTTGTTGTTGTTCTTTTTGTTTGCGGCAGTGGGGCGTGTGTTGTTTTTCCGTCATCAGCGCCCACAAACCTCCTTAGCACAAGAAGATACGGGCTAAAACTAACAGGATGTTGTTTGAGACTTCAAAAAATGCTGCCATTACGCCATGCACTAAAAGGGGAAGGATGATGGAGTGAAGATTAACGAGCTGCGATAAAAGCAAAAAACACTGCGCGAGAGAGACGAAGAAGGAGAAGTTGCAGAAGCAGGAAGGAGCAAACTTTTATTATGCCCTCTCAGCTCGTCGTTAATGTTGCGTGTAGTGTGGGTGGAGCAGCAGCTGACATGGCTCTGAGGTACCGTTTGTATAGAGATCGCCATGCTTTAATATCAAACCATGATGCCCAGCGGTACCAGCAGCCCTGGCTCAGCACACTCTGACCTATAAAGGATATGAAAATGTTGCATTCCAGCCCCATTTATTATTCATTAATTGGCTAACTCACCCTCTAGTCAGCAATATTTAATATCTGGGAGAGGACTGAAGTGGTGGGTTCCCATGTAGTTCACATTTTCTGGTATTCATGAAACAGAATCTAAATTGTATTATTTTCCTCTTGCATTTCACTTCAAAGAGACCTTGAATAAGTTTGTCTGTTAGCGTTTATGTTTCAGCCCCGTCTTTGTTGCGCTCGCTGTTCCTCAACTCACACCTCCTCGTCTGACCATATGTCTTAAAGAAGTCACTTGAATGTCGACCCCCATCAGATAGAAAGGCTGGCGGTAACAGGCCTAATTAAGCATTTTTTTTTTTCCCACTTCTTTTCATCCAGCATCCCCGGGGAATGCTTTCTGCTGATGCTCGCGAAAACAAAGCAACAGAAAGAGGAAAACAACAGGAAGAAGAGTTCACAAAACAACACAGAATCAGACAATGAGCACTGGGATGCTCTGCAATCAAACCTCATCAATCTGAAAAACACAGGATAGAACTTCTGTATTGAATTAGTTTCAGACCTTTTGTGCTAAAACCCCTTAACAGCTTTTTCCATTTAAGGGTCATGTGAGAATGAGTGCTGGAATCTGCATTCCACAAAATCAGTTATGGAAATCTGTTCTGTCCAGACATCTGATTACCAGGTTTTGTAACATGTCTGACAGGAACAATGTCACACCAGTAGATTAAGCGTTGTGATTTGTATTTTTAACAGGCTGTATTTGTTGGCAGCTGTGTTCAAGTGTAGTAACACTGACCCTGAGACTGCGAGCTCTTAGCATCTAATCGTGAAAGGAAATATGTCAGCTGAGCCTTTTAAGTGAATTGCATGCAAATGATAAGTAGATGAGATGCATGTCCTTTATCTTGACATGGTTCTACCACAAGTGCATCTCTATCATCATCATTATCATCATAATGACAGCAACAGTGTTTGTGCGAATATAAATCCTGTACCTTTTCAAAACTGATTTCAGTAGGAACAAACAGACAGGGACCAGACTTGCCTGGGGTACCGGAGCGTAGAGATTATTCAGTTTTGTACCTAAGCCTTTTGAAACAGCAGTGATTGTAGATATATTATTAGTCTGACCAGCAAGGCGAGCAGCAGAGTGCTGAATTTACAGAGGAATTTAGCGAGCCTAATGGCCTAGACAGGATGAATGAAAGAAAGCTGTAAGGAGAAAGACAGGCAAAGAGCCTAGCAAATAACATGAAAAGTGCATTTATCTGAGATTGGTGACATCTTCAACTCGCCATTAATGACCGGGTAAACACCCTAAGTAAATATTAACAGGTCTGCAAAAGGAAAGAGGCGACGATGTGAAAAATAGGTCAAGAAGAGGTGAAGTAGTGGTGGGATTTAAAGGATGCCAGTCTTCTGTTACTCTCTTGGAGAGATCTTTGCTAACTACAGTATCTGATCTTTGCAGCTTGGCCCCAAATTTTTGTTTGTTGGAAAAGCAGCAGACGCTCCTTGCCTCCCCCTGCAAGGCCTCCTTCAATCTCCGACAAAGGACCATGCCAAAAACTGGACTAGAGGCCCTGCAAAACACACTCCTAGTGTTTGTGCTTACGCTAAAGTTTAGCTCACTGTATGCAGTTATTATTCTACTTACTGTGGAGCTATTAAACGAAACAAAAGAGCTGTAGAATTCTTTTGCATTCGTGAGCTTTTTTCAGCACGTCTGCAAATTCAGCATGAAATGTGATCTTGTCCTAAATGGAGAGGAGATTGTGCAGTGCAAAACGAGTCGAGTAGAGACTTGGAGACTGAACATTATTGGTTTAAGTAGGAGGAATCCAATGTCATGCATGTGGACAGTACCGCGACAGTTGGTTGGTGCGCTGAGGTGGGTTGAGGGTCAGCAGGAGCAGAAAGAAAAGCAGCTCAGTTGATGCTGTAGTAGGACGAGTACAACTGTCTGTGTGTTTCTGGTGACATACCACCCACTCAGGACGCATGCATCTATCCATACCCTGTCCTTTTTTATCTCCCTCCTTCCTATCTCTCTGTCAGTGAGAGTATACGAGACGTCTGTGTCTGCGAGTGAGGATTTGGTACCTTAAGCCCAGACCCTCAGCTCCGCCCCTTCTGCTACTCTGGCAGACCCCGCAGGATCTAGTGTCTGTCTCAGCTCACTACTTCCCCCCACAGATCATAACACACACTATTGTAGTATATTGTACAACTCATACAGCTAATATAAGACACTTTGCCTATCACAAAGGAGTCTCTCATATTCCATTCACACTTCAATCCTCATAAACATATTTAGAATAGAAGTCTCTATGAAAATAATCCTCCATATTATGATTAAGTCATCCATATATCACCTTTAAATGTTGGATATACTGTACTTGATATAACCCCTTTCAATCTGGTGTTTCACTTTCGCTGTGCTGATAGTGACGTTATTTTTACTTCACAGTAGAGTTTTATTTACGATTTATACTTTTCAGTACTGTGTGGGGGAAGAACAGAATTATTTCTATTCGTATACGCATATATTATTTTTATAGAGCATCTACAAAGTTAATGCCAAAAAAGTTTGGATGCTGTGGTTCTTCTCACTTTGCCTGTTGCAGGAAAAATTCATGATGAAGATGGTTCTTTGTTTATCACATACAGTGTACAATGTAGTAAAACTTGTAGGGCATCCCTGAGGAGCAGTAGGTCACATGAACCTCACATCATATTAATATAATTCAAAGACTATTAAACTTAAAGGTAGAATCAGTAGGATTTGTCCAAGCTGTTCGTAAACACACCACACAGATAGTTGATTGTTGAGCCTCATTCCCAGAACATCAAATACCGACATTTTGGGTTGGTAAAGCGTCCCAAACCGCAACAAACTGATAAAATAAGAAAATCAAGGCAGAGGGCTGCAGGGTCTCTGCAGATACGAGACACTAACACGCCTTTTCTTCCCACATCTGTTGTGTGTGATATGCACTGATGATGATGTTGAAATCAGTCTTGTGATGTTTGGAAGGCAGAGTGCAATGACGCAAAATAAAAATATTCCATAAATCCCTTCAAATGCATTAAAACTGAAGTAATAAAAGTATAAAAGTTGAAGTGTGTTTAACCTTCACCTTTTAGTCCTTCGCTTCAGACACACTGCATCCATTAGTAATAACCCACAACTTGTTTCTTTCATCAAAAGTACTGTAGCTGCAAGCAGCTTTACAAAATACTTTCATGGTGACAAAACAATCTAGAAATTTTAAAAGAAACTCAGAAGTATTTAACTGCATATGTGAGCTCTGGCAGGATAAAATGTTGCGTGAATACCGCCCTGTCTCATTGGAATTTCCTCCAAAGATTGGCTTCCCTCTGTTGGTATTTTACACATGCCAATCTCCTTGAGCTGAGACCTGAATAGGCATCAACATTTCCACAAACATCCTGTTCTGGTTTTCACTCCTCGAACATGAATGCAAATTATAATGTTGACCTCATTCTAAAATATAAATGAGGAACACACCCAAGTCATTATTTCGGGCTCAGGCTGGTCATCTCTATTCTATTTCTATATCACGCCACCACAGTGGCAGCAGCACCATTGTTAGTAAAAATCCTCTTAGCTAACTGTAGGCAGCAGCGCTTTGGACCTCCATAGCTCCTGGAAGAATGACACAGTGATTTACTCAGAACATGACACCATCCCTCAAAGTCATCACTGCAGCGTATCCCTCTATGTACAGCCAGCTGTGTAATGAAAAGTGACAACACATCGCCATGCTTTTAATGTCTTTGGTTATGGGGGGATGGAGAGGGCTCTGGATGGATAGGGCCCTGTATAAAAGAGTTTGACTGATGCGGTGTGGGCTTTATCCTGCTTTTTCACAGTCATTGTCTCAAGCTGTGCGCTAAAAGAGAAATGATTGAGCCATATTATTTTATATGTTACAGTCAAGTGCATTTTGTATGCACCACAGGCTTACAATGTTGTTAACATTTGAGGTTAAATTGAATCCCAAGACTGATGCTTTGTTGGGGTCATTTTGATTTGGACAGCATGCCACAGTGACCACTTCAGCGAGACCCTCTTACTAGTTCCAATTTTGGTGTTTCAGCGGCATGTTTGGTATGATTTTATTTACTATCCTGCTAGATACTATTCCCAAAGGGTCCTGTAATCCTCTTACCATATGGGTGGGGGCAGAAAATATTTCCTTGCTTCAAGTGTGGCTACAGGCATAGCCTAAGGCTTATGGCAGTTTTTGGCAGCTTCCAAGCCCAACGTCGAACCCTTGCCATACACCCCCAGCCTCTGCCCCTGCTGTATCTTCTACCCCTCCGTCCATCACCAAGCCCCTGATCCATTTTTAGCCTGCAGCATGGAACTTGTTTGCTGGTAATACATCAGAAGGCATTATATCCTCAGCAAGATCAGCCTCCGTTGGGGAAAGCATAACCTTGGGAGTGACTTTGTGGCGAGGGCTGTCAGTGCTCTTCCAAGTAGCCTGCTGTGAATCTTAAAATGCTTCTACCCTTAGGAAAGACTTCCAGGAAAGGTGAAGCTGTGGGGTTTTTCCAAGGTGTAGGAAGTGTGCCAGCAGAACCTTAAAATCCAAGAGGTTTTATGCCTAATTCATTTATTTTGGCTCAAAAATTAAAACAGTTTTACTCTATTTACATGCTCCAAAGAACCACTCAGATTTCCCTAATTGTGGAAGTCTTCATGGTGAAGTTATGTCATGAGCAATTTCAATTTTTCCTGTATTATTTGGCAGCACTACTTCTCTCCATTTTCTACTCTCAGATATGCCTAGCATATACCAGCTCCTCAGGGCGATGACCTGATGATTACAAGGTCACTTCAGGTTGTACCACCTTAACCTGAGAACACAAGCAAGCAAACAAACAGCACATCAGATTTGATTTGTCTGTGGTTGTCTGCGGTGTGCTGAATCATGGTCTGAATTAAGTAGACAGACGTTCTTTGATGATGTTTTCTCAGCAGAATCCAATCTGTCAGCAGAAAAAAAGCTGTTGGATCTTTTTTTCAGTTTAATTTTCAGACACCCAATTAAGGATGTTTGAAACTAATCTCCTCATTTAGACTCGATTTAGAGTGAAATATTTATTTTTTTGAATCTCTTCTATGTCCACCACCAACCTGCAAAAGCTTGTATCCACTTTATGTGTGCATGTAATAATATACAAACCAATGTGCAGCACAGTGGCTCATGCTGTAGAGGCGCCAAAACTTTTTTTTCCATCCTCATTGGCCTAATGTGCTGTTTTTTAATTGAGCCAACATCTGAATACATATCCACATCGATTGTAGAACCTCTGCAGTCGTTTGAGCCTTCTGTTTAGTTTCAATCCCACTGTTTATGTAGCCTGTGCTCAGGCCCATAATGTGGCAGGTTTCGGATGAAATAAATGGGAAAACACACATGGCGGTAACTAATCCCGGCGGCACCATCACACACTCACCACAAGCCACAGAGCCCCTCTCCTTCCCTGGTTCCCACCCACTCTGGCTCCAGAACCGTTTCCATCCCTGGTGTCCCATCAGTGGCTGTACCCCCGTCCTACTGAAGTAGCCCATTAGTCTCTGTGCTGATGCAGCAAAGCAATGATGGCCAGGCTGTATGAAGGACTCAGTTATTTTCCTTGCAGCTGGTTTCTTTTTCTGTCTCCATCTGCCAGCCTGCAGCCATTCCGCCTTCTCTCTCAGTGAGCTTTAATATTATCAATGCATTATTATCATAGAAGGCTGGGTGACAATGCAAAAAGAGAGACCCAGAGATTAGTGGTGAGTCTCAGAGGGAAGGAGGAGAGATCCGGTAGATATGCAGTGATGTCTCTTTACTCTCTGCTGTGTATTTGCCAGTGTGCATGTGGGTGTGGGTACACATTTGTTTTTGTGTGTGTGTGTGTGTGTGTGTGTGTGTGTGTGTGTGTGTGTGTGTGTGTGTGTGTGTGTGTGTGCGTGTGCGTGTTTGCCAGATGGCTGCCCGGCTGTGGGGTAAAGCTATTATTTTTCAGAGGATGGTATTTTATCAGAGATAATTCGCTCAATGCACCGGGTTCTCCATTATTTATTGTTGCTCCACACTTATCTCGTTTTTCTAAAGTTGTTTGCTGAGCTTTCCATCAACTCTCGACACTCCTTCTCACTTTTACTTCCTCCGTCTTTCTCTCTTGTTCTCCCACAACCGTTTCCAACCCTGTGGAAAAGTTGTTGATTTTGGTAAAATCCCTCTAAGACACAATCATCAAAGACAGCTTACACAATCAAAAGATTCTATTTTGGTGTTATAATAACTCTGTTTGATTGCACTACATTTTAATGACCATAATTCTGTGGGAGAGTGTGTTGTGTAAGCAGAGAACAGATGGCTCAGAGTGCATATTTTAACAACCAAATGACTTGTTTTGTACATGAAGAGCTGACGAGGCACTTGAATTCTCCTCAATTACAATTTTTCCCTGAATAGGTCTTTAACATTGTCCCCTTGCTCTCCCTCCTCTCACCACAGGCATCATCCACCAAATGAAGGGGGACTATGAGACTGCACTGAAACTCCACAAAACACACCTGGCCATTGCTCAGGAGCTGAATGACTATGCTGCTCAGGGCCGGTCCTATGGGAACATGGGTAATGCTTACAATGCCCTTGGAGCCTTTGACCAGGCTGTTCGCTACCACCGCCAGGAGCTGCAGATCTCCATGGAGGTCAATGACCGGGCCTCACAGGCCTCCACTCATGGAAACCTGGCTGTGGCTTACCAAGCCCTGGGAGCCCATGACCGTGCTCTGCAACACTACCAGAACCACCTCAACATTGCTCGTGAGCTCAGAGATGTCCAGAGCGAGGCACGGGCTCTGGGCAACCTCGGCAACTTCCACTGCTCTCGAGGAGAGTTCCCTCAGGCCGTGCCCTACTATGAGCAGTACCTCCGCCTGTCCCCTGACCTCCAAGACATGGAGAGTGAAGGAAAAGTTTGTCATAATCTGGGTTATGCCCACTACTGTCTCGGCAACTACCAGGATGCCGTCAAATACTATGAGCAGGACTTAGCTCTGGCCAAGGACCTTCATGACAAACTGAGTCAGGCCAAGGCTTACTGTAACCTCGGTCTGGCTTTTAAGGCCTTGGGAGACTTTACTAAGGCGGAGGAGTGTCAAAAATACCTGCTGTCACTGGCCCAGTCCCTGAACAATGCACAGGCTCGCTTCAGAGCTCTGGGGAACCTCGGGGACATATTTGTCTGTAAAAAAGATGTGGCTGGAGCCATTCAGTTTTACGAGCAACAACTGGCCTTAGCTCACCAGGTACGGCCACACATAATGAATGTAGTTCAACATATACTAGAACAGTTAATCATACAAATAGGAAATGCCATGTGGAGCGTAATTTTGATATCATTCACTCACATCCCCCATGCTCATAAAATTCTGTCTTGTTTCAGGTTAAGGAGCGTAGGATGGAGGCCTGTGCCTATGCCGCCCTCGGGGCCACCTACAGACTAGTGCAGAAATATGACAAAGCTCTTGGCTATCACACCCAGGAGCTGGAGGTGTATCAAGAGCTAGGCGATGTGTCAGGAGAGTGCAAAGCCCACGGTCACCTGGCAGCTGTCTACATGGCCCTGGGGAAGTACGCCATGGCGTTCAAGAGCTACGAGGAGCAGCTGGAGCTGGGTCGGAGGCTGAAGGATCCCGTCGTGGAGGCTCAAGTGTACGGAAATATGGGCATCACGAAAATGAATGTAGGCGTGATGGAGGAGGCTATTGGCTACCTGGAGCAGCAGCTAGCCACTTTACAGCAGCTGAGTGGCAACGAGGCATTAATGGACAGGGGTAGGGCCTATGGGAACCTGGGAGACTGTTATGAGGCTCTGGGTGACTTCGAGGAAGCCATCAAGTACTATGACCAATATCTGTCAGTGGCCCAGAGCCTCAACCGCATGCAGGACCAGGAGAAGGCCTACAGAGGGTTAGGCAATGGACACAGGTGAGTCTGCTTCAAATGAAAGGCATTCAAATTCAATACTTCACATTGCCAGATAAATACTTTCTGTCTTTGTGAAACACAGCAGTGTCAATTTCTCCCTTGCTGTTGCATTCGCAGATAATTGTATTGGCTGGGTATTACTAGCAATCACAGTAATCCTACTTTGCATGCTATTTTTCTCCTCGCGCTCACTATCAAGGACCACCACAGTTTTGAGACACCTTGCTGGTGAGCACAGCTCGGATATGAGCCCGGTGCTAGCTGTCTCAGCAGCAGCCTAGTGGCCCCGGTCTTATCTGTATGCAAAGAGGCTTTGGCACGCAGACGTCTGAAACTGAGGGAAGCAGTTATTTCGAGGCAACCTCTTACACATCTTGTGTCTCTTCTTCCGTCTATTTCTTCTCATACGTCAAAGAGCTGATGGCATCCTAGGAGACTACGGTGCAAAATAAAACACGAAAGGCTTGCAGAAATCCTCATTTCGGAGATGATTTTCTTCTTATTCTTCTCATCGGCATGGCACCACAGCAATCACACACACAGCAGTATTAGCCATGCATGAGTTCAGAGGGGAATAATAGACATCAGACACAAACCCCTCTCGTCTTCTAACAGCTCTTAGTCAGACACATACATTATCACACAACATTAATTAAGCTGAGGGCTTTTATTCTTTTAATGCTCCATTTGAGCCGGCATTCGCCAATTGTTGGTGTGCCTGAGAATGTGAATAAAGTCTTTTTGAAGGCTGTGAAGGCAAATAAAATGTTGAGATGGGATGAAAGCCACTCTGTCAAAACATACAAAAGAGGATGGAAGCTAGGATCCTTTGACAGATGACCCATCTCGCATTAAAGGATGGTAAACAGAGTTACCCTTCCAACACAAGCTAAATTTTATATTTCACATCAGAGCTCAGACATTTCTCATATAGCCTTCCACTCACATTTAAGTCTGTCCACATCAGCAGCTATCAGAAGTGTGTTTGACATCTGAATCTATATTTCATTCACAGCAAAACTGAAATTATCTGGTGTTTTTACTCAATGTGCGCTCCATGTATAGGGCTGCAACTACCAATAATTTTTAATATCAATAATCTGTCAATCATTTTCTTGATTAATGGATTATTTGTTTGGTCTATAAATTGTCAGAAAATGGTGAAAACATGTTAATCAGTGTTTCCCAAAGCCCAAGATGACATAATGTGAAGTCTTATTTTGTCCACAACCCAAAGTTATTCAGTCTACTGTCACAGAGGGGTAAAGAAACCAGAAAATATTCACATTTAAGAAGCTGAAATCTGAGAATTTTGACTTTATTTCTAAAAGAAATTACTCAAACAGATCAATACACCCCCCTGTTCCTTTAATCATTGATATATAATTGATTTATCGATCGTTGCAGTTCGACATTCTATTGGTGCTCTGTAACAAGTAGAACTGCAACTAATGATTATTTTCATTATCGATTAATCTGTTGATCTTTTTCCCAATTAATTAATCATTCCATCTTTATGTCAACAAATTGTGAAACTGCTCATCACAAACCAAAAGTGATATCTTCAAACTGCATGTTGTCCAACTAACAGTCCAAAACCCCAATACTCTTCACTCACTGTCGTTAATGTGAAAGACAAACCCCAAATCCTCACATTTAAGAAGCTGACACCAGTAACTGTTTGACATTTTGTCTTGAAAAATGACTGAAACAATAGAATGTCATAATAGTTGGCAATTCATTATCTTCCAGTTGATTAAATGACTAATTGTTGAAGCTCTAGTAAAAATTAAATAAATATTTATTTTATGGATAATGAATTTAGTATTAGATATGAGATAAGATTGTTGTGGCCATGATATACATCCCAGTATTTGTTCAGTTCGAAAAGTTGTCTTGTTGTTAGTTATCTCACCTGTCTCACTCCTAATCATCTCATTGGTTTCCTGTCTTTACCTGCAGGGCCATGGGGAACCTACAGCAGTCCCTTGTGTGTTTTGAGAAGCGGTTAGTGGTGGCTCATGAGCTGGGGGAGTGTGGAGGCAAGGCTCAGGCCTACGGTGAACTGGGTGCACTGCACAGCCAGCTGGGCAATTACGAACAGGCTATCTCCTGTCTGGAGCGTCAGCTGGCCATCGCCCGTGACACCCATGACAGACTACTGGAGGGCGATGCCAGCTGCGGTTTGGGTGCTGTGTATCAAGCTATGGGAGAGTATGAGACTGCCCTGCGATGCCACCAAAGTGACCTGGAGATTGCAGAGGAAACGGGCAGCCCCGCGCGCCAGGCCCGCGCCTATGGGAACTTGGGCCTTACCTACGAGTCACTTGGAAACTATGAGCGAGCTGTCGTGTTCCAGGAACAGCACCTAAGTGTGGCGGCTCAGACTAATGACTTGGCTGCCAAGACACTGGCCTATGGAAGCCTGGGGAGAACACACCACGCACTGCAAAACTACTCACAGGCTGTCATGTACCTGCAGGAAGGTGAGTGAGTCAGGGGGAACAGCAGAGAGGATTGCCTTTGTTGCCTGAGCTGATAGGCTTAGAGTTTGTGAATTCATGAATATGAAATTCAGAGCCTATTTGTTGCTAAGCCTATGCCACACTTTTATTAGGCTGTGTGTGTGTGTGTGTGCGTGTGTGTGTCTGTTTGGGCTTTTGTACTCATGTGTTATAAGTGCACAGGGGGATTTTGTGTGCGCATTATGCGTCTGTGTTGGCTTCTGTTGTATAGGTATACCAGCATTTGTGTGTGTATGTCTGTGCAAACCTATCAGGATGCACGCCAAGGCGTTTTTCCTGTTTACTGCTCGCTGTTCTTCACACCTCTATATCTACTTTTCTCAGAGGGTTCTTTGCAGTGAGCTGCCAAAGGATCTTTTCACACAGTGGCTGACAGACTCCTGCCTCTCACGCTTCATTGTCCCCTACACATTATGGTGAAATAAAAACCTGCAGCGTGGCCCCCTCGAAAATTCATTATGTCAGTGACAGTGGAGGAAGGGTTTGTCACCAAGGATGTAAAAAGTGGGAGCATCCATGGATGTGAGCTGAACGTCCACACTGCCAGCCTCACCCATGCTCATTGATAGACTTCTTGTTCAGGCACACCCGCCGTGTTACGACCCAAACTCTGTTTGAATCCAAGAAAATTGCAGCTTGTGTAAGAAGATAGTTGTATATTTCACCCTGCAGGGAGTGAATGCAAGGATGCAGGAATACATCTCCTCTATCTCTCCTCTGTCGCCTTATTAGAGTTAGGCGGGCCTGCGGTGACCCATACACCCTCTGCAGGCCTGCTTGTTGAGCTTTAATGGAAACAAAGGCGACAGGCCATTCTGTCTCCAGCCTGTCCTCCTGTTGTCCCCCACACTGTCCTTGTATTGTTCCTCGGTCTGGCTGTGAAAAAGAACAGTGCCTTCACTATCCTTGACAGCCAATTATTTCTGGCCAACCTACCCAGACCGAAAAGTTGGCAAGGTTTTTTTCCTCCAGTTTTTCTATTTTTTTCTCTTCCTACTGCTAGTTGTTTTGTTTTTTTTATTCTTCATGCTGCACTGCTTGTTTTTTATTTTTGTTTGCCGAAAAAAGATTAATTGGAAGGAGAGATAGAAAGGCAGTTCCAAACTAGTGCAGATATTGTTGACAACATGTGATCTCCAAATCAGTGTGAGAGTATCTGTCTCTGATGGTTATGCTGCGTTGTACAGTAATACAAAATAACGAGGCTACAGTGGAAGACACATAAAGACACCAATTAACTGCTGATAGGCTAACAAAATTTCTGTCACCTCAAGTGACACTACTCTTCACGTTATCTTCCTGTTATCTTCCTGTACTTTTCCATTAAAGGACACTGCACATCTCTGTGTCAATCTTAAACAAAGGAGGCATTTCACACCGAGATGCACTTTTGCAACGATTAACACAACAGTCATTAAATCAATGCCGTCATTGTAGCGACTAATGGAGGTATTCCAGTTTCTTCACGCTTCGTTTATGGAACAACAACTAATGGAATAACAATATTAACCTGCAGAGGCAGTTTTTGGCAGAAGTGCACCTGATGCCTCATATTTGAACCTGGAAAAATGAGGTTTTATATTGATTCATGCAGATAATAAATAGAAACAAAAATGGAGTGTGCTGTTTATACCCTAATAGAGAAAATTCAGTAGAATCTTATAAGTTGTAAAATATAGTATATAATATATTCATAGTTCATATGAATTGACAAGATTATATATAGTATATTATACTAACTTATTATGAATATTTTATTTTGTTTGTATTTGAGGAAGAAATTATGTTCGGGATAATAAACTCCAATATCCTGAGCATGCCTGTGTAGTATAAGCATAAGCTTGTATGAAATCTAAGGACACATAGACATTGTGAACTTCAATATATAATATATAAATAGTGCATTTTATAACATGTGAATTTAGATTGATATATACATAGTTTATCTTAATAATGCCTTGAGTGAAATTAAATTGTCATTGCAGCCAGATACAGTAAAAAGAGGTTCATGAACACAGCAAAGATGACATCAAGGTGAACAAGCAAAAAGACTGTGAAGGAGAATGAATAGCTAAGTAAGGTTATTGACTGTTAATCAGGCTATAAAGGTATAAGGTGCTGAAGGTTTATAACTTCTAGATACAGTCAAATCATTGTAGTGTATAAAGAGATACTGGGCTACAAATTCTTTATATTTAGAAACGACTAAGGATTTCTAATCAAACACAGTAATGGTACATGTAGCTGGTCTTGAACAGCTTGTCAGGACGCATGTAACAGTAAATGCAGCAGGATGATATGTGTCTCAGTGTGAAATGTCCGGACCTTTCATCATCATATGTGGACCCCTCACAGTTTACAGAGTTGCTATTTTTATGCTATAAGTCTTAAATGTCGTTCGCTGTTAAAGTGGCAGCAGGGGTTCGACTGATGGCGTGGTGAGCCACTGATAAACTTATTTTTCTTTCAACTGTTGTTGATATTTTTTATTTCTCTACTGCTTTGGCTGAAGCAGATGAAATCTTCCACCTCAACATGTATTTTAGTAATTAACATCTTAAAAGTGGAAAACCAAAAATAAGTTAGTTTTCCATAATCTCATTAATCATTAAAAACACCTTCACAAATATCAATATTTCTTTAAGATATGTCCAAAATTTTTGTTTTAAATGTTAAAAATCAAGAGAACGTGAAGAAACAACAGTGTTGATGTGGGGAGTTCTGTTTATTTTGTGGCAGAGATGTCTACTGAAGAGGCAGTGGTCTAATAGCCCCCTGTCGTTTCAGCTAGGAGATGTATGCAAGTGATGAGTTTTCTTTTTAGTCTGATAAGTAAACAAAATAAACTCACAAAATGTCAAGAGAGGAAATAGTTTTACACCCATTTTCAGAAAAATACAGCTATCTGAATTTAAGTTTCTCTCTTTTTAACAAACTAATACGAGCTCAATTGCCTTGTTCATTGTAAAACACACCTTGTTCAAACTCGACATAAACAATAAAACTCACCAAAACAGTCTTTCTACAATCACCTCTGGTTTGGTTGAAATACATCCTCAATTCACAGAGTGAGATATGAAGACATTCAAGCTCTACATGGCGTTTTTGCCCACTGCTAATGCCCGACTCTCTGTTGCTCCTCTGCTGCTTCACCTCTCTCCTGTCCCTGCCTGCCGTGCCCTCTTGTCCCTGGAGTCATAGTCCTGGTCAAAGCCATTGTTAATCACTGTACTGTACTGTATCCCCTGCCTGCAAACTGTCTTCCGTCAGTCTCGGAGGCTGTGTTCAGTCCCAGTCTAGTTTCCAGCCATGTTCACTGGGAGGCAGCTCAGGCTAGTTGAGCTGAGCGCCTTTGCTCACTGTAAATACCCCTGTGGTCAGCTAATAGGGCCACTTAGCTCCAACGGCTAACTTACCAAACTTGCTAATGACATGTAGTCGGCTAGTCGCTATAGCCCAAGATAGCTACAGCAAAGATAACAGTGAGCAGCAGTTAGCGGTTATGCTTCCCCCTAAAGTTTTGCAGTTACCTGAATTCTGGCCATCTCTTACACATGATATTTTTATTACAAATGTCAACTGTCTTAGTACCAGCGTGCCAGGATGAATTTGGTATCACATGCCACATCATCCACATTATTTAGACTACATGTCAGAGGTTTGTGGAAGATGTTTTTTACACAGAGTAGGTAGATGTGGGTGTCTTTATCGTGGAGAAGAGGGAGACACAGCAGTGAAAGTGCGAACCATAAAAAACCTCTTCAGTATTTCTTTTTCTTCAGAAACTGTCTATATTTGACACAGTTTTTTTTCACATGTGGTCATGATCAAAGGGTACTGTGTTGTCATGTGTCATGGGTGCGCATGTCCGGCACCACGTACTTGCGGTTCTACGCTGCATGAGATTGCGTGCCCTTGTTCAAGTGCACGTGTATTTTGTGTCTGCACGTAAAGCTTGCGTCTGAAGCCAGAGGTGCGTGGGCCTCAGGGGCTGCCGAGAATCTCTCACCCAGCTGTCAGGCAGCCTTTTAAGTGTTCTCTAGTTGCTCTTCAGGGTGCAGCCAGCCACGGCCACATCCTCATGTCAGCCGCCGCTACGTGACTGTGCCTGCGGGGCGCACCAAAGGCACGCACGGTGACAGTGACAGGCACTGAATGATACAGAGCGGGAGAACTGAGGGAGTAAGAAGGAGAGAGTCGGGGAGGGAGGGAAGGAGGGATGGAGAGAAACAAGGAGAATGGGAGACAGGCGGATGGGAAAGACAGAGATCGGCATGAGTCATTATTCACATGTATTATTTCACTGTCAACTGGAGAATAAAGAAAACATAGAGTTGGTTGACATTCAGGCTTGATCATAAAGAACTATCACAGCACAGCTCAGAGAAAGAAAGGTTTTTCTGTGTTTGTGTGTATGTGCATGTGTGTGCGTGCAGATGAAAGGCTCAGAGCTGGAGTTGAGATGAGTGAGGGGTGAGACTGTCAAAGAATGAAAAGGATAATTTAGATCTGTTTCCTCTCTCTTGCTCCAGCGCCTAATGAGCCCTAAGCAGTGCTGAGTCCCTGCAAGCACTGCCACCACAGTCAAGATGAAACAGGTAGAGAGAGCGGAGGGGGGCCAGAGACACTGGCAAAGAGATGAGAAAATGAATACGGCGAGGTATAGGGAGAGAGCAGCAGATGCATGGGGGAAGAGGGCAGGCAGGCAGACAGAGGGAGGGTGTGTGGAAAGATAAGGCGAGAGGGGAGACTGTTGCAAGCTTCAAAGGCTGCCGGCTAGCGTGGCCATGGAGGAGCCATGAAGTCTATGGTTGCGTGGTGTGCTGGGTTTTTTGCGGAATAGGCTGCCTGTTTCGGGTCACGCTCTCTGTTCTTGGCTTATCTGGTCCAGCCACAGACTGTTTTCCAGGAATGCAAAAAAAAAGGAGACCCGGACGAGGATGGCTTGGCCCATTTTCTACTCTTTTTGACCAAAAGCATGTTTAGACCCCTCCGTCACACAAGCGAACGGAGATATGGACAAATACAGAGCCTGTTTAAAGTCAGACCGAGCATGAGCAATAGCCTATTGCAGACTGCAGACTGCTTGCTGTGCATTTAGCACCTTGTGGGTGATATGTGGCCCTGGCAGCTGTCGTTTTTTTTCCTTCATTGTCCTCTGTGGAGTGGCATTTTCATCTCAGTAATTGGGCAGAACCAAGTATTCGGCAGGCGCGGTGAGGACACATGCAAAGATGTGACATACGCCTTGCTGCTTGAGGGATTGGAAGTGAAAAACAAACTGTGCGCTCGCCAGGTGAACTGACACTAAACGAACATATACACCTAGATACACTCACGCGTGCACTTTCAAATCTCCCCCGGCTTCCCAAACAACTCTGAAAGAATCCTGAACTAAATATCACAAAGCAGACTGCGCTATGAGTTTGCATACAGTCTATTATTAGCTCATCAGCGCGTTTGCAAATATTTGTAGATGTCTTCATGATATTGTGTGGCTTCTTTTTATGCAAGCGTTAAGCGTGTGTTTGTGTTTGCTCAGCCAACCAGTCAATCCTCCGCATTGATTACTATGCAGTCCGATTAGTGCTCTAACAGCCTCCCTCTGTGGCAGAAGTGTGGGTGTGTGTGTGTGTGTATCTGTGTTAGTCCCACTGTGAGCAGTATCTTACAACTGAGGCCAAATATCCAAACCTGTTCGCTGTCAGAACATCAGTACCACGCTATGCTTACATCTGTTACTCTGAAAGATACCTAAGAGTCTGCCTGCTCTGAATAATTTCGACTCTCCCGTCTCTCCCTCTCTCATCTGCTCCCGCCTCCTCCCCTTCTGACAGGCCTGCGGCTTGCAGAGCAGCTGGCTCGGCGTGAGGACGAGGCGAAGATCCGCCATCGTCTGGGGCTCTCTCTGTGGGCCAGTGGGAATCTGGAGGAGGCTCAACATCAGGTGAAGTATCTTCTGTTCCTTCCTCTTCTTGCCTCGACTCACCTTGACTCAATTTCCCCTCCTCTCCTCTCCTCTCCTCTCCTCTCCTCTCCCCTCCCCTCCTCTCCAACATCTGGACTTTTGTAGTAAAAACTGACCTCCAATAAGTTCACATCTGTTGGTCGGTGAAATGAGAGAGGGAAGTAGATGTCCAAAGATTTGGAGTGTGAAATGTATGTTTTGGGTAATGCCCTCACCGTGAAAGAAAGAGAACAACAGGAGAAGATAAAGAAGAGGTGACTACAGAGCTTGAACACGGCTGCTGGCAATATGCTGGGGAGTCTGTTGAGCTGGTAAATGCTGTCATCTCAGCAGACAGGCGACAGACGACTGAAGCCTTTTTCTATCTGTGTGCATGGTCTCAGGAGTACCAAGCCTCCGCATCACACACACACACACTCAGTCCTCTTCAGCCCACTGCCCACCTGGCAAGCATGGAATATCCCCTTAACATCTCTCTTTACAGTCCTGTCCACACACCACAGCTCGAGATTTTCTCAGCTCGTGCCTCCACGCACACGTCTGCGAACAGTCAGCCAACAGCAGCGGCTGTCACGTGTGTCTGCTGGGATGTTATTCAGCTGCTTTCATTTTCAAAATCTAGTCCAAAACATTTCTGTTCGGATACGCACTCTACTTCGTAGATCTATGTGACCCAGATAGCTTTGTTTTTCTGTCCTGCATCATACTTCTCAAAAAGTAACTTTGTCTGTTTGCAATTATCTGTAACAAGAGTTGGGAAGGAGAGACTGAATCAAGGTGGTGACTAGAGCCGAGGCTCGTGAGTCATACTGAGGAATTTGTGTTCAATTAAAGCAAAATATTATTCTAACAATCGAATGCAACATATTTTCCGCTGCATGTTTGCTTTCAACGCTAGTGCATATCAACATTATGTTTTCCGCGTTGCAACATACAGAGAGCCACAGCAATTTCTCAGATTTTTTCTCCACTATGTCAGGCTTCCGGGTTGAAAGGACATTGTTTTTGTCCTCAGACTGCAGATTGAATGTTTATTCATGAGCCTGTTGCCCCATATGACCTTGGTAAATACCCTGACCCACTTCAAACCTCATTTGTGTAGGCTTGTGTTGTAATTCATAAAGCATCCATTGGTAAAGAATGAGAGTACTTGACCTCATGTTCCTCATTCTCTCTATATTTAAACCCAATTGTAGTTAACACCCTCTCTGCGATCCCAGTGATCCCGTGACACTCAGATTGACGTGTCCTGATTCTAATCAGGTATTTCAGCAGCGCACGGTCCCTGTGAGAAGCACCCACGTTCATATCTAAGTAGAACGCGGATCAATAACTTCATGTTTCCTTGAATATCAGTGTTCTATTGTAGATTAAACTTCTTCTTCCTCTGATATCATCTGTCAGAGAGGATGAGAGTTCCCCAGGGAGGTTATTCTACAAAAATCATTAAAGGTGTGTGTATCAACCTCCGCTTACGTTACAGATTCAGTGTGACACTGACATTCGCTTAACATGTCAGATAAAAGCCATGTTCGTGTCAGTGACGGTAGAACTTGAGAGTGCTTTCTGAATGCATAACTGCTGTAGAATGTAGCAGATTTTACCTGTAACATGGCCAAGAGAGTCACTGCGGACACAGCACATTTGGGATTGTTTCCCCTTCATCTGTGCCAGGAGGGTCAGGCCGGAGGAAAGGCGCTGTGAGAAATTAGTTTCAATCTTAAAGGGATGTCTGCAAGCCCAACAGATTAAACTTGCACTGCAGCAGTCCTCCCATGGCCCTATCAGCAAAATCAGTGAGACTAGCAGCTCCGTCTACTAGCACTAATGCAGCAGAGCTCACAGATTCTCTGCTGATCTCCACTCCCCCCATTCACTCCCTCTGACACACTTTTCCTGCATGACCTTGGGATATGCCAGACGAGCTACAGCCTATGCATATGCTTGCGCTCACAAGAAACATGCGCTCTTTCTTTCTCTTACCAAACCCACAGCACTGATAGAATCCTTTTCTTCCACACCAACAATCTTTTCTCCACTGCAGCTCTTTGTCTTGTATGAACTATGGTCAAGCAGTGTGAGCAGAGTGCTTTACCCTCTCTGCTGGCCCCGGACTCCTGGAGAGTGGCTCTATAGCAGCACCAGTCATCCTACAGGGTTGCCATAGGCGCAGAAATAGGAAATCAATAAAGGCTCCCATGAATCAGCACTCCTTGCTAGCTTCGCTTGGCCAGTGTGCAACACTGCTCACTGCCCCACCTCTCCATTGTCTCTCTCCTTCTCTCAATCCAATGTCTGGCACTGAATAGAAAGGTCCAATAAACACAGACTAGCCTATTGAGTTCACACAGCATTTGTTTCCTTGGACGCTGTAGGTTCAAGCTGCCCAGGTAATGGTTTAACTTCTCAGTGCCCTTTCCCATGTTCAGGCAAATAACAGCTGAAGAGAGGTTTACTTGTGTTGGTGATTCATTAAGCGACATTACTGTACTTTTCTCTGCTGAGAGAGAGCCAGAATTGGAAGGCAGCAGGTCTCATCAGTGGTGACCATGAGGTGGGATGCTACCATCTAGTGGTCACAGTCATTCCCTTTCTGTAAAAGTCTAATCATACACACATAGTGGTATATGATGGTTGACATTTTTATCCATAACATTTTAAGCACTTTCAGGATATCTTACACCTGTAAGAATCAAACCTATAAATAAAAAATACATTGATTTTCAACCTATGGTAATGCATACAGTGGAACCACCCTTAAAGGATGAGTTCACCCTAAAATGAAAATTCAGTCATTTTCTACTCACCTTCATACCGATGGAAGTCTCGGAGTTTACTAAATATTTCCGGAGCTTCACAACAAAGCAGCTCTGCAGCATTCTCCTATACAACTGAACAAAAACAACAACAACAAAAAAACATAAAATGGATCCATACAACTCATCCGAAGTCAGCGGAAGCCCCCGAGATCCCAAACTGATTTAAAAAGACTTTATTTACACCCTCTTAAAGCTGAAATCTTCACTTGAGCTGCTAAGCTAAAAGCGTTAGCACGCACCCAGTCTGAAGTGGGTGCATGAGCTTGACAAGGTGTCTAGGGTCTAAACAACGTCTATTCAAATCACTTTGGGATCTCTGGGCTTCTGGAGATCTGGATTACATGGACGAGCTGTGTGGAGCCATTTTATGTTTTGTTTCACTTGTTATTTTTACTTTTTAAAACAAGTCCCCATCTACTTCAGTTGTTTAGGAGAATGGTGCCACACTGTTTTACTGTGAAGGTCTAGAAGTGTGTTATGGACTATGAAACTTTATCTAACTTTCCACAGGCATGGGAGTGAGTAGTGAGTGATTTCTTATTTTCTAGTAAACTTATTCTTTAAAGGAAGAGAAGGCGATTTTGGAGAAAGGTAATTGATTTTTTAAGTCTCATTCCCTGGTCATCAAATACCGGAATTGCATTCCCTAACTTTAGGCATTAATTATCTGAACTGACAGCATGATGTAGGTTATCTTTTTTCTAATATCTGATTGTTGTTCATCCTCAGCTCTACAGAGCATCTGCACTGTTTGAGACCATCCGCCATGAAGCCCAGCACAGCACAGACTATAAACTCTCCCTGTTTGACCTGCAAACCTCCTGCTACCAGGCTCTCCAGAGGGTCCTTGTCAGCCTTGGTATGCCCATAGACACTTCTCACTTTTACATATATACATATATGAAAGATTCCGTTTTAGCATCAACCTACTAATCACATTGACCTTTGATTACCTCAGGCCACCATGATGAGGCTCTGGCAGTGGCAGAACGCGGTCGTACAAGAGCCTTCGCGGACCTCTTGGTGGAGAGGCAGACAGGCCAGCAGGACACGGACCCCTACACCCCTGTGACAGTCGAGCATATTTTGGACACCGTCAACAGCCAGAGGGCCTTGGTGCTTTATTTCTCCATGGCTGCTGGTTACCTGTACAGCTGGCTGCTGGCTCCAGGAGCAGGTAAGGACGGACTCTCTGCTCAGCTCAGACTGTACAATTGTTTTATTGGGGTGATGAAATCCTATCATGTCTGTCTGTCATCTTGTTATTGTTCTCTGCCTGTAGACATTCTGTCTGCTGTCAGACCATGTGTGCTCAAACAATTACATTTGATGGATGGGTTTCAAATTTCCTCTTTTGCTCCCTCGTAAAAATAAGTTCTTGCAGTGATACTTTACTTTGGCCAGCTTGTTTTTCTAACAGTCCTTTTCTCAACAAATTTAAGTCACAAACTGCAATTTTATGCAAAAATATTTGAATATTTTCTTAATGAATGCTCGATGCTAAAGCACTCAAATGTTGCATAAATAAAGGGAAGAACCAAATTATTTACTCAAATGTAATACATAGACATGTAGACATAGTTAGCTGAGATCTTTTCTGTCTCTATCGAAGCTTTCAGAGGTTAAAGCTGTAACAACAGCACACTTGAAAGATTAGACAAACACAAAAACAAACAGGCACACTTGTTCAAATCAGAGCGGATAAAAGGTCTGGAGGCTGGAGCTTGTGTTCAGCTGCAGGGGTAAGAAGGCCAGTGTTACCACCAAGCTGCAGTGCCACCTGCCACTCTGCTGTTAGGATTTGCCCCCTGCTTCGCTTCTCACCCCAGAAGGCATCTGCCAACGAACCATGCTAATTGAAAGTGACACAGCCAAACAACATCCGCAACATCTTTGCACATGCCAACAGGAAAACACTTAGCTGTTGCTGTTTAGTCAGAACATAATTTTTCAGTCTCTCTTCATCCCTTCTGATGCGTCTTCTTTCTGCTTTTATTTTTATTTTCTTGTGGTGTTGCTTTACATTTACACTACTTTGTGTACTTCTCCACTCCTCTTTTGTTGACACACCGAGCAACACCAACGCAGGCAGTGGGATTAAGATGCAGCTTGTTTGTACGACTCAAGTTACACAAAAAGAACAGGCAAAGCTGAGAGTGAATCTAAGTGCACGACACCTTCCTGGCTCATGTGGCTGCCATACTGTTAGTACTTCTTTGGCTCTCTTCTGCTCTCTGCCGTAAAGAGAGGAAATGAGAGCCGTGACCCACGTCCCACGCCACCAAGCCTGAACATTTGATCAGATCCCGCTTCCAGGCAACCAGATGAACTTGACCCCCCCAGCACTAGTCATACGGAGGGGAGGAACACTGCAGGGACCAGTGGAGATCTTCAAAGCGTTGAATTTTGCCCCGGGCTAAGAGGGAGCCACTTGCTCACTAATCGCCTGTCTGTCACTTCCTGGCATTCCCTGGCATCCAGCTGGCACACAAACATGGCCTACACTAAAGAGTCTGCCATCACTAAAAAGGGCTACTAAGGTCCCAATTACCTCAGTAGTGCAAATTTGGTGACATTTTATTGCCCTGAATCCACAAATGGACACGCCTGAATCACATACACTCTCCATTAAAATGCAGCTAATACATGCAATCACATCCACTTATACAGCACTGACACACCCATAAACTCACACACACACACACACACACACACACACACACACACACACACTCTGATGTTCCTGCTGGAAACTCAGCTGAGCTCTTGTGGCGGGCAGCAGATGGCACAGGCAGCCTACTCTTATCTTTTATTGAACATTATTTGTTTTATTCATTTTGCTCCACAGATGCACTAGCACACGTGGCCTCCCTCACAGCTTTCAGTCGAAACCATCCAATATTCCCTCCTGTAGCGAGCGAGTAATACAAGCGTATGAGTAAAAGAGGCGTGGAAAATCGTTTCATTTATTTTTTCGTTATTAAACTTTCACTTCACCTGAAGTGGCGGCCCTCTCATGTTCTTTCTCTCTCCCCTTCTCTCTCCACAGGCATCCTGAAGTTTCATGAGGTGTACCTGGGCGAGGGCGTATCTGACGGAGCGTCAGAGTTCCAGGAGGCAGGCAGCGGCAGTGGGGTGATCAGCGGCTCCTCGTTGGAGCAGCACATTGCCAGCGCTCGTGAGGCTCTGGGAGTTGAGTCTTATTACAGCAGGTGAGATTTTCACAGCTGTCACAATGAAATGAAAATTCTTCTCTCTGTCTGTTATTCACATCATAACACACTTATTTAGGAGTAATTTGCTAGAATGATTGCACAAGATTGTTGCTGTTTTTTCTCTCGAAGGACTTAGTAACTTCATGGATTGTGTGTTAGCATGCACACGATTTTCATTTCTACTGACTTTTAACAATCCCTCCTCTGCCCCTCATGTAATATATATTTTGTAATTCAACATTTTTTCAAAGTGACACAACTAGCAGGATGGTATGTTTTTTTTTTACTTCTCGGGGTATTAGGTCGTAACAAGCCCCAATGTCTCTTCCTCTTACTACATGCTTGCATTCCTGACATCTGCTGTAGAGAAATGTTGATGAATTCAAGAATTTGTGATTGAACTTTACCATTATGGTCCAGTACTTGTGACTTTATGTTATTACTTTGTTGTTATTATTATTATTATTATTATTATTATTATTATTATTATTATAAGTGGTCTTTATTATGGCTTTACTGGACAGCTTGAAATGTGACAGGAAACAGGGATGACAGAGAGGGGGGATGACATGCAGCACAGGGCCACAGATTGGATTCGAACCAAGCCACTGGGGCACCCCATGTTATAATTGCGTTACTAGATCTTTGGTAAATATGATTTACATATATGAAGCATAGCATATTCTTTCGTAACACCTGGTGTGTTAAGATTAACTGAGAGAATGCATCTCAAGACTTGAAGCACCTAAATAATTTCATAGAAGAGAGCAGTGCTGCAACAAAAGCATGTTGATTTAAGCTATCACTGATGTATAATCCAGTAGCCATTTGGCCTTTACCAAACCTCTTGTTGTTGTTTTTTCTGGGCAGGGATGGTTACTACAGTTTGATTTGTTCTGGCTGAGCAGACAAAGAAAAAAAACACACCAACAATGAACCTTATTGACAAAAAAGGGAAGGCAGCACAGACCACGCTGTTTGACTCATCAGAAGGAAACGTGTCAGCAAAAATGTAGTCCAAACAAAGACAAATGTTAACGCTCAAACCAAAACTTGACACTTCTTTTATCCCCAGAGTAAGCTGAGGAAGGGTTATTTTGTCATTCAGAGTGTGTGTGTGTGTGTGTGTGTGTGTTAAAGAGTGTTATTCTGCCCCATTGCTCCCTATGATGACAGGCCTCCACTACCTTCCTAAAGTACTCCACTCTCTCCCCAGTGGGAGTAAATGAGACGGAATAATGGCTCTTTGTATAGCCAGACTGTTGAATCCACCTTACAAACACAGACCTGACAAGTAAAGGAAAAGAGAATGGGGTTTACTGAGAGTATAAGAGAGAAGGTTAAGATGCAATGGTAAAATCAATGGAGTAAAAGTCAAGAAAAGAAGAGGCTGGTGGTTAAAGACAACAAGGAATGTAGCCAGAGGGACTCTGCAGGAGAAGATAGAAAATGCGGTGAGATATATCGACAGCTAAAATCACCCATCGACACCCGTGGGTCCACACCACGTTTGGCGTTAGCATCGTCTCTCTTGTTGGCGTTTGATCCATAGTGCCCAGCTGGTCCGCCCAGTGCCAGCCTTTGCCACCCTAGCAGCCGGGCCCTCCTGCCCCATTACCAGCTCATTTACTACTCCAGTGGGAAGCTGCGCACACGCCACTGCGCCTGGATGGGCACAATATGGCACCACTTACCAGCCCATTCATTCTCCAGAGTGGAGAGAAAAGGAGGCAGCACTCTGAAATGAGTAGAGAGGGAAAATGAATGGGATGGAGAAGAATAGGGCGAGCATATGTGTGTGAAATAAAGGACGATGTAGAGAGGGGAGGATGCAGCCTTTGTGACAGAAGACATCTTTGTACTAATGTGTGAAATCATTTTTTAAAACTGCCCTGTATTCTGCATCCAATATTTCTTCAGTCAACATTGTCTGTCAGGGTGTTTACCACAGGACAGGGAGTCTCACATGAGACTCATACTGCAAGGATTGAAAAAAATGGTGGTGGTGTTGGTGGGAGCATAAGATGATGAGAGATCCCATGGTGTCATTTCTCACTCATCTACTGTGAGAGCAAGAAGCTGACATAAGAGTTACATGATATGGGTGCATCCGAGGAGAGGTTCAGGCATGAAGGGAAGGGTGGGAGACAGTGGTGGTGAGGTAGTGATTGTGGGATGGGGGTGGTTGACTCCCCACAGACTGGATCAGCATCACCAGCATTATAATGAAAGGATTTAACTCTGCTTACTATCATGGTGTTGGACCAAGCCTGAGAAATTAGGCCAAGTGTGTGTGGGTTGAACAGTGTGTGTTTCGGACAGATCAGGAGTGTGTGTAGTTGATTAATCCGCAGAGAAACAATGTAAGTCTGTGTATTATCTACTTTGCTGAAGTGCCTTTTTCTTGCCAACATTTCTGAGGCTGTACATGTCTCTCACTCCGTCCCTCTGTCTTTCTCTCTTTCTCTTCCAGAGGGTGTTCGAGCAGCGAGACAGAGAGCGAGGCAGGAGATTTGTTGGACCAGCAATTTGAGGAGCTCAACAACAAGCTTAATTCAGTCACTGATCCAACAGGCTTCCTGCGCATGGTGTCCAGAAACAACCTGTTCAACAGGTACGAAATTCTCGCAAATCACCTCATCGTTCCTGTGCTCCTACTGAGATACATCCGTGATCAACAAGCACTACTTAGACCCACTTTCACACAAAAAAAGATGAAAAATAACTGCTTGGGTAAGGAGATTCACAGCTATTGTGGCTCATCTGTGAAAAGAGTCTTTTCTCCATTGTTTAGCCAGCGCAGAGGCAGCATGTGAATCCTCCTTATTAAATAGACTGAGTAGAGCCAAGCTGCTAAAGCCCTTATCAACTGCCTACTCTGACGGAGCCTTGTGTGTGTGTGCGTGTGTGTGAGTACGTGCCAGACACAGACACTGATGTGGTTTTAAGATGTTGGCCCTGTTTGTGTTTGAGCAGATTTATCACTGTGGATTTTTCAGTTAGTCTGACAGTGGCTCGTTCACAGTATTATTCAACATTGCTATGCAGGGTATTCATTTACATTGCCCTGATTGGTTATGTATACCATATCGAATGTGTGCATGTGTGTGCGTCTGGGTCATATTTCCCTGTCCTCGTCCACACTTGAGCTGCTCTTTGATGAGAGGGTAATTCCAGCTTTAATTGAGTCTCGGTGCTCATTAAGCCCCTTTAATGGGCTGCCGGTAATAATCCGCTCATTCTTTGGGGCCTCAAAAAACTGTGAATTATAAAGCTCCTCGTGCTTAGGAGCCTATCGTCTATCACAATGTTAGAGCAAGAGAAAATGAAGTAATTTCATATGATGTCAGATAATGTACATGTATGTGCAGCTTTTCAAGGACTCTCTTTGACTTCACTTCCCACTATCATTTTTCCCCTCACATGTTAGGCTATTAGTGGTGTGAAGACAGTCACTCAAAAATATAATTAGTTGAATGACATTTAAATCAAATATGGCACAAGAACAATATCCTCAACATTAAAAGGCCTGTGCTTCTTGGTGTGATATCTTCATTTGGCATTATCATCAATTGCCCTTTTTTAACTTCGTGATCTAATCTTCACCAGGGAGCTTGGAGGGATTACTACGGGAAGGTGATAATCAAAGTCTCCTCATGTCTAATCCCCTCAGTGTGTAATTGAATACGTTTTTATGCACAATGATAGCATAATGAGATTTTTTGAGGATCTCGATGAAGTTGTCTGTAATGAGGCGGTTCACACTAGAGTAGGGCGATTGCATCAAAAGGGCTGAGTGGCCACTAGCTGAAGCTATCATTTATATCACAAGAAATTAGGTCAGTATAAAAAGCTTTAGTGTGCTATAGAGGCAAACTTGTCTACCTTTGTATCACCTGTCAGATCACACTTAAAGGAGTGAAGCCTGAATTAGGCAGCCACTGAATGCAATCTTCACCTTCAGCCTCACTGCTTTTAGTCTTCCCTTTTCAGTGTTTCCTTCTACACTTGACACTCACCTTCACTTGGTTTATCCCTCGCCTGCTCTCTCATTCTTCCTGTCAGGCTAACAAACGATTGTTTGCTTTCCCATGGAGGCTCATGCCAAGGCCTGGGAGAGAGACAGAGTGTCGGGAGGCTGGAGGGAAGCCAGTGGCCGGGGGCTACCAGAAGGGCAGGATAGATGTCTGTTGGCTGAGGCTCGGAGGAAACTCTGGCTGGTGGAACAGATGAAGAGTGGTGACAAGTGTGACCATAAAGCTTGGCCCTGTGTGCCTACAACCAAAGGCTTCTAACCCTGTGGCCACCATTAGCACAGTTCTCAGTATGTTGTGCGTCTGTGCCTGAGCTGTCACTCCCGTCACACAGCAGACATGCCTCAAACACACAGAGTCGTTGCCTTACTCCAGTCTGCAAAATAGTCACTGCCGGTGCATTGAGGTCACTCACTATCTCTTCTTTCATCAAATGGAAGCTCTGAGTTGTGATTGTAGGTAGAGTAGGTCACTATTAAGATGGGAGGAGCCCTGTTCTCCTGATTCTGGCAAGCTGATTGCATTCAACACCTCTTCATGTCTCTGCACTACCACAGTGAAATACTGCCATCTAGTGGAGCTTCACATATTGGCATAATAGTCTCAGTGGTATTGCCTCATGTCACGTGAAATTATATATGTGTGTTCCCTGAGGGATTACAGCATCTCAATCACAATGGAGATCCAGTTGGCCTCCCTTCATCTGCCTCTGACTCAGTGTGACTGAGATCTGACAGTGAGAATGTTGAAAAAAAGGAGGGCCTCTGTGATTGAGCATGTTGGATCACTCACTGCTCTAAGTCTGCTGCAGCTTTGTGCTGCTACCACACACAAACTCACAGAGAGTACACTGGCTGAGACTGAGTCTTGCTGCAGCCATGTCTGATGTAAGACTACGCCACAAGTCAGACACGGAGCTCTGCAGCCACATTCCCAGCACATCTGCCAAACTCATTATTTGCAGCAGGATGGTCTAATGTTAAAGGGTAGTTTGATACACGAAATTCCTATTTACATGCTGTTGACCATTTAATCACAGCACTGAGGATTATTTTCATTATTGTCTCATCTGACGATTAATCATTTAGTCTGTAAATGGGAAGAAAACTGTGAAAAATGCTCATCACAATTTTCCAGAGCCCAAAGTGAGGTCTTCAAATTGCTTCTTGTGTCCAACCAACAGTCCAAAACCCAAAGAATCTTCATTTACTATCAGAAATTAAAAAGAAAAGCAGCAAATTTTGTGTTAAAATATTACTTTGGTAAAAGTTAAAGTCACCCATACAAATAGTACTTAAGTCTTAAAGTATCAGAAATTAAATATATTTAAGTATCAAAAGTAATTTCCTGGCATTAATTTACTTAAGCATCAACTAAAGGTAAATTATACATATATTTACATGTATGTTTATACTGTATATTATTGGTGTGTGGATTATCAGCCTAGCCGATTATCTGATCCGATAATCAGCATTTTCCTGATTGTAACAGTCATTGCTTGTTTATCCGATAACAAATGAAATTAATTAATTTAAATATGTGCCGCTCTGACTCTGTTGCAGCATGAAACATAAAAGTTATTAAATTAATGTAGTGGAGCAAAAATAACCTCCAGAAAGTGCCTCCAAAACTTAGTGTGCTAGAAGTTTAAAGCAGCAGAAAATACAAGTTTTACAGTAAATGTACTGAGTTACACTCCAACACTGCAGAGCAACCATGGTTTTCTATTTAAGATAAATGTACCCTGTTGTTAGAATAATATCAGATTATAACTGATAGTGGTATTGACTCAAGGACACTCATGGGGACTAAAACATGGTGGACCATTATATCTTGAATGTCTGTAGATCAGGTGGAAGGAAGGTCATTTTGTAACGTAAAGAAAACAAAACAAAAAAAGAGCTGTTGTCCATGCATATATTTTTGAAATTTACTGTAAATGCATGATGTGGCAAACAGCCTAAAACTGTCTTGGGTCTGCAGCATAAACATATGAAGTAAAAAATGAAAACGGCATTATTTTCTGTTGTGTTTGTGCAGGAGTTGCCAGAGTATGACCAGCCTGTTCAGTAACACCATGTCACCTGCCAAAGATGGTAACTCTTCCCTGTCCCATCGCTCCAGCAACCTGGGAAAGCCTCCACTTCGAGCACTTTATGATTTGCTCATAGCACCTATGGAGGGGGTGAGTACTACCTCTATGGGTCATTGCCTGCTTATTGGTGTGTAGAGCGCAACAGAAAATGCAATTATGACAACTAGAAATCAGCAGCACTAGAGATTGAACATTATTTTGTATTGTGCATTTTCTTTTGTCTGACAGGGCTTAATGCACTCCAGTGGGCCTGTTGGCAGACACAGACAACTGGTGATGGTGCTGGAGGGAGAACTATACCTCATCCCCTTCGCCCTGCTGAAAGGAAGCTCCTCCAATGAATACCTGTATGAGCGCTTCAGCCTCATCGCTGTTCCCTCCATCCATGGCCTTGGATCAAATGCAAAGGTTGGGCTTCTCATTCATGACTGAAAAAAGCCATACTTCAATTTAAAATTCCTGTAAAAACTTTTATAGCCACAGCATCAAGACCTACTGAAGTCTTTAAAAATGGCCGAGCTGTTGTCCTTAGATTGAAGATCTATAACATAACCTTGTTCCCTTAGGGTCACTCCCGGCGCCCTGGACCAGCTCCATGTGGTGGTGTCTCAATGGCAGCAGTGGTGGGGAACCCAAGACTGCCCTCGCCTGTGATGGACCGCTGGCTGTGGGGACCAATGTCCTCTGCAGAGGAGGAGGCACAAATGGTGGCTGAGCTGCTGGGCTGCCAACCCCTGTCCGGCTCTGCTGCCACCAAGGAAAGGGTGATGAGTGCCCTCACACAGGCCGAGTGCGCCCACTTCGCCACACACATTTCCTGGAAATTGGCGGCTCTGGTGCTCACCCCAAACCCAGAGAGCGTTCCCGGTGGGGCGAGTGCCAGTGTTGGAGTCGGAACAGTGGGGAGAGGTGCGGGGGGGAGGGGAGGAAGCAGTGGTCGAGGCAGGAAGGGCTCTATAGGAAGCAGCTACACCATCCCGGAGTCTCTTCACATGCAGGATGACAGCAGCGACGTGGAGAGCCTCTGTGACAGCCCGCCCCTGCAGGAGTTCCTGCTCACAGCTGCTGATATATTGGACCTGAGGCTGCCTGTCAAGCTGGTGGTGCTGGGGTACGTTGGTTGGTTTAAATAGTGGTCTCTAGGTTGATTAGTTATGGATAGTAATTTGGTATTAAAACAAATTAGGACTGTAGGACGTGGATTAAGGATTGTGTTATAGACATTAAAGTATTATGTAGTGAACAGTACTAAAAAAGAAAATGTAATGTAGCTGAAGAGGTTTAGATGCCTAGAAAGATGATAAAAGCAAATAATGCTTGAAATATTATGCCATTAAATACTTTACAACTTCCATATTCAATTATTCGCCTGTGTGTCATTGTGCTACAGGTCGTACCAGGAGTCCAGCAGCAAAGTGACAGCAGACGGTGTCGTGGGATTGACTAGAGCCTTTCTGGCTGCTGGTGCTCAGTGTACTCTCGTGTCTTTGTGGCCTGTCCCTGTTGCAGCCTCCAAAGTTTTTGTCCATGCCTTCTACACTGCCCTGCTTAACGGGACCAAGGCCAGTGCAGCACTGGCAGATGCCATGAAGACTGTGCAGAGCAGCAAGCAGTACTCACACCCCTCCAACTGGGCAGGCAAGAGATGTTATTCACTTATGTGTGAATTCTACATTGTGATAATCAAAAAAGACGACCTTGTAATGGATCTCTTTTATTGCTTTTTCTTCTGTGCAGGATACATGCTGATTGGCAATGATGTCAAGCTCAACAGCCCATCTTCCCTCATTGGCCAAGCTTTGGCAGAGATTCTACAGTATCCAGATCGAGCGCGTGATGCTCTGAGAGTGTTACTCCACCTGGTGAGACATTGACACACACACACACACACACAAGGAAATATTACAACCTAAGACACACAAAGATACTGATGCTGCTCCTCCTGGTCCTTGCAGGTGGAGAAATCTCTTCAGAGGATACAGAACGGCCAGCGTAATTCTATGTATACATCCCAGCAAAGTGTGGAGAACAAGGTGGGGGGCGTCCCTGGCTGGCAGGCCCTGCTGACAGCTGTGGGCTTCCGTCTTGACTCTGCCGGCCCTGGTATCCCTGCTGCTGTCTTCTTTCCCACTGCTGATCCAGGAGACAGGCTCCAGCAGTGCAGCACCACTTTACAATCACTACTGGGTATGCACATGAGACAAGCTCTACATCACAGTTTAATTAGACTCAGAATCTCTTTTAGCATGATGTCCAGTGTTTTACTGATTTGGTGGTCATGTGTTTTATGCGATTTTGTCGACATTGTTTTTCACATACAACAAAGCCAGTAACATCCTTTGTGTTTGTAACATTTCATATCACTCTGTACATCACCTGTTTAGTCATAGTGCTCCTTAGTTTGAGGTATAAAGAACGTGCCTCGCGTATGAATAATGAGGAACTTCCTTTGATCCCATCCCTCAGGTCTGCCGCCGCCAGCTCTCCAGGCTTTGTGCAAACTCATCACAGCTTCAGAGGCAGGAGAGCAGCTCATCAACCGGGTAGGCCCCTGCAGCTTTGAACAAATGCTGCTTGATTTTTAAATCTGAAGCACCGAATAGAAATGGTTCTTTGGCTCAAATGACAAATAACAATGCACTTATTTAGTCTTAAGAACTATGGAGGCAGTCTTTTTTTTTGAGACGCTTTCAGATGCATTTGTACCATGAGGTTCTCCCTAGAAGTGAATGTCTGGGATATACTATTGCATAACTGAGTTATGTCAGAACTGGATACACTCTAACACACCGGCTATTCAGGCTGCAGCTTAATCTGCACCAAAATGCTGCATGGAAGCCGAACTAGCGGTCCTACAAGTACAAAGTCTTAACTTCAATCTGTTCTCTTGCACCTTACACTTCAGAGGTTTATCCCTGTTTATGTGTAACATGTGGCTATCACGTGCTTACAGTGAAAGAATATCCAGTTAGTAGCTGATAAGCAGTTTATGTTGTCTCATGCTGCTAATACTGGTCTCAATGCACAGAGCATGAAACATGCTCCACCTAATCTATGTATTCTGATTGCATCACACTCTATAACATATTAAACACTTGTTGTTGTTATCCTTCTTGTTGACCTGAACCCTTGTACCCTTTGTGAATGGCCTGTGTGCATGCAATTAAAACCTTTTCTCTCTCCCCTGCCCCTAACCTGCGGTCTGAAGGCTGTTAAAAATATGGTGGCAATGGTAAGTGTGCCTTCACCTACCTGGGCTCCATCCCATTCCACCCTGTTCCTCTACTCTCCACTCTCTCTCCTGCTAAATGTTCTAAAACACCGCCTCATTCTGTAGAAGCTGCATGACCGTTTAATAATCACTTTTATTGTTTTCATGCTGTTTAGCATTTGCACGCATAACGTGTAGCTGAGCAAATACTTGCTGTGTTAATAATTTTCCATTGCTAGTTCCTGCTGTCAGATCATAGGGATTTTGAGTATTTAAGGATTCAGAACACTGGTTCACTACCGGTCAGAGGAACATTTCATGGTGGTAGAAGGGATAAAGCTATATTGTCAAACCTTTCTTAATCATGAAGAGTGAGGTGAGGAGACGATGCGTGGTTTCATTACCAGCACAGTTACGTCACGTTGACAAAGGTTTCTCTGTTCCAAGCCAATTAATCCTGAAACAAAACAGGCAAAGTGTGCTCCCAGGGCACGTGTAAGTCCCACAAAGCCGAGACCCTTTCAGCTCTGCTTCACTAATAGTCATTCACATGACTCAACAGTAGTTCCGTAAGATGTGGTTGCCATTGTATTAGCAAGATGAAATATTCAATCAAGCAATGATGACTGGATGATTTAAGTTCCAATAGAAGAACAGAAATAGTTTGATCACGCAAATTAATTTGAACCATCTCCAGTAGAATTTATTAGTTTATTGTTTTCTGGTACTTATTCCTAACCACTGCCTCTTTTCCCTATGTGTCTTCTCTCTCTTCTTCTCCAGCTCCACCAGGTGCTAGTCCAACTTCAGACAGGGGAGAAAGAACAGGATTTCTCCCTCCTGCCCATTCAGGTGTCCATTAGTGTGCAGCTATGGAGACTGCCAGGATGCCACGAATTTCTGGCTGCTCTTGGTGAGTCAACAAGATCCCTGTCCTTTCCAGCCTCCCACCCATCCTGCATATATGTGTTCCTGTGGAGTGACAGACACATTTTTTATAAAGTTACAACTGTTGCCCTTTTTGTGTGTTCGCAGGATTTGATTTATGTGAGGTCGGCCAAGAAGAAGTAGTGCTAAAGACAGGCAAGCTAGCCAACCGCCGCACCTTGCACTTTGCTCTCCAGTCTCTACTGGCGCTGTTTGGTAAGTATACTTATTTGCAATTAACCTTTTTAGCATTCCTCTTGTCTGAGTCTGGTGTCACATATTTACCTTGTCTCTTCTACTCTTTCTTCAGACTCCACAGAACTGCCCAAGCGTCTCAGCCTTGACAGCTCATCTTCCCTTGAGTCTTTAGCTTCAGCCCAGTCTGTGTCCAACCCCCTGCCGATGGGATACTCAAGCCTCCCCTTCTCTCCTCCTTGCCTGGACAGTCAGGCATCAGATGCGATCTCTGTCTATAGCCTCAGCTCTGTAGCATCCTCCATGAGTTTTGCTTCCAAGTCAGACTGTGATTTCCTTAGTCATCGGCAACGCAGTGGGGCCACAGCACACTATTCTATCCACAAACACCCTCATGTTCCCCGTAGTCGCTCTTCTCCTCATGGGGCTGCTGCAGCAGTGGCAGGAGCCCGCGGGGATGAGGAGGAATACGAGGGCTTTTCCATAATCAGCAGCGAGCCGCTGGGAAGTCACTGTGACTCTCTGCCACTGCCACCAGGCCACAGCCAGCGCCACCACCGTGGAGGAAGGGGCAGTGTTGGTGGGTCTGGCACAGGAGCAGGGAGAGGCTACACTGTATCAGTATCATCAAGGGGCAGTGTCAGCACCCCTACATCCCCTGTCAAAACATGCCTGGTGCCCAGCCCAAACTCTCCATTCCAGAAGGTGGGTAAGGTGAGCAGCTCAGATACAGGTGAATCTGACCAGTCCAGCACTGAGACGGACAGTACTGTCAAGTCTCAGGAAGAAAAAACTGTCCCTCTGGATCCTCAGGAGCTGGCCCAGAAGATTCTGGAGGAGACTCAGAGCCATCTGCGAGCTGTGGGTAGTCTTCAGCGGGCTGGGGCAGAGGGTGGGACAGCTGGAGGAAGTACAGCTCGGAGCAGCGCCTTCCGTTCCTCTGAAACAAGCGCATTCAGCCGTCCTAACAGCAGTGCCAGTGGCCGAGCTCAATCTTCCCCAAGGCCCAAACCCCCCTCCCGTTCCTCTTCACTGCAGAAAGTAAGCTCTGGCTACAACAGTCCTGCAGTCTCTGAGTCTTCCCAAAAGGAGGGCAGCCATCCTTCACCCACTCTGGACAGTCACGCACAGTTCAAATTAAAGTACCCAAGCTCCCCATACAGCGGCCACATCTCTCGTTCCCCGAGTAATGTGTCTCCCAGTTCTGGTCATCAGTCCCCGTCTGGTAGCGCTCCATCCCCTGCCCTGTCCTACTCCTCGACAGGCTCTGCCTGCTCTACATCGGCTGATACCCCAGACTTGGACCGGCTAAGAAGAGGGGTCATTGATGAAAAAGTCCAAGCTATCCACAATCTGAAGACCTTTTGGGCTAATGCTGCAGCCCAGCAACAGCAACATCTAGGTCCTGTCAGAGCTGTCCACGGCGCTCCTGGACCCCTCGCTTCTGCCAGTAGGGATGTACTGAGCCTTCTCAACCTCTCTCCACGCCATTGCTCCCCTAATGACACCCAAGACAGCCTGGAGCTGCGGGAGCTGGGGCTGCATTCACTAGATAGGGGCACTAAGAACTCTTCTAATGGACACCACTGCTCCAACCCCAGAAAAGTGGCCCCATCACCTACTATTTCTACAAGCAGTAGCCCTGGTGCTCGTTCTATCCGACTACCTGCTGGCAACGGATACAAGTTCCTGTCGCCTGGGAGATTTTTCCCTTCCTCTAAATGCTGAGACATTTCAAACGGTCCTATACTTTAATCTATCATTTGCTATCCTGTGCGCTGGAGGAGTAGGGCACTTTCTGAGGACCTCTATTGGTCCCCCAAGCTTGAGTGACAGTGAGAAGGATTTGATTGGTCAGTGAGTGTGATCCTGCAGAGGCACATGAAGGCTTTAGAGATTGTCTTGTCTTTGTGCCCATAACACTGTAAATGGCAATGAGAAATACTCAACGACCTGATACTGTGTTTGTGTGTAACTGTGTGTCAGGTAGATGTAAATGCCATTTGGTATTTTTCCCCAAAACTTTGCTGTTTGTGTGGGCCAAGATGCAACAGCTATGACTGATTTCCTCCATTCAATTTTTTTTGTTTTTAAATTTAATGGTTATTGTTATTATTGTTTGTTATTGTTATTAATATTATAATAATTATTATTATGTTTTGTAAATTAATTCCAGTGTTTCACAATCAGTATTAAGCGTTTTTATATTATTAAAAGTGAACATACCTGTACCATGTAAAGATGGATAGAGTGGAAAAAAAGATTTAATATTTTTTATTGAAATCAAAAGGGCATTTTGCCTGATTTCTTTGTGAATTGAGTGTCTGCTCCGAAGCATGGATTCTCTTGCTATTCAATGTTAAGTACCATGTATGACTTTTTAGCCCATGATTTTTTGAGATTAAACATGAAACTTTCATGACAACTCATCTGTCATTTATCAGTAAACTGTTTCAATAAAAAAAACATCATGTTTGCTTTCTTGTATTCCTAACTTTTATACAGACATATAGATCTGAGACAGAAAAATCGTACTTTTGTGTCCACATAAGTAGGTCACAGCAAAAAATTCTCTGAGGCAATTCTATAAGAGATAAACAGCAGATTACAGTAGATATGCAACGTTATTAGACCAAGTGGGCTCCAAGCTACAGGTAACAAAACTGCACACAAATCATTATTATGGATGGGATTTTCTTAAATGCAGTATGTAAGAATATTAGTTATGCATACAGAGATATGCTAAAGTTAGCGTGCTAACTGGCTAGTCCTGGCCCATCCTGGTCCAAAGCTCTAGTGTTAGCAGTGTAAACACCAACACTACCACTGTGCTCTAAACTCCCAGTCTGGACTGCTAACTGCACAGCTAGCTGAGCTAACTAGCTATCAATGGCTGCAGTTAGCAGTTGCCCTTGTGAATATACTGCTCCCTATTCCATTATTCTTACCTTTAAATACGTATGAAATGATGCCACACCTCAATAACTGGTTTTAATGTGATGCACTGACTGACTAGTGCTGTTGACAAGGGTATTATAATTGTACGGGCCGTGGATCAGACCAGGTGTACAAAGGGCGGGTTAAAAGCCACCAGGAAGAGATTGTATTGGTTAATACTAATTAGTAGGTCCGGCCATGCCCTCTTCCGCAAATCACCGCTCACCGGGGAGGGACCACGCGCGGCTCACAGTGGTTCAAGACGTCAGCACTCGGCAGCAATTAACAGTAGCTGGGCAGTGTCAGTACAACCGAGGAGCGAGCTACCATGGTCATCATCAAGGAGTAGTAAGTGTCTGAACTGTTCGTTTTTGATACATTTGAAGCCACTACATCGCTTCACAACGGATTCAGTCAGGCAGGGCAGTTTAGTCGCTGGCTGGACACTAAGGAAAACTTTTCATGTTGTGTGGTGTCTGTCACACGAGGGATGGGTGGGATTGCTCAGGAACGTCTCTGGCCTACCAGCGCTGACAGCGGTGCGGCTCTGTGACAGCTGCTGCTGTTATTCCCGTATGTTCCTATTCAGTAGTCGGCTTTTAAACACTTCAGGCTGTGGTTTGTGACACGCGTTTAAAACATAGAGGTCCGGCATTTGCGCGTTTAAGCTGTAAAACTTTTACTAACTTGAGCTACGAGTTAGCTCACCGCTTGCTAATGCTAGCTAACATAACAGTGCAGCATGAATGGCTTGTCAGCTAGCGCTGCTAATGTTGTCTTTACAACATTGACACATCAGCTCGTTGCGGCGCCAGTTAATCTTATTCAAGATAACATAAGTTGATTAACGGGCGAATTTCGCCGGGTTCTTCTTGCCAAACCAAGCAGTTTCTATCAACTACTTTGCTTGCGGTAGTAGTACCTAGGTTACGGTAGCTAGCAGTTAGCTGTGTGAGTCATGAACCTGCGTCAACAGATACTCATGTTGTCATTAAATCCATTATGTTATTCATCAGGAAAATACGTCAAACGGGAGCAGGAAATTCTTCGTATTCCTACACAGAAACATGTCTGACTAATGTTAGAACCACTGGACTTCTGAAAACTTTTGTCAAGTTTGTTTTGGTTTCATCAGTGTCTTTGCCCTCTTAAATGTGAGACTTCTGTTCAGTGTCTTATGTTTGAATGACATTAACTCATTAAAGCTAAAGTCCTGTAGCACGGTAACACCAGTCTAATACATTAAATGAGATTAGAAATTGTTCGGTAGTGAAGCCCAAACAGGAGCTTTATAATAAACTTGAATACCAGATTACATTACAAGCAAATGACGGCAAACTTTATGAAGAGCTGCAAGGTTTTACAACTAATCCCAGATTTGGTTGATGCCTTTTCAAAATGTTTGATTGGTCATAAGATTAGTTTAAGCGACTTTATTCCTGTCCATACTGTGAGACAGTATAAGCATTAAACTATACCTTCCTATAGCTACATAACTGTCCTTTTAATTTCTTTTACATGTTATCTAGGAAATTATTTGTAATTATGGATACTAAAACTATAAGTCCACAGTTTTAGTAGTGGTGGGTGCATGGATGGATTTGGATTCTGCACCCTACAGAAATCAGAAACTCTCACAAATACAGATAGAATACAGATTAGAGCCGCAAAACCTAGAGCCAGACGGATACTGAAATTTGGGACCAGTGCCAATTCCGATATTATGGAAGAAAAAATTCTGATATCGATATATCAGCCAATAGCCCACAGTGTTTATCAAAACACATCAAACACACAAGATATGTACTGTAACCGAGGCAGAATATTTTATAGTTTAACTATAAACTTCCAAAATGACATCCGTGCACTGTAACACATCATACATTTTGATCTTCCAAATATGCTTACAACTCTTGAAATATGTAAAAGACCAACATTTTTATTGCAGCATGTATGGGACACGCATCTTTTTAGTTAACAGGTGTTTTAGCGCAAAAAAAACAAACCATCTTGAATAAGGAAATCCCAAATCATAAGGTCCCTCTGTATAAATAAAGGATAAATTAATGTTGTCTGATTTAACTTGTATTTGTGGGGGATACAAGGGCAAGCAGAGCCTTCAGTCGTGGTGACAGGTTTAGGATTTTGAATGAGTGGAAAGATGCAGGCTCTACGTGGAAATTACAAAAAGAAAATAAGGAAAATTTACGTTTTTTGCATTTCACAGGACACTGATAGTGGAAATTCACCATGATCAACTTATCCTCAGTGGTTTTCTCACAATCTGCAATTTAAAATCTCATATCCTACCATCTCCACACCTGACCTATATTGAAAGTCAAGGTCACTCATCACAAAGCCTTTCTTAAGAGTTGTTAGAGTTGAGCCTTGTTAATTGAATAGTGTTAAATCTGGACAAAATGCAAATTCTCATCAGCATTGAAGTGCAAATGTAGTGTTGATGCGTCAGGGTACACTTCATCCTTGGTTGGGATCTCTGCTTTAAGAGAACTTCCTCTGCTTACTTTTTTCCCCCCCTCTTGCACTGTGTAGTTAGTGGTCGATGACAGAGGCTTCATGTTCATAAATGATGCAATTGCTTTGGGCACAGCCTGCCACACCCTGAAGTAGAAGTCTGTTGAATTGAAGACAAAAGTTGCAGCATACTTTTACCATCCAAACAGGAAATACTGTCTTCAATGTCTGGGCGTCTTATGTAATAAAAAGCTGTACCTTTTTGGTTTTCTTCATCTCTTGACCATCTCCAATCTCGGCTCTGTCAATTCCATTTTGGTCTAGTGATCCGTCCCTCTCATCTTGCTGCTGTCAGCAATGTGTCACAGGCGGCAAAAAGAGTGCCAGCGACTTGCTTCCTGTCTTTTAGCAGTGAGGACATTTCTGTGCATTGGGGAAGTTATTTGCCATGATGGAGCATGCATGCTTCTTCTGCACTGGCTCATTTTTTGTGTGAGGACTTGATAACTTCTTAATTAATATTTAAAAGATTTGGACAGCGGTCCAAACTGAGTAAATTGAGTTGCTTGTTGTTACTACGTGTTCACTACTAAGTGCCGAGCTATATTGGAGTAAAGTTGTTCACTTAAAAGTTTAATTGTAGTTCTTCTGGCTTATTTATGTCTTTTTTAGGAACACATGTTGTGTGAATGTAACCACACTTCTCTCTCTTTTGCAGCCGTGTGGTTTTACCCTGTACTGTCGAGGAGGTGAGTAATCAGTTTATGGCATCTTTATTTTATAGACACACTGAGTCGCTACTGAAACAGCTTTATTTTCATTTAAGAGATTCTTGGTTCTAACGGATATCTTGTACTTTTCACCTTTCTCTTTTCTCGTTATAAATAACAACAAACTAAGCTTGAGTCTAGTGACAGGATCTGGCATAGAGGACCTATGCCAGTAAGTGCAGAGGATGTGAAAGACGAAGAAATTCTTTCTGTTAGTCTCTCATGCAGTAGAACCTGAAATCCTTATTTGAGCTTGAAATGGGTCACACGGTGATGGTTTTATAGGAATTACAGCAAGTCTCTGTAATGCACTGTTCTTAAAAATAATCATTGTATTCACAAAGAGTTAAAGCAGAGAATAAGGAATACGCCACTATCTTAAGTTAAGGCAACACAGTCTTATCCAAAAAGCTCAATTTGTAATTCTTGTGCTTGCTTTTACAAGAGCACAATTTGTTCCTTGTGTATTTAAGGGCTTATGTCATCAATCCCCTGCTGCCCTATATGGTGATGAATTCCCCCGGCAGCTAGTACTGCATTTTAAAGCTTATTCCAAATAATTAAAAAAAATAAGTGACTCTAATAAATACTCGAATAAGGGAGTAACACTAAAAAGAGCTCTGGTAGTTAAAATATTAACAAACATCAATCTTTTGGTTGCACCGTCCATTGTTCAAACAACATGAGATTATTTAAGTTTGAAAATGCAAATAAACAGTCCAGATTATGGCTGCTCTTCTGTGTGTTATTGTGAAAAGACATCCGCATGATTGGAAAATGACCTCTGCTCCCACACCAATGGTCTGATCCAAGCTGCTTATTTGACTATTGCATTCTGCAGTCATTTTTCTCTTGGCATATTATATAAATCTGCAATCTATTAGTGACAGTAGGACAATAACAAATTAGGTCTAAGTTTATGTTTGCTGATTTGCTCAATTTTGAAGGACAAGTCAAATGATAACTGACTGCAGTGTCTCCATAATTATTTATAGCATTAATGTAAGCCACAGGGCTGTAAACCAGCAGTGGATCAAGCAGACAAGAGGTCCAAGGAAAGATTTATTTATTTTTTGGCTGAACTGCTCACATGTCATGTCTGGACACCTGTGAGGAGGTAGACATTGCCTCATTCGACGGTGTCACAAGCCAAAAGGCAAGATAAAATGCAAAGAAGACAACATTGACAAGGACAAAACGACAACAAACGACTGGGATAGTTGTGTAATGCTAACAACACGTGTTTGGAATAGGTTAGCCCGCTAATATATCAGACTGATGTAGGGATATTTACATTATCAGTTATTTATCATTGTCTGTGAAATATAGCCGATAATATGAAGCCAAATTCCTTATTTGACTCATCAAGCGCAGCATTTATAAACCCTAATACAGTAGGTGGCTTTTTGCACCTTGAAAGTTGTTCTGCAAACCATTAATAAACACAGAAGAAGAAAAGAACAGTACAGCCCATTGGACTTGAAAGTCAAACATGAGCCAACATGACACTGCAGGTGTGGATGTTTTGGGTTTTTTTGTTATAGTTTTAAAGGAAGGCAACACAATTGCAACTTGCAGCACATGTTCTGCAAGGGTTCTGTGAAAAGTCTCAAGTTTTAACACAGCAAACCTTGTTTGAGCTATGAAATATTAAATTATAAATTTTTGCTCACTGCATCTTAGCCTTTCTTACCTACAGGTTTGCATGAACTACAGGTTAGGATCTACAAAAATATAAGATTATTGGTTTGTATCTAAGGGTAGACAGATTGGGGCCGATATACACCGTTTTCCAATTATTGGTATCGGGTATTTTTCTGCCAGATTGCTGATGAAATAAACCGATTTGAATGTATTACTTTGGCTCTGATGCAACGTCCTCTCACACAATGTCCCGCCCACAACGATATCTGATTGGTAATACGTCACAATTAATAGCCTTTAAACACTGAATAATCTGAAACTACAAAGTAGCTAGTTACTAAAGTTATTAAATAAATGTAGTGGAGAGGAAGTATAAAGTAGCAGAAAAAGGAAATACTCAAGTACCTCACAGAGAGGTAAAGAACAGTACTGAAAGTACTTTTTTTTTCTTTCCCCTGGTTATACTGTAAGTTTTTGTGTTAAATGTTGTATTATTTGTGTTCCAGTATCAAGTGGGACAGCTGTTCTCAGTGGCTGAAGCAAGTAAAAATGAGACCGGTGGTGGTGATGGCATTGAGGTACTGGTGAACGAGCCCTACGAAGAAGATGGCGAGAAAGGACAGTACACCCACAAAATCTACCACATAGCAAAGTATGTACATTTTTTTGTTTTTTTTTCTTTTGTAACCTTTTTCATTATCATTCCATCCCATAACTACAGTGTAATAGCACTGGGCTACCAGGCAGTGGCAGCATTGTCTTATCTTTGTTGTGAAGCATTTTAAGTTGTACATTTTACGTCTGCACAATCGTTCTTCTTGAACCTCTGATAACTAAGACAATTTGTCTTCTCCCTTTCTCCCCTTACATCTACCAATTGCCACCCTGTTTTGCCCACAGTAAGGTCCCAGCGTTTTTAAGACGACTAGCTCCTGCAAATTCCCTTGAATTCCATGAAAAGGCCTGGAATGCCTATCCCTACTGCAGAACCAGTGAGTCCCCCTCCTGATGTTGCTTTACCTTTGCTTTACCCTGAAACCCTTACTCCACGGTTAAATACACTTGTGTTACTTGCATCATGGCTGTGTATTTTCTGTTGGTGTGAATTTATAGTGTCTGTTTTTATGTGTGTATAAAATAATTGTGTTTTCTTTCTCGTTTTCATGCCTAACCTTGATCCAGTTGTGACGGTATGTAGCCTTTTTAATGTTTTTGTTGTTTGTTTGTTTTTGTAAATTATCAAATTATTTCTTTAGCTATGTTTGAGATCTTTCAGTATAGTTAATTTATGCTCTCTACTCTCATTTCTGTATAATCCTATCCTGACTCTGTCTTCTCCAGAACGAGTACATGAAAGACAACTTCATCATTAAAATTGAGACATGGCACAAACCGGACCTCGGAACAATAGAAAATGTAAGTAAGCTAATATCCACTTTGACATCAGATTTGAGTTTATATGCTCTTCTGACAGTTTTGTTTTAAAAATGTTGCTGGGTTGTTTAGGTGCACAAATTGGACAGTGCCACGTGGAAGGATGTAGCTGTTGTGCCCATTGACATTGCAGACAGAAGTCAAGTGTCCGCTGCTGTAAGTAGAAACTCTTCTGGCACCTCTCCAGTGCAAGATAAAAACAGTTTGGCGCCTTCATGTGGACAAGTCTGATCATTACATAGACAATCACAGTTCACACAAGGCGTGTTCAAATGGGTGATATTGATACATTTCTTTTACTAGCAGTAATCATTTCACTGATGTTTGAACATATTTTTGAAAAAGTAATTATCTTTACAGACAGCTATTTTGGTGTCAGTAATTACATAAGTAGTGTGTTGCAACTAAAGCTGGGACAACAAGACATTTTTTTAGTATAGATAAATTGAAACAGAATTACTAAAACATCACGTCACATTTTAAATTATTCATATTTAACATCGTCATCCAATCATGTCTGCGTTGATTGGTTATTATGCAAAAGCGTTTAACAAATTTCCCAGAGCTAGGGTGATGTCATGTTTTTTTTTTTTTTTTGGTTTTTTTTAGAGGAATTGTGAAAAAAAGAAAAAAAGAAACTGATTGTATTTATTTGAAAATCGAGAAATATGCTAACCAACACATCAGAGAAGTTGTGATCCAGTAATGTTCATCTTCAATAAGTTGGCAGTATTACAAATGTTTTTAATACTAAACTGTTAATCAGCTGACTGATTAATTGACCACTTTTTCCAGTGCTGTCCACCTTTTTGCTTCACTAGAGCAGAGCATGTGGAATATTCTTTTATGACTTATTGTTAGATTGCTTCTAGGTACATCTTGTATTTACCAGAACAGGTTTAGTATAACTAGTGGTTCCAAGACTGAAGATATATTTAAATAAACTGTATTACCAGAAGATGGAAAAAAAAATCAAGAAAGTCCTATCTTTTTGCTGACAGTTGATGGAAAGAACTGGCATTTTCTCATTACAGAGTAGATACATTTACTCATTTCATAATGTTTTAAGTAAATGTAAATTATCCATCATTTGGAAGTACATTTGACATAAACATCAAACACCAAAAGCTATTCACACTATTGAGAAGCCTAATATTTCCCCAATAATATGTCAGAATCTAAATGTGAGGTTTTAATACTACATTTGGTCTCTGAAATCTCATTTGAAGATGTTGCACATTATTGCTGTTATTTGACATCACATTGCCTCATTTCACTGTGGCTCTGTGTGTATGTGTGGCTATTTGGCTGAGAGGCATTGGTTTGTGTGTGTGTGTACGTGTTTGTTTGCGGTAGTTGGTTAACGAGGCGGAGGTGTTTGCCTTGCTGGAGGAGTGCGTTGTGTCTGAGGACCCTATCAGCCCTCAGCCTCAGGCATGGCTGCAGGGCCTGGGGCGTACCGCCAGCAAAGATGAGTTTGTTAGTGTAATTAAGGCTCACAGTGCTTCGTATGCCGGAACTAGACAAACACACACTCACACACACACGACACAAACACACTCGCACTCTAACACACCCTCTTTTACTTGAGGAGTAGGTCCTTTTCGTCTACCACGGCATATCGATTCACAGACCTCATTAGTGCAGCACAGTGTATTGTTATAGTGACGGAGCCCTCAGCATTAAAACAGCCAAATTATTGTGTGTGTGTGTATGGGTTTCTATCTCTTTCCACACGTTTGGCACCCTCCTGTTGGCCGATAGCCCTGAAAAGTAGCTTTTAGCTGCAGGCGCATCATGATTTATTTAAAATTGCTGGGCCCTTGAGCCGTTGGTATTTTAAAGCCATTTCATTTATTTGTATTTCTATTTTTCTTGCATGTTTAATGAAGTCAACTTTGTCATGTTTGTCGTGCCTGACATATGTGCTCGGTATTGTTCAGTATTTTGCTATATGTTTGGAGTGCTGTCGCAGCTGGAACAGTTGCACTTAAGCACACACACATAGATTTGACTGTGCTGCATCATAAGCTCTCATCAGCAGGTAAATGCAATCAAACTCACTTATGTAAACTAGCAGCAATGTCACACTAATTAACCAGATTCTGCTGGTGGACTCGACGCCCCATAGATGGTCTTTCATCTCCGAGCCACTTAAGCCGGAGTTGTGTTTTGGTTTTGCTGTGTGACATTATCTCCAGGGAGTGCCAGGTTTTGGAGAATAAGGGTGGTATCTTTGGCCTTTAAGTGTCAGTAGCTGTGTTTCAGTAAAGCATTTTATGTGCATTTTGAAGAATATCGCATTAGATATTTTATTGAAACGGCAAAATTTGAAAAAAACTTCCTCTAATTCACAAAAACGGAGCATATTTGCTGAATAAACTCAAACATAGTGGACATTCAACTCACATGACCGATCTGCTGCGTGCATTATAATCATTGCATTTCTTTGTCGTCTCCGGACAGCATGCAACATGGCCAATGCTAGCTGACATGCAAGAACAATTACAACTTGCCCTATTAAAAGTAATTTCTGAAGACCTCTCTCCATTTTGGTCCTGGTTTGCGTCCCTCTAGCCTCTGTTTACTTCCACATCCACACTTAACGTGGCCACGTAGCCTACACTGCGTCATCCTCTGACTAAATTCCGCTTTACGTAGCCTAGTTCATTTGCTGTGGTTCACTGCCTGCAGGTTCCATTAGAGGGAGGAGGGAGGGGCTGGTTTGTCTCAATCAGCAGCTGAGTTTACTTTTGCCAGATTTTAAGATGGCCTACATGGCAAATGAAGCCAAACAGACCGCTTAAAGGATAACTACCGTTTTTTACAACCCGGACCTTTTTTCTAGCAAAAGATATGGTCATGTACTCACCCAGATAACTTTGGTGTCATTTGGCGTTGTTCGGACGAAATTAGATCCAGTGTAGCGTCGATATATCCATATAATGCGAGTAACGGGGCAGCGACACACAGCCTCTATATAACGCATTATCTGCCACGAAACTAGTTCATTTCACTAATATTTTGTTACGATATGCTAGTGCTATTCCCCTCCGAGTCCGGGCTCGTCCGTTATCAACATCCGGGGTCAAACTAGCAGTAGCAGCTACAGGTAAACAAGCCGGGCTGTCGCGGGTGCGCGCGCAGCTCAGAGACGACATCTTCCAGGTCAGAGGTAGTAGCTCAACCTACAGACCCCGGATGTTGACAATAGACGAGCCCGGACTCAGAGGGGAATAGCGCTAGCATATCGTAACAAAATATTGGTGAAATGAACTAGTTTCGTGGCAGATAATGCGTTATATAGAGGCTGTGTGTCGCTGCCCCATTACTCGCATTATATGGATATATCGGCGCTACACTGGATCTAATTTCGTCCGAACGACGCCAAATGACACCAAAGTTATCTGGGTGAGTAAATGACCATATCTTTTGCAAGAAAAAAGGTCCAGGTTGTAAAAAACGGTAGTTATCCTTTAAATTTTAGCGTGTTTGTAACAATTGAAATATAGCTTTTCTCCATGTTTAATGTTTGTTGAACAGGGTTATTGATTAAGAATTGTTTTTGGATTTATAGAAGTTTAGCTGCACTTACAGTAACCAACACAGTTGTTAAAAAATAATAGGTTTCGGTCCTATCCCTCCACACCACAAATTCTGAATGTTATAGTCACGTGAAACTTTTCTTTCTGTAGTGCTTTTTTTTCATGATAATAATTATGTCTGTAAATTATCAAACTTCTTAATTGCTCAATTCAACTTGTAGCAGTATTTATGAATGAACATTTAAGTTTGTAATACAGATTACTTCAGCTTGTTGAACAGTTTTCAGCTACATTTTATTTATTGTATTAATTATATAACTTGTTCTCGCTGTAGGACTACAAGGAATCTGAGGACCCTGCTCGTTTCAGGTCAGCTAAGACCGGCAGAGGACCCCTTGGGCCCAACTGGAAGGTAATGCTCATGTGGAAATCATATGTATATATAACATTCACACACAAATGGCAGTTATTGTCACAGCCGTCTGAACAGAAATTCAACATGTGTTTGGCCCTGTATACCAGACTCTATCCTCTAATTTCACCAGGCTCTGAATAATTCTGTGCAGAATATTTCCAAGGCACTAAAGAAATAATGAGAGGTCATAATAAAATGAAAAGAATATGGAACATCTGTAAATCTTTCTAAAGCAGACTGTCCTCCCCAGAGAGAGGTCTATGCCAAGTCTGAACAAGCTGCAGGGTACAATGGCAGGGATGGGAGACACTATGCATACAACAATTAGTGGAGAAACCCACAACAGACAAAAAGCCACTGTTGAAGACAAACACATGAAAAACCCATATTGGATAGTGCTGCCAGAATGTATGCAGATGACTTCCAAACATAGTGGTTCAGTGGTCTGAGAACAGCAATAGAGCTTTTTGTGTGGAGTTTGGTGGTGGTACCATAATGCTGTGAAGATGCTCCTCTGCAGCAGGCCTCAGAAAGCTTATGAAGATAAGAGGACAAAATGAATACAGCAAAAGACAGAAAAATCCTTGTGGAAAACCTGCTGACCTCTGCAAGAGAACTGCCTGGGAAAAGATTTATTAACCAGCAAGGCAACAACACCCAAAATCTAGGACATCAACATTTTTGTTTTCAGGCATTTTGAGAGTCAGAGACCAGACCTCAATCCAATCAAGAATCTGTGGCTGGATTTGAAAAAAATGCGTTTCAGACATGATCCCTTTTTGTAACTTTGAGCACAAGAATGGAGAGAAACGGCAGTGTCCAGACGTGCAAAGACGATGGAGACCAATTCTCATAGACCCACGGCTGTAGGATTGACAAACACGAGTGAACTGTAACCAATGTCATGTCAAATGTAGTAGTGATCATTTTTATTTAATTTGGATCAATTTGTAGAGATTTCTTTTCCACGCTAGCGCAATCACCTGTAATAATGAGAATAGCTCTGTGTACTGGAGAGTGCAGGTCTGGATGAAGGCTGGAGTGGGGTCTGCAGAACTGTAAGGCTGCAATCTGATGAAGACAAATCACCTCTTTCTCAGCTCTAATTGGATGTAATAGAAATTTCGAGTCACCAGGTCAGATAAAGGTTTTATTCTGAGCTGCGTCTGCCAGACTCTGTGTGACAGACAACGACGACAACAGAAACGGGAAGGAGACTGTGAATGGACATTGATTCTGAATTTTGACGAGCAGTAATTCTGTATAAAGACTGATGTGCTTTTGATGGGAAGTCAATAAGACGGAGCTCATCCACACAAAGAAACTTTCTCAGGAGTTTTGTTGCTTTTCCCTCTCACCCCTGCCGTACCCTGCAGCACCCTGCAGCCTCACAAATGGGTCCTGCTCACTGATGGGAGCACTGAGGATTTCTACTCTGCTGTGGAGCCCTCAAAGTTCACCATGGGAAACTTTCCTCTGCTTCAAGAATTTTCACAGAACAAAGGCAGCCAAACAGCTTTAAAAAGTATGAATAAAGAAGCACAACTTTTTATTTTGTGTTTTTAATTAGATCACTTTCCCGTCCGCTGTGGACATGGAAAAAGACTGTTTTTGAAAGGTGAAAAAAAAAAAAGTAGTTATTTGACAACAGAGGCACAATTTCTGCCAGCTTCTCAGAGCAATAAAACTCTTGTCTATCTCTGCATGCACACATGCTTGCATATCGGTACCCTTTGTATTTCTGAAAACTTCTGCTCCTTTGAGTGGGGCACAGAGAGGGAGAGAAGAAATGTCACCGTAAGTGTTTTGATGTAGAATCCGTTTCATGTGAAGTTCTCCTTTAGCGATGACAACTTTTCTAAACCCACTGCAAATTTAGAAATGTTTCTCATTTCCCCTCTCTCGCTCTCCTCCGTGATCGCGGCATCAAACGGCAGTGGGATGAGGGTGATTGAGGCGGGTCTGTGGCATTTTCTCTTGGAATGCCGAGCCAGAATGAAGTGATTAATTAAACAGGTGTTCTCGGAGGGAGAGTATGTGTGTTCTGGGGGTGAGCAGGTCCTAGGTGTTAATAATGTAACCAGCTTTGCACCGCGACGCCCTTATCGCTTCGCGAGCACCGTTTTATCTGCCTTCCGTGGCCACAAAGGCATGCCTGTCGGGAACGGTGTCGCTGTCAGGGCGGAGGCAGAGAAATGGTCCCTTCATCTGGAGTTTATCCACTTTGCTCTGCCCCAACCCCCCTCCTCCTTTTCTTCTCTTCTTCAGAGGGAGGCAGAGTGCAAGCAGCGGATGGATTTAGAAAGTGTGTTGTAGATTAGGGCACTTTTATCTGTGCACAGCACATCTTCATATTGATAATTATTTCAGCAAGCTCCATACCCAAAGCATTATGTATTAATCATTTTTAGCTTTGAATGCAGCCAAGATTAGTCTAAAATAATATTCTCTCAGCCTTCTGCTGTTTTTACGATTATTTTGTCATTGGAAAGTTTCTGTCAAGTTTTCACTATGTTATTTATTCTGACACTGCGCTTCAAAAAGTGATGGGTTGTAAGTCTTGTCATTCTTTTGCTGTTCTTCTCCTAACAGAAAGAGCTGGTGAACTCCCAGAACAGGATGTGTGCCTACAAGCTGGTCACAGTCAACTTCAAGTGGTGGGGCCTGCAGAAAAGAGTGGAGAACCTCATCCATGATGTTAGTGATAGATTTAAAGTTTAACTTCTGTCTTGGCTCATGAGTTGTATTCAGCTGTACTGGTGACTGATCAAGATTAGTGTTGGGTGACAATTCAGTGCTACTGTTTTTGTATCGTGATGAAAAGTAAATTTGTGAGTTACTGAAAGTTTAGTTGTGGGCGATTATACCAGTGGAGCGTGGTTCAGTGCATTTAACATAAGTGTTATCTAATTTTGCATACGTTTTCCCTAATGTGAACTTTTTTTTCAAACATTCTTATTAATATTGTGATATCGATTTTTAAATAATATCACCCAGCCCTAACAAGAATATATTTGTCTCCCTCAGCAAGAAAAGAGGATCTTCACTAACTTCCACCGCCAGCTCTTCTGTATGATTGATAAGTGGGTGGATCTGACAATGGATGATATCCGGCGGAAGGAGGAAGAGACGCAGAAGGAGCTTGCCGATGTGAGTGCACATGTAAAAATTGCCCATAACTAAAAGTATACTTCCAAAATTAGCAGAACAGAGATGAACAGCCGTTTAACCAATTATTGTTTTAGTTTCAGTATTGCAGTTTACAGCATGAGTAGTCATTTTTGCCAGATGAGATTTAGCACAGTCCTTCAGATATTGTCTCCATTGTAAATGTATCATCTAGTCCTTTTAAAATACATTGTGTAAAATCATAGCTTTGCTTATTTACCACTCCTGTACCACTAATATCAGGCATAATTTCCACCTTTTTTATGGTGTGCTTTTGTCTGCTGCTTCTTATTCTGCTCCGCTGATGACACATTTGTTCTGCACATTTTCAACATAGAGAAGCATGCTAAATTGATGAGTGATGTATGACAACATTCTGAATTCTCCATATGATTTCCTTGACCAAGATTGTATTTCATAATGATTTGTGGGATGCATAGAAACAAACTCATTTAAAAAAAAAAAAAAAATTCCAATGTTTGCATAGTCTGAGGCGCCCCCCACAGGCTTCCTAACCTTTTTGTGATTTACTGTATTTCCACTTTTGTCTAGATGCGTAGAAAGGGCTCTTTGCAAGGTACAAAGGCTTCAGACTAGTAGCCAGGCCAGCTGCAGGCCTGAGCGTTGCTGTGTAAGTTCTCCCTGGTAGAGGCCAGACTCTATCATGCTTTCCCTGCTTGCTGTTGAGTTTCTGTGTTGATGCACACCTATGCTGCTTTCACTCTTTACTGTTTGGTGTTGTCAAAGCGGTTTCACCCACTGTCTAATTGTGCACGTGTGTCTATGCTTTCACATGCAAGTCCATAGTTCACTGTTGCCAGATTGGTTTGATGCTTTCCAGCCAAAATTTTAAAAAAACAAAAACACTTAAATCTTTTCTATAAAAGAATAATACAAATTAATTCATAAACGATAGCAAGAGTGCTCTGGTTTTTCACAATTTTTCAATATCAAATGATAATTAAACAATTCCAGTGTTCACTATATTAATGAATACAATTTTTTTGTTTTTTATATCAGTCCAAACTGGCAACACCACTCTTGGATAGTTAATCAATAACACCAGATTTCAGAGAAATATGACGAATGTGCTAGGTCGTTAACCGTTTTGCTAAAATCTCTTAACATGGTTTGCACAAGTAAGTGTGTATGTGTGTGTTGTGTATATGTACACACTCCTGTGGCTTTATCCAGACATCTGGGCAAACCCTTCTCAGAATCACACATGCTATTTTTTAAGAGGTGGCCAGCAGTTGAAAACATGCACAGAAGGTCTGCTCAAGACCGGTACCTGCACTCCAGAGCCTCCCCATAGAGGAATACCAGGCAGAGAAGACAAACAGCCGTTCTTTAAATCACAGCCTTTAATTTCTGTGAATCGCATTCTCTGTAAAACCTTACCACTGGTTTGCTCTTGGAACGACTCTAAATGTCAGTCTGGGAGCTCTTGGCCGTACAAGGAGAAAAAAGGAGGAATTCGGGCCGGACTGGCCAAAGTGGGCCAGACTCAAACATTCCTGGCTTACTACCAACATACAGCATTTTGTGCTTAGCGCTCCCCTCTCTCACATCTCGCCCAATTCGGCATGTGTTTCCCATTTTCCCTTGGAGTAAGTAAACAGGCGGGTGCCATCAAAGACGGCTGTGGTGAGGAGAATGACAAGGCCTGAACCTCTGGGCGCGAGGGTCAGCAGGGTCACTGTTGAACTGTATGGGACAGCACAGTGTGGTGGTGGTGGCCACATCCTGCATACAGACACTACCATTCAGGTTCTTTACAAGACTGCACTGGTCTACTACACTTTCTATAAGTATACTGGTCGGGTGCTGTTGGTGTAGAAGTGGGAGGCATGAGTGGAGGAAAGGGCAAGAAAAGGAGGAGGAGGGGGTGGCTTCAAGATGGCTCCTTTTTCCTCATTAACATACAAATGGAATTCTGCAGTTGAGAAGAAGTCTGTGCTGTGATTGAGAAAAAAGGGAGGGAGGATGGGGAAAAGGATGGAGAAGTGGGAGGGTGAATCCTCATGCCATTTCATCAGATCTGTCTATTCCTCTGTTTAGAGCCACTGTTAGTTTGAACTGTTCCATTAAGGTGTTCGGCTATCAGATTCTACCACTAATTGACTTTCCAAAGCCATCAGCCTCTGGGTGGGAGAATTTGAAAGTGATGCTTTTATCTACCCAGAAGACAAACAAGGGGCTTGATAAAGACGGTTGGAGCAGATTTTTAAGGAAGGCTAACTATTTCAGGAAATTTGTTGTAATTTTAATGGTTTGTGATGCAAGGATTGAAACTTACACATGGTGAATAAAAATGAACCAGTAACCATTCATGAACATTTCCCTTCAATGCAAGCATCCACTAAACCTGCTCCCACCTGTTAAGCTTACATAAATCTAACATGGTGTTTATTTTCCTCTGTTTTCCCGCAGCTTCGCAAAGAGGCTAATTTACGAGGAACCAGTGCTGCAGACGCATGAAAAGGCAAAGGATTTTAAACACCCATGATGACAGCGGCGATGGAGACTAAGAGGGCTCCTTTGGTGCCATTTTTACCTGAACTTCTGGAGCGATAAGAAGAGGAGCTTCTCGCAGTAGACATTTTTTTTACAAAAGTAAATTAATTGGCTTGATTCCACGATGGCAGGTGTTGGACCAAATATGTCCTCTGTATTATTTTGATTTCCCTTTCTTTGTTATCCCCAAAACATTCTTCTCAAGATGCCCCATCTGACCTCCCTTTGTCTCCTCCTCGGTTTTAACTGTACACACTGAGGCTATGTGGTTTGCATTCCCCAGCATGAGTCTGTCTGTTTGTCATACTCATGTTCCTTCCTGCCACAGCCTCCATTATGAGATTACTAACACCCTTTGGCGCCTTGGCCCATTGTAATCCTTCCCCCTCGCCCCCACCATACCCAAAGCACTGCATCTTATTAACACTGACAATCATGCCCGTACAGGTATTCACTCTCACTCTCGTACAGATTTAATAGAAAGACACACACGGATGCATGTGCCATATATACATCATGAACGTGAGGACAAACATGTGAAATCACCCTCACAGGTACACACACTCACAGGTGTGGATGCCTTCCCGGTGACTGATCCTTTAAAAGCTCAAGCCGGGCAGATCCATGCAAGCTTGTTCAGCTAAAGGATGTTACTTTGAAAGTGTTTACAGCTCACTGAATTTTTTTTTTTTCTTCTTTTTTTTTTTTAACCCACACACTGCCTATTCCACAGACATTCACACATAACATACAAAACAACATTTACCTCCCCAACAGATGTCCCCCGAGAAAAACTGCACTGAAAAACAGCCACAGATGGTGCTACACCCCTCCAGCCTCTGTCACAAGCCAAACTACACCGCACTGCTCGCCCCACCTCACCCAGCCCACCCCCCGAGGTCTGTCTCACTCATCTGGTTCTCTGAGGTAGACCCTCTTCTTCTGCATCATTCTAGGTGTGGTTACAGATTCATAACAGCCTTACCAGTGCCCAGTCAACACCAGCACCACACATTGCTCGCCTTAATCTCTGGACCTCTGGGCCTATTATTATACCTCTGTGGCCTGCTATCGCTCTAGCTACCTCCTGTGTTTCTGACTGGCAATTTTCCTGACACCTTTTAAAGGTTAGCACTAGCTGTTAGCTACTACTTGTTAGGAGTAAATCATGACAGACATAGCTTTATGAGAAAAGTCTTTTTTACCCCCTTTGTGTTTCCTGATATGTGTCACACAGTTGAGCAAGTGCAATTCCTTCAGCAAGTACAAATGTGTACGTTTCAGCCGGAACAGCCTGAACACAGTTGTTCCTGCAAAGGGCTGCAGATGTACATCTTTTCCTCAGATAAGTTGGTGATGGATTTGCCATATTTATGACTTTCAACTCCATAGAGCACTTTCTTCAACTCAGAATCATTTTGGACTTCAGTGTTACTCACTACTGTTACATGCATATATAGTACAGGTGATTTTTCTCATTTGATCCTTACTGGTGGTCATTATTTTTTGTGGGTGTTTTTTTTTTTTTTTTTTTTTGTGGTCGCTTAAATTAAATTGTGCAAGAGGAATTGGGGTTTGTTTTTAGAGATCTATTTTCATTTCAAGACATGGGTGTAATCACATCTCTGGGGTCAAAGAGCCTAATGTTTTTATTTTCTGTAAACTGTATGAGGGAATGTGATCACTTCCTCAGTAATAGGTTATTGGCTTGTCCAAAGAGTGTGAATGGATTTGTGTTTACATGAATGGTAATTTAGGAAAATTTGGAGGCAATATTTCTCATGATAAAAAAAAAAAAAAAAAACAACTTCTCAGGTGAACAATACAGCGCGAGGATCTTTGTGATATTGTTAGTCATCAGTTGCCCCAAACAGTTAACTTCTTTTCCCCCGTACTGTATCTTCTTCTGTGGGGAAATATGTTAATAGTTATTACGGGGAAGTGGTTGTAATGTAACCTGATCTGTTGTATCGCAGTATATAAGACAACCAGTTGGTGTACTGTACTGGGTTTGTATGCTTAAGAATGATTGAATCTTCAGTGTAATTGATGTTTCCAAGTCTATCGTAATGATTCCTGCTGTCTGTTGAATAGAGAACCGAGTAGCTAAAGAGAATCAATGGCTTACCATCTGTCAAGACAACGATATGGAGGAGAGGACGTATTCACAAAAGAAACTGTACTGTCTTATCCTAATTTAATTCTGAGCAGCTTTGCTTTTAAATGTTGCTGATAAGCTTTTGAAATTCAGGGGACATGGTAGTGAATGTATGACATTTTGTGCCTTTTCTTTCTGTAGGTCTTTTTGTGTGCCTTAAGTCTACATATTGTATCTAAATATCAAATAAATTTTCGTCTGGAAAGTACATTTCAGTTTGTGCTTCTGTTGTCTGATTGCTTACAGGTTGTTGTTGTTGTTGGAGATTGATGGCTAAACCTGAGGAGATGTGGTCAGAATCCTCTGCTTTTGCATACATGTTGTATTCAGATTCAATGTGCGTGCGTATAGGTCTGTCAGTTTCCATCCTTGTAAAACCCTGCACCTCCTGATGGCAAGTGATGAGTGAGTAGATAAGTGATGGCGAACTGCCGACCATTTTCAGAATTAAAATATTTTGATTTTAAGAAGTTTTGCTTGTTTATCGCAGTTAGTAAATGTCCATCGGCTGACAGATATTCCAGTTTTGTATGCTACGATAAAGATTTTAATAACGGTGAGATCTTTGCACGTTGGCCTTTCAGCCTGGTTTGTATCAGAAGAAAACTATTAGCTGAAGAGCAGGAAAAGAAATCTATTCCTGGTAGGACCAGCTTCTACTTATGAAACATTCCCCAACATTAGACTGAGTGCATGAATGAATAGGTTATAGCTCTTAAATGGTGATCAGTTCTTCCAAATGTAACCAGAGCATTTACAACTAAAAAGCAGTTGCAGCCACTAAATGCAATAAATTATCTGACCTAGCTGTCAAATAGGCGAGTGTGTCAACACATGTACGATCTTAATTAAGTTAATAAGTCTGTTAATTTTGAATTAACGCATCTCAAAGAAAGCTGAGTAACAGAGCATTTCATGTTTATTTGTTTCATCTCATAAAAATGAATAATATTTGTTTATTAACTGGCCTCCTGTCATTTTGCAAAAATAGTAGTAAAACTTAATAATAACCATCATTAACTAGAATGGCCCAACAGTCCCCTTTAATTCAGTTACCCTAAAAACTAAAAATATTTATTTAAAACATAAAAACATACTATAAACAAAGTCTTCGGTGTAATAATGCTACGATTTGTCCACGTTGATAGAAACAGAACAGTTATTTTACTGTTAACAATGACAGGCTTTATAAACCATTTATTAAGCAATTGTAAACAGCCAAACAGCAGTTGCAACTTTATAAACGGCGTCCATATCATTTTTATAGATGAACTACACAGTATTCATCAAACATTTAAAACGTTAAGTATTATAAACATCAGCTGCAACTTTACAACAAACAGTTGCTTAATATTTGTTTTACTAAAGTTTAATTAACAATACATTTACCATTAATTAATGATGGTTATTATAAAGTGTAACCAAAGTGGCCCCCAGGCAAAACAGCTTGAGCATCCCTGCCGTAGCGGTACACACTTTCTTAGGATGTAGTCCCATAAACAAAGCTTTTAAACAACTGTCCACTAACTCTGTATGAATGAGTGTCTACAGAATAATAAGGTAAGAGCAGGTAGAGCTTTATCTTCAATTTATTTGGAGTAGTTTCGACCATGTCAGAGTCTTGACTAAAAGTACCAGTTCTCTACTGTAAAATGCACATCAGATAGGATAAACATCCCCTCAGAAGAGTTATCAGTGACTCCAGCGTGGACTAGACTCTCAGTGACCTGCAGGTCACAAGAGTCGCACAATAACAGCGGAATTCGTGCTAAAGAGCAGGAAGAGCCGCCAGTCTGCTGCCTGAGATATCCGCCTTTTTTATTGTTTGTGGAGGACTGGTCACATGTGCCTGCTGCAAGGAAACCAGTCATATCTGCCCCAGAACAAGCAAATAATGCTGTTTCTAAAAGCGGAGATGGGCAGACTCGCCCACACACCTCCTGTTAAGTGGCAGCTCACAGTAGTCTACAGTAGGCATGCATCCATCCATCCATGTGTCTCCCTCCCAGAAAAGATGAAGGGACATGTCATGAGTGAGCCCCTGTCATTTAAATAGATGAGGCAACAGATGAAGAGGAGAAATGACTCTCAAAGGGAGGCTCGAGACTTGACATCGCAGGACATCCAGGCATGTTGCCGAAGAAATGCTCGATGTTCAGAGCTGAAAACACTTTGTGATAGCCAGAACCACCAGCTTATTGCTTAAATACATATTCTTAAATGTGTCAGAAAGAATTGTACAGGCCTCCGACACCTAGAACAAAAAAGCTGTCCCACTGTTTGTTGCATCACATGGCTGCATTTCCTGCTAAGGAGGAGAGTTTCTCTTTTTGGAACAAGTGAAGATCTAGCTCGTACTTCGGTCCACATGTTTGTGTGCCTGACCCTCCCCTGGGGGCAGGTTTCGCTCGGGGGGCTGCAGGTTTGTCTTGGACAGGAAAGTTATTTTTGGATCACACGGGGTTGGCAGTGATGTCACGAGTGTTTCCTCATCCTCCGGGCTCGGGTCAAGTTTAGCACCAGAGATTCTCCTGAGTTTTCCTGTTGTTCTGGGAGAGGTGGAAGAGGTGTGGAGCCAACCGACGTGGAGAGGCAGGCGGGGTGGCGGCGGCGGCGCTGGGGTCTCTGTCGCATCCCTCCTTTTAATACAATAGCGCTTCTCTGGATGACAGATGCTGCTTAACCCACCCTGACCCAGGGAGTTGTGATGGCTCAGCTGAGTGACAGGCCCATAGAGGACACACTGAGGCTCTGCTCCACACTGTCCCCCCAACAAGGGAAGCAACTGTCTCTTTGGGAAACCCCCACAGTAATATATGTCTATGTGAGGAAAAGCTTAACACTATGAATTAAGGGTAGAGGAGGGCGCCCACTTCTGCTATCTTGTCCTATTGGGTAAAATATTGAGACAAATTGAGCACTAAATCACTGCAGAGAAGAGTAGTATTGTGACAGTGCTTAAAAGCCTGTAGACTGTCCATTGTCATGAAGTCGCCTCAGCAGCAGCTCTGAGCTGCATTTATCATCACTGGAGACTCTGGGGGAAAGAGACCATGCCATCGGTTTGTCATACTTAACTTGTCTGTCTCCATTTGAGACGACTGTAGACAGGGCTAGCAGGAGCTGTATCACTGGGGTATTAGTGTTACAGTCAGATAGAGCAGTATCTTGATTTTTCTTTCTGGCGTTCTTGTTTCTGGTGCTGTTAATAAGGTTTTGTGATACCAGAATAGAGAAAGGGACATGAATCCCGGTGTTTCTACGGGGGCCTCACAGAGCAGGGATGGCAGCCACGGCTAAAGCAGTTTGATATGCACACACTTTAGTGTTTGGCTGGGAAAAACTCAAATGATGCTGCATCCAGCTGGCTCTCAGATACGAAGGCACATCGATTGCAAGGTGAGACTGAGGGAAAAAATGTTTTGTTTTTTTCTCAGCACATCAGCCTTCAGAACAACAGCCTTCTCTTGAAGACGCCATGTCTCCTTCAAAACACAGCCTCCTCGCACTGAGCTGCTGTCCTCTCAGCTGCAATGATTGCACAGCCGCACACCCAAAATTCCATATGTACACACACATACTTCTTCCCAGCACCTTTCGGTGCCTTGTCCTGACCTGTCTCCAGCCTCAGCCCTGACGTACAGCCCTCTCCTCAGGTGCAGGGCATACAGGCTTGTCTACATCTGTGAGTAATATAGTACAGGATAGACATTTATTGTGAAATATCAGACGTTATATGCCATTACTTCAGCTAGGGTTGTTCAGGAAGAAAAGTACACATGTTGAGTGAATAGTGATCATTTTCCCTTATACTGCCGCCTTTTACTGAGGCTCAGGGCTCCCTTAAAATAATATAATTCAGAGGGACTGGAGATAGTTTTAAAAGCATTAGTCAGATTTTTTTCTTTTCCAAAATAAAACAATGAACTCCTTTAACTATGATTCATGGTCCTGAAATCATCTGCAGGCCAAGCTTAAAAGTGCACAATGTACAGTAGTTTTAATGGAAGAAATACTTCCACCAAAACCTTATAGGACAACACAATTTTATACTGTTGTACTTTGTTTTTATGTGGCGGACCCTGCCACCCTTCTAGCTTCAAATAGTGTTCTAGGACCTTACTTTCTTCTGAGAACAGCTTGTTTATTCAGTTATGGAAAAAATAAATATTTCTGAGTTTGTGTTATTACCTCATTAATATTGTCGTTATTACAATTATGAGTTTGAAATTCCTCTGCAAAAAACTACATAGTGCCCCTTTAAAATCGAGGCCCCTGCATCTTTGAATGAATCTAAATGCAGAATAATGGAAGTGCATGTGTAAATAGTGTTGCCTTGTTTTTACACTGTTTTCTGAAATGTGTTTTATTGTACTTTGGTTTGTTGTTGTTGTCTTGATGCTACTATTTCGACCCTGTCTTGGCTCAGTCAGAAGATTTTAATCGCAATGTGACTTCCCAGTTAAACAAAGGTTATAAAAAAAACAAATAAAAAACAGCTTTCACAAAGTGTTAATGAATCTTTACACCCTTATATGATTTTTCCTGATTTATAAACCACATATGTAATATTAAACTGCCATAGTCTGCACCGCTTTGGACATATACGCCTCACTGTATCTTAAACGCTTTTCTTCTTCAGCATGAGAAGTTGGCAGTCCTCCTCCGCTCTCTCCAACGCCAGCCGCTAGGTGGCACTGTGTCTGTTTGGTAAAAGTCCTCCTGGTTCCCCCCCAAAGGTACAGAGCTGCCTGACACCAAATTCTCTAAATGCCCACTGTCCACATTGTCGGGAAAGAATAATATGGTGTTCTCCTTTCACCAAAGAAAATACCCATGAAGGCGATTTTGTTCAGAACTCCCACATGTTTAACCCGTTTTAAATAATTAGAGCTGTGTTATTAACAGGAGCAGACTCCCCACACCTACACACATTCCTGGGCTGATTGGAGGAGACTTTTGAAATATGTTTAATATTTCTTTTCTTGAAGTGAGTTCAGATTTTTGCACAGGAAAATGTCTTATTGATAAGCACGAGAAGGACGAGATGAAGACATCCCAAAAACTTTAGACTAAATAAGTACACTGAAGCAGACGTGTGAGCAACATTAACACATATTATGAATTACATAACAGGAAATAATAACACACCTATGCAAAACTATGGCATAAAAATATGAAATGTATCAGACAGAGGGTGATCAGATTGTCTTGTGTTTGGACTCACATGAACATAAAGATTTATTTGCAATAGTTCCATGTCTTATCTCGTGTTGCTGCACCGCTTCACCTCACACAGATAACCTCTGCGGTTGCATCCCTGCAGCTAATTAACCAATAAAGTAAATTATCCTAATTCGGCCGTGCAAAAACGTTTTATTCTGCACACTATCATGCCAGGAGAAAAGTATTGATTATCGGAACCGAAGCCCAATATCATCCACATCATTTAGTTCAGATAGGCTTTTAAGGAGGATTTTCTTCCTCCTCCCGTTGGGACTCAGAGTCTCACACGAGACTGAGACTGGGGCGAGTTTGATTGGTCACAGGGGTGCGAGCGAGTCACTTTATATTATTAGTCTAATTTATGGTTTTATCCCAACATCAATATGAGAGAAGATATTCAGGCTGCGTTTCTGATAGGGCGTCATTTCTGTAAATAATAAGCCAATCAGCCGGGGCCAGAGTGGGATTATTTCATTGTTCAACGCAGATTTTCAGGAAGAGTTTATTGAAAATATTAGAAAATATTCTAACATCCAGTCTGTAACCTCAGCATCGGTGACTGACACCGATTCACCCGGAATGATTTAAGTTTTGCACCCAACAATCAGTGCGTCTTGTTACTGGTGTTCCTACAGAATATCTGTTTCCCATCCATTCATATTTATTCTTTTACATGTTGTTGCGATGGAGGTGATACAGGATACATGGATGAGTTGATGCGAGTGTTTAAAAAAGGTTTGTTCACAGGTGAAGAGCTCTAAAGCAGCACACAGAGCAGCAGTGAGCAGACTCTCTCTCACTTTACGCACTGTTATCCCAGTGAGAGTTGCAGGAGTGTTTCCTCACCTCAGCTGCTGTTCACTACAATAACGAGCCAAACACATCACGGGGTTGTTTTTGAAAAATATATAATCATCCGCGCGACTGCATCCAGTTCAGACCCGCTGATGGGTTTTAATGTGAAGATACTGCGCGCTGTGTTTTGGTCCAAACATCACATTTTAAGTGAAAGCCATTTCTGAGATCTGATTTACACAGAAGCGTTTACAATCTCATTGACTCCGCAGACCACCTTAAAAGCAGTTGTCCCGCCCCCGAAGCTTCCTCCGCCCGCTCTGATTGGCTGAGGCCTCATGGATGGAAGCTGCTGTAGAAATGCAAAACTTGTTGCTGGTTCCTCTGGACGCGTTGATCTCACACAGAGCCAAGCGGCAGAGCTGACTGTGAGTGTGTCTGTGGATCGCTCAGACCACAACCAGACAAGACTCTGCAGACGGAGGGACGCACACACAAGGAGCGGAACGCACCGAAAAGGACTTAAGGCAAAAAGGCGCTTCTCTGCAAGGCGCATGACCGGCAGCGGGTGGAGGATGCTGTCAAGCCGCTCCGTGGTTGTGGAGTGCGGGTAGTGCACGCCGCGCCGCTCCGGGTCCAGGTCGCGTAAACGGACGCTCCGGTTCTCCGGTGCCTGGGTTCGAGATCCGTGTTTGTGGACTTTCCATCACACTGGACCTCTGGTTACATGCCTGCTCAGCAGTTTGAATGACATCGGTGGGCAGTGTTTATTTAAAGAAAGATTTTTTTTTTGTTTTTGCTCAAAGCCACAGAGACAATTTTTTACTGCACGGCTCCGATTGGACTTTTCCCTTGTTTCCAGAATGGGACCTTACACAAAAAAGTCGCTCTGGGACATTTGACATTGGACTGGAATAATGAATTAGCTGACAGAAATTGCCATATTCCCTGTTCGATCGCTCCAATTCCAGTGCGCTCTGTGTTTTTGTGTCATGTTCGCCCTGAAGAAATGCGCACGGAAAAACTTTGGAATATTATAGGTCACTCGTGCAGCAAGTTGAACAGCAGGCTTTTATATTTGTTCGCTTAGTCAGAGACAAAAAGAAGAGCAGTCAAGTGCACGCAGAAATACGGGCACAGGGACACAGTTTGAGTGCGTATTTGGACACTGTCTCTCTCCTCCGCGTCCTTGGAGAAGTTGAAAAACAAAAACAACTGATCCACAACAATGAGAACTTATTTGGTGAGTTTAAACATTTAAAATAGATAAAGCAGTTTAATCGCCTTTGTGATAAAAAAAACGTTTGAATAGTTTTTTTTTTTTTTTGTATCTTTTTCTTTTCGCTTTTGGGGACAGACGGAAAAACAGACAGTGTGCCGATGTCTGGCAAACTGGCCGTCATGTGGGATTGATTGCAGGGGAGTATGTTTGGGCTGGAGCAGTTTGGTTCTCAGATTAATAGCAGAAACCCTGGCCAGTCAGAGAGAAACATAAACCAACCGAGACTGAACATGGGCTCCCATTATAAAGGCCCAGGTTTTCACGCTGGAGGCCCGCCGGGAGCCGTGGAACCCGGTATGGGCCCTCTGAGCGAGCCGCAAATGCTCGGGCTCAATATGAACATGAACGGAGAGCAGTACGGGGGCTTTCACCCGCGGGGCCACTCGGACATGCATGCAGGCGGCGGACTTCAACAGCAGCAGCAGCAGCAACAGCAGCAGCAAGCAGGACCCATGCATGGATTTTTTAACAACCAGCAACCTCATCAAGGACATCCTCACGGCCATCAACCTCACCCCCACCAACCTCACCCTCATTTCAGTGGGAATTTTGGAGGCCCAGAGCCAGGGTCGTCATGCCTGCATGGTGGCAGGCTAATGGGCTACAACAACAATGGCATGGGACCACAGCAGGGCTTTGGTGAAGGATTTGATCCTCTCACTGAGGGACAGGCAGGGGATGGCTTTCCCCAGCAACAGCAGCAGCAGCAGCGGCCTGGTAACATGCCTGACTTTCAACATCACGGGCCTCCCAGTGGCAGTCATGCTGTCCCTGCCCCCTGTCTACCCCTGGACCAGTCACCTAACAGAGCAGCATCCTTCCATGGTCTCCCTTCCTCCTCATCCTCCTCCTCTGAGTCTCACGGCCTGGAGCCTCGGCGAATGCCCAACCAGGGAGCGGTGGAGGGATTAGAGTATAACTTCCCAAGTGAGCCTCCATCTGGACATTTTGATGTACATGTATTTTCCCCATCAGAATCTGAATCTCAGTTACCCCATTTTGGGCCAGGAAGGCCTGTTCCCAGCGGCAATTTCCCAGGGAACCCTGGCATGCCACGGACACCAGGTATGCAGGGCATCTCTAAGGGACACCAGCCGCCCCCGCAGCCCCAGCAGCCTCAGCATGGAGTGTTTTTTGAACGTTTTGGAAATGGCCGGAAGGTGCCTGTGGGAATGGAACCGGGGGTCAATGCGAGACATCCTCTCATGCAGCAGCAACAACAGGCTGGCTTGATAGCCAGACAGAACTCATGCCCCCCTGGCCTCCCCAGACCCCCTCAGGCTGAGCCCGGCTCTACTAACCCTAACATTCTGGACGGAGGGGTCATGATTCCTGGCCAACACAACCAGTTTGAATATCCCATTCACAGACTGGAAAATAGGGGTCTGCACCCCTATGGGGACCCCATGTTTAATATGCAACAGCCAGCTCCTCCTCCCTCCCAGCAACCCCCGAATCAGAGGCTTCAACACTTTGACTCTCCTTATATGAACATGGCGAAAAGGCCGAGATTTGACTTTCCAAATGCACACGGCGGTGAAGGCTGGTGTGGTGGTATGGATAACCACCTCTCTCCCTCCGCCTACCCCGGCCTGCCTGGAGAGTTCACCCCACCTGTGAGTGAAGGTTTCCCCCCAGGTCCCCTGCAGCATCCAGGGCCTGAGCAGCAGTCTCTGCAACAGCGCCAGAACGCAGCCATGATGATCAAACAGATGGCCTCTCGCAACCAGCAGCAGAGGATGAGGCAGCCCAGTCTGCAGCAGCTGGGTCACCACGGCGATGTACCTCCTGGCCCCATGGCACATGGAGGCCCAGTTGGGAGCATGCCTCAGCCCAACTTTGACAGGGAGAATGGTGGCAGGATGCCCAACATTGATGGACAAAATCCTCATGTAACTCAGGAGAACTCCTGGTTCCAAGGGTCCCACCCACCAGGGGAGATGATGTCACGGCGTATGGGTGGAGCCGGTAATGAATCAGGGCCCCATGATATGGGGCTCCAGCAGAACGGGGCTGGCATGATGTTTAGGCCAGGCATGGGCATGCAGGAGCCAATGAGAATACCAGGAGATGGACATGTGCAGGCTCTCCATTCTCCGGGCTTGCACTCACAGTTCAGCGGCAACATGGGCAACCTATCACAAATGCAGTCTCCAGGAGCAGGAGCGGGGCATCCGAACGCACCAGCAGAGAGGCGGCCAGCTGACTTCCCTGCACCTCCTATTGGAGCACAGCCAACATTTCCCTATGGGGGGGCTAACCGTCAGGGGCCAGCCCACAGTACTCCCCAGGGGGTGAGTACCTCACCAGGGACCTACCCTCCTCAGTCTGAGTTCCCCTCAGGCCAGCGGTCGTCTGTTAGTAAGCTTGGAGCTCTGTCCCTCGGGAACTTCAGCAAAACCAGTGCTAAAGACAGTGTTTTCGGCCAGAGCTGCCTGGCGGCCCTTTCCACGGCCTGCCAAAACATGATCGCTAGCCTAGGGGCCCCCAATCTTAACGTAACATTCAACAAGAAGAACCAAAATGAGGGCAAGCGAAAACTGAGTCAGACAGAGCAGGACATTAATAGCAGCACATCTAATGGGACTGGCAGTGCTGGTCCTGAATATTTTCAGAGCAGCACTTCCCAGAACAGCCAGATGCCTGGCACCGGGAATAGCAACTCTAAGCCTGCAAGTCAAAGCCAGACGGTGCAGGGGGAAGCCAGTGCCCTCTCCCCAAATTACAACATGGACGCTACCCCGTGCAGTGAGGGGAAGGCAACAACAGGGAGTGGGAGAGGGAGAGGGAGGAGAAAAAGAGACAGTGGACATGTGAGCCCTGGAATTTTTTTTTCCTCTGACAATGGTAACCCTGTTGTAAGTCCAGGCCAGCAGACCCCCTCGGCTGGCGTTGGGGAGAGGGGTGGGGGCACGCCCCATGAGAAACACCTCCAATCACCCTCTTGGGGAAAAGGAGGCGACCTAATGTTGGGGGACCAGGCCGACCTGATGTCGTCTTTGGACAGTGGCATTCAAAGTGTCGCCAAGTCTGACAGTAGCTCACCTCGAGTGGACTTTCCTGACGATGTCAGCACCCACTATGGCAACGAGGATGAGGTGTCCTCCAGCTCAGATGCAGGAGGGGCCTCAGCCACAAAGCCTAATCGCAGCCCTATGATCACCGGCTCACCCAAAATGCAGAGGGCTGACCACGGGTTGATAAATGGACAGAAGCCCCTCGGCATGGGCATTAACAATCATACTACCTCGCCACCAGACAGCTATGGACTGAACGCTGGTGGGGGCACAGGGGCCAGTGGGGTGAGCCACCCGGGCACTCCTGGGGTGGAGCAGGTACGCACTCCATCCAGCACCTCTGGCCAGGATGAAATCCATCCTCTGGAGATTCTGCAGGCTCAGATCCAGTTACAGCGGCAGCAGTTCAGTATCTCTGAGGACCAGCCCCTGGCCATGAAGAATGGCAAAAAGAATGGTGACTGTCCCTCTCAGAACGGAGACAATGAGCTGGCAAGCTGCAGCCCGGATGCTGGGAAGGGCTCAATGGGCACTATTGACCTTGACACCCTCATGGCAGAGCAGCACGCCACCTGGTACGTGCCCAGTGACAAGGCCATGATGGACGGGTCAGAGGATGACAAGGCCATGGGACCATGGGAAAAAAATAAGAGCCAAAACAGCAGTAAAGAAGGTAAATGAAACTGTTTAATTCCTTCGGTTCTATTTTACCCACTTTTCTTCTCTCTTTCTCTCTCACACACACATGCAGCACTGACTACACTAACTGAACAATTTTTGCTCAGAGGATTAGTATATTTTCTTCCTTAAAATGCTATTTATTTGATCTGAAATGCAGTGTAACATCACATACATAATAAGTAAAACGCTCTGCTAGCGCTGATAATAAAGGACCTTTTGTCCATATTGTGCGGCCAGACAGCAGCCGTCTCTGTTTAACTAGGGTCTTTGAATTTTAGAGGTTTCGCCTATAGGAAGATAATAAATTTAATGGCAGCGCCATTCAAGCCTTTACAAAGAAGAAAAAAAAGACGATTTATGCGGTATTTTTCTTGTTAAATTGGGTCCGTATTGAAGAATGTAAAAAATGATTATCAGAATGGAGCAGTTTTGAATGCCAGCAGACTGAACAAAGTAAACCTTGTACCTTTTCTACTCTGTATTTTTATAAGGTTCTTCATTGTGGAGGCACTTCAAAAGAAGAGCTCAAGAAA